>NC_134214.1:99435310-99738340 GCF_965140235.1 Caretta caretta
TCGGGGTATTAAGTAGTTACAAAATGGAAGATTTTCTTGTTAAAAACTATACATTTTGTGTGTTTATTATCTGTCTATTCATAATATTTTTATTTGAAATGAGCGGCTTCCTCCAAACTATGATGGGATGTTCTTTATGTGCGTGAAAACCCCCAAAAGCTTTGACAATGATGAACACATTTAAGCTGTGCTCCACTTGTTTACAAAAGTCTCTATTTGCCAGCACATCAAAAGCATTTTTCTCTCCTCTAGCACAATGGTATATTCATGCTAGCAGTCATTACTCAGAGGTTTGAAGCATCACTTTATTGGGGGCCACCACAATACAGTCTAAGACTCTTTATTTCATTTGTTATTACTGTCTGTATATACATTTAGTGGAGACCTGTTTGTAGTCCCTGATGGCTAAATTCCAGCCACACCGGTGCAGCAGCTCTCTCATTAATGCTGCTTCCGTTTGTGCTAGTGTGGTTCCTACAGATTGTAGCTTTCATCAGATTTTGGTTCTTAAATATTGGCATCTTGGCTTAATTGAGAGAGAGCATATACTCAATGATGCCATGATTCTCAAGGTTAACGTTAATTGTGGTCTAAATTAATTATGCACTCTGAAGTATTATAAACTTTTTTCGATAATTTTTGAGATGTGCTAGCTAACGCCTGATCAGTCAGCCAGCCCGCAGAAAATACTTTAAAATATTTATTTGCATTTTTAATAAGTGGGTTTATCTGATCAGTATGCTGCTGCTGCATACGGTACACTGGTGTTTTTAAATGTACAGGTAGCTTAATTGTAGTTTGCATTTTTATTGGTATATTTTAATTTAGTTGAAAATTAATTGAGCATAAGGGCAAAGGCCAAAAATAAATCTATGTTGAATGGAGTCTCTTTATAAGCATGCATCCACCAATATAAATCCACAGGAATTTTCTGCTTCTGATTGGGGAATGAGTATCACGCAAAATACTTGAATTGAGCAGATTTGAGTTCTTTGAATGAGAAACTCCCATTTCCACTTCCTGGAGTGGAACGGGCACATCATCAGAATGAAGAGGGAACCCATTCACAGACTTTTACGGCCCAAACGGACCATTATGATTATCATGTAGTCTGACCTCCTGCATGGCCCACGCCGTAGGATTATGAGAATTAAAAAACAAAAACAATTGAAAAATTACAAGTTTGTAGCTGTATCCTGACAAAATGAGGCGGGAGTTAACGAGAGTTTAGTTTGGCTAGGAGATAACTGTTAGGTAACACATCGTCAAATATCTGAATGGAGTAAACACCAAGAAGGGAGATTAGTAATTAAGAATAGTATAAGGGACATTGGGCATACTTGAAAATTCAAACTGAACATTACAAAAAGTTTCTTGCTGCTAATATTCCCAAAGGAAGTGGAGGAAACCCCATAGCTTGGCACATTTAGTGCTACATTTGACTAGTAAATGTATAGCAGAGAATGGTCCTGGAGTGGCAGGAAAACTAGGTTGATGGTTGCCATAGGTCTCTTCCATCCCCTCACTCATAAGTGAGATGTCAAAGGAAATTTTTAGTCTAAAGCCTTTAGTGATGGTCTCATGCAGTTTCACTGTTCAACTTGTGCTGTCTGCATAACGCTAGTGAGTATAACCTTTGATTTTTTTTCAGATGTGAAAAGTTCTCTTTAATATAAAAAAAAATTACAAACTTCAGTGCTGTCGATTTTAATCACTATTTCCTTTGCTTTCTGCATTCATGGTAAATATAAAGAAGCTGGTATTTTTCTTTCTGTCTTAACTGTGGAGATACTTTAAAAAGATACAATGGAGCCCTGTTTAAAATAAAAGTACTTGTAATATCCTCTCTATAAGTAGAGATTAGTTCCAGTGGTTATTTGCTGATTGAATTGAAGGGAATTGTGATGATTATTCTCCCTCATTAAATATAGTTTTTGCTGTATACAGGTTTATTGTAACTGGTCCAACAAGCTTCCAGCTCCATCCCTTTACTAGCTGGAATAATTAAAACCCAGAAGTAGAACATCTTTTTTTAAAGATGCCGACCATGCAGCAGTGGAATTTCAATGGCTAATTTTTGCACTTGTGGAGTGGCCTGTTGTCCTTGCCTAGGCCTTCCGCTTTGTCAACAGGATGGGTCTCTAATCCTTGACAGCAGCTGACAAATTGAGTCCAGTGATACCTATTATAAAAGATTTTGTGACATAGAGCAAAATCTTCAGTTGAAGTTTCAACATGCAACTAACGGTTGCTTTGCTAAGAGTTTTACACTAAAGATACCTGAGTAGCATATGTGAGATTTTTCCTTCACTTTGGAGTAGGATTTAAATGGGCTACTTAAAGCAGAGTAAACCTAATCTGCTCTATGCACTTGTGTGCCATATTTGAAGTCCCTCCGCTAATTAAAACACTTTTAAAATCTCTTTTTCTGTATTAGATTCTATGTTGATGGTGGCTGAGAGACTAGAGGGTCCTTTTAACATTGAGTCAGTCATGGACCCAATCGATGTGAAAATTTCTGATGCGATCATGAACATGCAGGAGAACAGCATGCAAGTGTCTCAAAAGGTATATCACCAGCACTTCAAAAAGAAAAAAGCTAAAAAGAAAATTCTGTTTTTATTCCTCCAGCATTTACATTTATCTATTCCCATTAAAAGAACTGTCTTAGGGCTAGTCTACACTACAAAATTAAATCAACCTAAGTTATGTCGACATACAGCCACTGCAGTCATTACATCGCTCTTGCACGTCCACGCTATGCTCCATGTGTTGGCGGTGAGCGGCCGCTTGCACCGAATTAACTGTCTGCACGGGGCATTGTGGGGCGGCTTCAGAAAGGCAGCAACAGTTGATGTCAGCAACCCGGTGTCTACACGGGCACCGCCTCGACCTAACTACGTTGACCTAAGCGCCACGCCTCTCGTGGAGGCAGCGTTGTTAAGTCAGTGTCGTGGGTGAATTACGTCGGGGGGAGCTACATGTCAGTGTGGATGTTTACAGAGTTAGGTCAACATAAGCCTTACATCGACCTAACTGTAGTGTAGACCAGGCCTTAGCTGCAATTCGTGTGTATTTTAGTGCTGTTTTATCATCTCTGTCTGGGGAAGGAATATTTGGTAAACTGTGTTTGGATAGGAATACTGAGGGGTGGTAAATGTCTGGTGTGAAATCCTGTCCTCTGAAGCTACTTAATCAAATCACCTAGGTTTTCCAAGGATGTGGACAGCCTAAAACGCTGACGCAGGGCCGGGCCTCTCGCTCAGTCTCTGAAAATGGCTTCAGTGCTCGCTTTAGACCCTACAACCCGGAGGAGCGGCCAACTACCGCTGCTGGCACGAGTTTGGATAGACTGGTGAGTGCCTATTGGCCTGTCTCACTGATACTGAACAAGGGCTGTTCATAATAAACACATGGTGCTTTGTCGCCCTCCCAGCTAGCTTTGGCAAGCTTAAAAGGCAGGTTGTGTAGGTGAGAGGCTCAAGTAATTGGGGGCGTCTGTGCATGCCCCAGTCTGTATCTTTGCCAGTCCATAACCTGATGATCTTTTTAAAAGTAGTTGAGGAAACTTGCAACTTTCTTATACTCTTTAAAGGGTGTAATCTGCGTACAGCTCTAGACAGGAGCTAGCTCAGCGCTTGTATTTCAGGTAAGTGCCTCTGTTAGTGGTTTCACATATGAATAATGTCGTGTTTGAAAATCTTGTTTTTAATTTTGCATTTAAAAACTCCCTAGAGGCCACTGATTCTGATGAAACGCCATTGATTTGCACCAGCTCGGGATCTGGCCCAAACACGTCTCTTGTTTTACAAATCTATTTTCAGCTTTACTTTTGAGAAATAAATTTGGTTCACATTGATGTTCTATATTGTGCTTCCTTTTTAAAATAGGTTACTGATGTGAAAGAAAAACTGAAGCAAGCCAAAAAGTTTTGGTCATCTCTCCCTGGCAACATTTGTAATGACGAGAAGATGGCTGCTGGGCGTGTCATTGAGGATGAGTGTTGGAATGGAAGTGCCAAGAGCAGGTCTGGATAAGCTTAACTGAGCTAACTTCCTTCATGTCTGACCTTGTAATTCAGACCTTCAGAACCTGTCTGGTTGTGGGTTGGCTGATTATCTAGCTCAGGGTCTTATATGGTGCCTGTCGCCATAGTACTCTTGAATGTATTTATCTTCACAACTGCCTGTGAGGTAAGGTGGTAAAATGGTAACTGAGGCAGAGAATCTCTAAGGATAACGCTTGCAAAATTGCCTTAGCAGCTTAGTCCCACTGAAAGTCAATAATAGTTAAGCACCCTAGTTGCTTTAAAAAAAAATGTGTAGCTAAGTGACTTGCCCAGACTCACAGAAAGTCTGTGGCAGAGGTGGCAGTTGAACCCAGGTTTCTCAAGTCTTAGGGTAATGCCCTCCTCACAGGACCACCCTGCTTCTCATCTGGCTGACCTCTAGATTCCTGCTGTTCATACAGGCTCAGGGATGTAGGGTCTGTTCCAGGGATCATGGAGCACTTCTGGCAGGTAGGCCAGGGTGGGATTGCTGCTGAGAATCAACCCTGCCAGAAACCTGTGATGATGGTCAGCATGTTTTTCTTAAGTGACATGTCTCCTCTAGGGTTGGGAACCTACATGAAGGTTATTGTCGGAACAGAAATCAGAGGGAAGGAAAGAGACAAGTGAATTTGGTTGGCGTTGTCAGTGTTTTAGGTCTTACCTTATACTCCTGAGGTTAGCAAAAGAACCCGTTGAAATTCTTCACACAGTTTTTTTTAAATGGCCTCTCTTTTTGAAAAAAGAACTTTTGGGGGGAAATTATTCATGTGGTAGAAATGTTCTGTCTTTCCCCAAAACTTTTCCCCGTTTTTTTTAATTGACTTTTTATTTTTAATCCTGTGTCAAAGTTTTTTGTTCACCGAAACCCCAAGCAAAAGAAGGAAGTTTTTTTAAAAAGTGACAGGTTTCAGAGTAACAGCCGTGTTAGTCTGTATTCGCAAAAAGAAAAGGAGTACTTGTGGCTCCTTAGAGACTAACCAATTTATTTGAGCATAAGCTTTCGTGAGCTACAGCTCACTTCACAGATGAAGTGAGCTGTAGCTCACGAAAGCTTATGCTCAAATAAATTGGTTAGTCTCTAAGGTGCCACAAGTCCTCCTTTTTTTAAAAAGTGAGAAAAAGTTGCTTGAAGTTTTGTGGAAAATAGACCAATTTTGAACCTGTGAAATGAAAACAGCGTGGAAATTTTTGCAGAATGGTTATCGGGGTTTGTTTTGGTTTTTCCCCAACCAATGGGAGTTTTGCAATCGACTTCTATGAAAGCAGGAGCAGGCCCTTTATGCAGAATTTAAATTTCATGAACCTCTATAAAACTCAGCTTCCCTGCGTTTTGGGTTGTCTTCTCAATAAATAGTGCCAGTATCTGCCTCTGCTGGTAGCTTATCCCAGGCATTAGATCCCATTGATCTTCTACTCACTAGGGAAACCTTCTAACTGGTCACTGGTGAGTAGGCCAATGTAGCAGCTGAAAGAGGTGGAGTTTTTGCTGCATCAGCTGAGGTGGAGGGGGCATGTTGGGGAAGCGCTGGTCGTCCCAGCTAGGGAAAGTAGAGGATCCCTCCCCACCCTTTGTACCTCCTGCACTCTATACCCTTAATATGTGGATGTTTCAAATCCTGTCACTATCCTCCTATACTGCACTGCTCTGAAAAGATGAACGATCAATAAACTGTCACACCTAAATCTCCCTCCAAATTTTCTACAGAACATCTAACCACAACAATGATGTTAAACACTGAACATTAAGGCCCAAATTCAGGACAGCGCTTAAGAATACACTTAAAATCCATTCCAATTTAGAACAGCATTTAAGTACAGCGCTTAATTTTAGGCATGTGCTTAAGTCACATTGACTGGCATCGCATGCTCACAGCCTAGGCAATGGAACATTTGCTTTAGTGGGAGTTAAGCAAGTGCCTAAAGTTAAGCACATACTGCTGTTCTTGAATAAGGATGCTTTCCTGAATCAGGGTCTAACTTCTGATACTTACAAACATGAATTTTAAAGAATAAATAATCTTTAACAAAATTAGGTTAAAAAAGTTACTTTTCTCAAATTCTTCACTTTCGTTTTGATCTAAAGTAACCAGGGTTTGTATCTTCGCTGTACATCGTCGTGCTCTCAACCAGCATGTTCCCTCTAACCTCTTGTCAGACTGATTCTGGCCACCCCAGTGCTTGGGAAAGACTAATATAAATTCTTCTCCAATCTCGCCCTTTAAAACAAATAAGTAATATTGTTTCACAACATCTGATCTTACAAATCTGATTACATGTGTCATCTTTCTGCTAGAGTTGAGCAAATTGGATGTTCAGTCCCTCAGTCACTACATCTTCTGTCGATCTCCCCTATAAATCACTAATACATCCTTTGTTTATTGAGGAAACCGAAGTTGTAGCTTTCATATCCTGAGAAATAACATTCACGCCAGCAAATTCTGATCTCAGTTATGCTGGTGCAAATGCAGAGTAACACTGTTGCCTTTGATCCAGACTGACACTGAGCTCAAACTACACTGTGCTGACGTGTCATATAGCCATAAAGATGAAGGATCATGGAGATTCTCTTTATTGTCCAAAATGATGGTGAATCCTTTTCTGTCCTCACAAGCCATTTTACTTCAGGGGGCCTGGTATTTTTCTCTTTTTATACAGAAAGGAAAATCCTGTTTCTCAAAAATCCTGAGTGAAAACAGGCCTATATTCAAAGGGTGTAAGAGAACTCTCAGAACCTCTTAACACACCTTATAACACAATGTGCATCTTTATAATGGAAAGATTTCCTTTTTAGGTACGTCTTTGCAGTGACCGGAAATGGTTTAGCCAATCAGGTGAATAATCCTGAGGTAGAGGTTGACATTACAAAACCAGATATGGTGATTCGTCAGCAAATCATGGCCCTTCGGGTGATGACCAATAAAATGAAGAATGCTTACAACGGAAATGATGTTGACTTCCTTGATATAAGTAAGTGTGGGTTTTAACTGGGTTGGTTATACGGAGGGAGCTGGTAAAAGTTCAGGTACACTACTGAGCATCTAAGTGTACAGGGGCTGGAAATGAAGCCCACGTAATACCGTTTGGATCTGAACTTTCCTCGTGCTTAGAATTCACCCTTATCCGGGACAGCACTTAAGCACAGGCTTAACTTTTGGGGCGTGTTTAAGTTTCAGTGGCTGGAGTCCTGTGCTTAGATTCCATGGGCACTGGAGCATTTTACAGTTTAAGCAAATGCCTAAAATTAAACACCTGGGGGAAGGAGTCACTGGACTTGGTTTTTGTGCTCTTTGGGTTTGGTGTTCTGGTTCAGGGCCTTTGAAAGGAATACAAGCAAAATTTGTTGGTTTCTTGTAGGTGATGAAAGCAGCGGGGAAGGAAGTGGAAGTGGCTGTGAATTTCAGCAGTGTTCTCCCGAGTTTGAGTTCAATGTAACCGAAGTTACTGGGAAAACTAACAAGATTGATAAAAACACGAACACTTCTGCTGCTGCCAGTGTTGGTCTATCACAAGCAGCTTTGTTCTTTAGCATCTTATTCTTGGCCATGCAAAGACAATGGAGATAATTGTGCAACTTAGGCGGAAAAGACTTTATCATCAGAATTAAAAGGCACCTGTTTTCACTTTTATACCATCTAGTGACTTTGCTTTTTAAGTTAATGGACAACAGTGTACAGTTTTTACTATGTGGCCACTGGGTTTAAAGTATTGATCTTTCTTTTTTTCACTTGCTATTCTGGAAATAACGCTGACGTGGACTGTTAGTCTGTCCTGTTCACCAAGAATCCATGTTAACGGTGGCTAACAAAGTGTATATACAGACCTGTAGTTAGCTATGCATTTGTGTTATTATCACTTGCCTTTTTAAAAAAATTTATTTTACCACATTTCTTACAAGAAAAACAGGGTCCTATCTCGGCATGTAACAAGTATGTGTTTCTGAAATATGAAATATCTGTACAGAAGCAAGTTTTATTTATCATGTTATGTTACGGGGGAAAAAATAATAACCCAACAAGCAAAAGAGATGTTTCATGTAATTAACTTCCCATTTATTCATGTTACATTAGTTGCCTTATCTGGAGAGAAGTGGAGGTAATTTGTCTTTATTCAATAGAACAGAATGTGAAGGCATAATTGGTCTATAAGCCATATGCCCCATTTGCATAAAGCATTAATACCAGGAGCAGGCTATACTTCCTTTACAGGAAGTTTGGTTAAATTAGAAGAGACTACAGAGAATTCCAGTTTCGCGTAAGCTAAGAAGAGCTGTCAGTTGTTCCTCAAGACCCTGGTGATTAGCTATAAACCCCGTACACCAATTCTACACCTACACACACCCACACACACTCTTCAGCAGGTAGTGTTCAGTCGGATGCAACTCACATTGTTGCTGATGCCAATGCCAACATGTGTTCTGACTGCAAATTTGTTTAGTTGAATGTTGATCATGTTTAGGGATCTTTTTTATATAAGATGCTTTTATATGAGAGTTTGTTTCCCTCTGATCAGACGGTCAAGGGTTAAGACTGGCCAAGTAGCATGGCAGCAGCACATTGCATCCGACAGACCTGAGTTTAAGAATGGGCTTGGGTGGGTGGGCTTGACCGATTCCACCTGATAGGAGAGTCCCATGCAGTCACTTCAGAGGATTGGTAGAGACCACACAGTTCTACTGGCCAAGGCACCAAGTGACCATAGTGTTGGCTATGCAGGAAGTCCCGCCTTTCCACGTTCCCAGCTGGAACGGTTTTGTGGTAAGTGACAAGTCATAAATAAAAGAAATATATATTTTTAAAAGGAATGAAATCACTTTAAAAGAGTTACTAAAAGTCTGCAGAAAGACTAAAAATTATTCTGCAAATCTCTTCCTGCTTTTGGACAGCCATTAGAATCTGGCTGGATGCTTCCAGCCATGAGAACAATCTACAGAGAGAGGGTTTTGTTATATTCCAGCCTTGTGTTGCAAGGATAATTTTCTATTTTTATATTGAAACATTAACTACTTGTTAGCTCAGGGTCAGCATTTTATTCAACTTTATTTTCACACCAAATTTCTGCAATACTATAAAGATCGAATATTCGTGGCTGATATGAACAATCCTGGAGGCTTAATTTTACTAGAAGTAGCCAGTTATTTATTAAAACATGATGTTAGTAGAATATTCATATTCTGGCTATATTTTTTCTTTGGAAAACAAATCACGGAAGCATAAAATTGAAAAGGTTATAAATTTATGTGTGGGAAAAAATGAATTGTAAATAGCTAAGTTGCCTTGTGAGGAATTGGAAAATGTGCTGATACTTAGAAACTACCTCAGTTCTGAGGAATTTCCTTCCTAGCTTTGAGTGCTATTACATTTACTTGGTAGAAATGAATCTGGTCTCCAATATGTAGCTAAAAGAGTTATCCCCATAGACCTCGTTAGATTGTTTTTAATTTAGAGCATTGAACGAAGGCCAGCTGTTTTCTTTCAGCTAAGTTCCCGAACAAAGAGAATTTCTGAATTAAATATTGCTGATGGTTTCCATGACTTTTACTGATTTGTTTGGTTTCATGGCATTTTTTCTGTTGCCCTTTAATTATTTAAACGGTCATATTCATTTGAATTTTAATTCTGAAATAAACAAACCTTAGATACACTACCATTGTAAATCTATCACAGTAAGGTCTGACTGGATAACCCTTCTGGCTTATACCCAGTTGGCAGATCAGAAAATTAAACTAAGAAAAAAATTAAATTATTTCAGAGAATGAGATGGAACAAAAGCCCTTGTATTCAGAACAGCTGACTTTTCCAAGATCTCCGTTTTTGGCATATAAGTGTTCAGATGTAAGAAAGTTACTTGTAAATTCTCCTGCTTTTGAACAGTCTGCCCACTATGTACCTAACCAAAAAAAAATGTTTCTGAATTGATATTTATCATTTTACAACTAATTGCTTACTAATTATTATTCATTAGTTTTGTAAAAGCGAACAATGCAAAGAACTGACACGAGTTTTAAACTTGTCTAGTGATAGATTTTGTTAATAACAAACCTCCACTATATAAAAGGACAAATTGTCATCTGGAGCCTCGGAAACCAGAGTAAACGTAAATGTAGAACGATAGAAAGTTGTGTTTCTGCTTTGATTTTGTGTTGCGTGTGGAATCGGTTTACAGCCCTAGGTACAAATTCAGTAGGCCTCTTAATGGGTGGATGTACTGATTGAGACACGGCTAGCCGCTGAAGACACTTGTTTTACATTTGACCCAATTATTTTTATGTAAACATTAGGGCCTTTACTACATAACTTGAGTTTTTAAAAATAAATTCTTACCTCCACAATCATCAACTTCAAATTTTAACCCTTGGAACAACTTACCTAGATATGTGGTAGATTCTCAATCACTTGAAGTGTTTGAATCACGATTATATAATTCTGTAAAAGGTCTGCTCTAGCTCAAACCGAAATTAGGGCTTGATGCTGAAATTGGTGGGTGAGGTTCTGTGACGTGTTATGCAGGAGGTTAGACGAGACGATCGTAATAATCCCTTCTGGCCTTAAGATGTTTGAGAAATGAAAAAGTGACACTGTGTAATGGCATTCTTTTGAATGAAACATCCATTCAGAACCCTCTTTGTTTCTCCTGGCTTTTAAGGTGGCTTCCATCTATACATTTATTAAAGTAATATGGAAAAAGACAAAATCACTGGCTAATCTGAGAACAATCAGTTTATCATTTTGTCATACCTCTCATATCATTTATCATACCTCTCTTCTTTGATAAAGTGGCCACAAGGTTTGTTGCAGTTTATACCTCTTCTGGTGCTCCAGAATCAAAGCTCCCTTCTGGTGCTCCAGAATCAAAGCTCTCTTTTAAAAACTAAACATTCTAGCTTTCATGGTTGCAAAGAAAACCTGAAAATTGTAAACGTGAGTGCAAACTAATACAATGTGTGCCCTTCTGAGTTTGCAGATGACCTGGAACAATACCTCTGAGAGGTGTGAACTGCCCCTAGTTGTCTTGATAGCTTGTTAACTCTGAAACCTGAAGATGCCATATTTAATGTCAGCATTTTCTGAAATGATTGTTTTAGCAGGAACATGGGAATTCCTATATCGGATAAGACCAGTGATTAATGGACTCAGATACCCTGACAGTGGCCACTACCCGAAGTTTGCAGAACAAGGTGCAAAAAAACCTTGCAATTTAGTTGAATATTTATAACCTGTCCCAAACTGCCTCATGTGTCCACTACCCAGCTACCAAAGCTGTCAGCTTTCTGCTTGACCACTTCTACGGCCATGCGTTGTCGATTAAAAAAAGATCTCTGGGACATGGAAAATTCCGTGTGTTGGCAATGTAAATAAACTAAATGTTGGCCAAATAAATAACACAGGGGCTATTGTCCTGGTGTATTATTCATATTCAGAGTTCAGGAAAATCCTGGATTTTTAAATCTAAAGGAAATGGTCATGGAGTTCTGGTCTGGTGCAGTGGCTGTTACCGAAAGTCCTAGCAGCTGTCATTTGAGTCCAGGTGCTGCAGAGAGCGCTGACCTCTAAGGGAATGTGAGTAGCAGGCTGTTTCATTACCGATGTGAATTTGTCATCTTTAGCTTTTACTAGGCTGTCTCCATCACGCGGCTTTTAGCGACACAGCTGTGACAGTGCAGCCGTGCTGCTAACCGGGGCACCGCGTAGCTGCTGCTAGTCGTCCGGAGAGAGCTCTCCCGCCAGCAAACAACGTCCACCCCCAACGAGCGGCGTTTGCGTTATTGACAGGAGAGCGCTCCTGCCGACAAAGCGCTGTTCACACCGGCGCTTGTCATCGGCAACGCTTCCGTCTTTTGGGCGGGTCGCGTGTGTGTGTTTTTAACGCCTCTGAAAGAGAACAGTTTTGTCAGTCAGTTGCCAATGTAGATAAAGCCTTATGCTGTCCTCCTTGGGTGAGATCCAGTCCGGATGGAAGGTAAAGATGTAATGAGTTAAAGGTGACTGCAGTGGCATGTCCTGCAGTTGGTAGTTGCAGCCCTGAAGCCTAATAAACAGAGGCCTACCAAATCCACGGCCGTGAAGAACACATCAGGGGCCATGACATTTCGTTTCCCCATAAAATCCGGTCTTTTGTGTACTTTTCCCTGGCGGCTGCTGGTCAGGTGCCCAGCCCTGAAGCCGGCAGCAGCGCAGAAGTCAAAGCCAGACCATGACCCCCTTATTTCTGCACCGCTGCTGGCCAGCAGCCCCGGCGCTTCCTGCAGGGGGGAGGTTTCTGGAGGTGGGTCTGACCCAGCGCTGGGAGCAGCCCCTGCAGGGGAAGAGGAAGTCCCATCTCTCCCCAGCCTGGCCAGGAGCCCAACCTACGGTAGGAGCCCCCAGCCCTGCCCCTCCCCAACTCCGGGCCCAGCGTCAAAGGGGCCTTGGGCTGTGGGGGGGAATGACCACAGAAATCTCTTCCCCCCCCCCCCCCCCGCCCCCAAACCATGGCACCCTGGACAGTCATCCACGTCGCCTACCCCGCAAAAGTAAGGCCCCCCCCCGCATACCATGCCACCCTCAGCTCTGCGTCGCTGGGGGGCGTTACGACCTTCAGAGCTGGCTGCCTGGTCAGCAGCAGCTGCTCTGCTCTGGTCCACCTAGCTCTGAGGGTCGCACTGTTGCCAGCAGCGCAGAAGTGAGGTTGGCAATAACGCAAGGCCCCTACAATAGCCTTGCGACACCCCTTACCCCCTCCCCCATAACCCCCTGTGGGTTGGGCCCCACACAGCTACAACACCCTGAAATTTCATGTTTATCTGAAACTGTGAAATTTACGATTTTTAAAATCCTGTGACCATGAAATTGACCATGAATTTGGTAGGGCCCTACTAATAAAACTACTGCATTTTCCATTATTTTAAGGCTACCCGTTAGCCACTTAAATGCCACGTTTGTGTGCTTTTTTGTTACATACTTACATGTGCAGCTGCCTTTGGAAATTCATGTTCTGTAGAATCTGAGCATTCACATATCCACCTCCAGGGGTGGGCAAAAGTCACTTGTATCCAGTTGCAATTTGTTTTATGGTGTTTTATTTTATACATGGCAGGATCACATTAAGCTGTCCCAGCGGATAGTCAGAGTATTACAAAGCGTGCCCAAAGTCTAACTTTCAGGTGTGAACTAACGTGTTCTGACTGCTTGTCCGTCTGCATGTAATTGTATAGGCTGCTATACTGTGCTCATTTCATGGTCTAACCAAGGAACACAGCAGACAAGAGGGCCTACCCATGGTGATCTTCTCTGCCCCAGGTGTCTCTGAGAGATGTCCAAAAATTTTCTAGGAGGAAAGCTGTGTCAAAAAGGTGAGTCTTGCAATGTGTGCTAATGTTGGTGCCTTTTCGCAGGGCAGTTTTAAAGTCCTGGATCAGTCACCAAGAATTCTATTCTGTGTGGGTTCTTATACCTCCCTCATTCTATACAGATTCTTATACCCTAATCAGCACCCTAATATTGAAGTGCTTGAGATGTGATTTGCTTTCCCAAGGATACAGAAGCAATCACCCAGAAATAGAGGATTAGGATTCAGAACCTGCAGATTCCTAAGCCTGGGTTCAGTCCTCTGGATCTCAGCCACCCTAGGAAAGGGAGAGAGAGACAATTTTGTCGTTTCCATCAGCTGTCAAGCGGGTGAGAGACTTGTGGTTATTAACGAGCCACAGTGTTCTTTGTAAGCATGGCTCCATGAAAAACAGGGAATTTTGCAAAAATGTCCATTTCCCCCCATCAAAATGTTGGCAACTTTGACCAGCTGTATCCATAAATCTCCCCGAGTCCTGCCCAAACTCAAGTAATTCTCCTCACTCCAAAAACCGTTCTTACTGTTTCAGGATAGTGTGGTATTTTTCACTTCCTGCCCTAAACTGTTGTGTTAGTGTTGCCCTGCACTGTTGAATCTCTGCTATGTCCTACCCCCGCAGTGATTGCACTTCAGTGGCTTGAAGCGATCCTTGTATATGATTTGTGAATCATTTTGAGATGACATCAGTGGGGGCTACATAAATATAAGGCAATGGTGGCAATGATTTTCATGTCATGTCTTTGTTTGATTTGGGTGATGCTCTGCATCACTGTTCAGGGAACAGTTCTGTTTCAAAGCTGCAATTTCAATGCAGCATATTTAACACATTTCTCTGGCATAGATGGTTGAAAGATGTGTAACTTGCAGAGGCAAATGTAACTCTTTACGGGCATGCTTTAATGTTTGGTCACCTGTGCTTAAACCACTGAAAAGGATTAAATCGATCAAGACTCCTTTTTATATTTACTGATGCAAAAGCAGAGCAAGAGCCATTTAAAGGAAGAGAGGTCTGGCCATTGGCCTGTTTCCCTGCTCACCATTCTCTTAAGAGATGGGATGGAGCATAGAATTCCTGCCCAGCAGTCCCCCTTGAAGAGGGAGAGCAACCAGATGATGAGCTCCAAAGGCCAAGGAAGTGCAACTGAGGCCAGAATGTAGCAGGAGTTGGGGATACCACGGCTCTCATGAAATTAAAAACAAACCTGGAGGTTGTGTGGGCTGGTTGAGAGCAGGGTATTCAGTAACTTCCTGCTTGTTTCAAATTCCTCCCTGTCAGGTTGTCTAAAGGTATTGGACATCAAGTCCTGATTCAGTGCAGGTGGATTGAAAGCAGGGTCAAAATGGTTCCTGCAGTGCAAGCAGGCATGCTCCTGTTCAGAGGAGACAGCAGTCAACTCTAGACTCTCCTAAATCCAGCTCTTTTCCTTTCCCCAACCCCCTCCTCCCTAAAAAGGGCAAAGACACCCTGCCCTGAGTGGTGAGGAATTGATTCCCATAAGGAGCTCTTTCTTCCCTCTTTCTGCTTTGCACCCCAGCCTGCTCTTCCTTTAGAGCTCTCTCCCGCATAGCAGGTCAGTCACTGCACTGTCATTCCTTTGTGTTTGGTTGCTGCTCTTTTCAGTCTCTTCATCCCCCAGACTGTTCTTTGCAATGGGTCCTCAATTAAAGACCTTCATGTTTTCATTCCCTGTGTCTCCAACTTTAACTGTTTGGGATGAAATTTTCCATGCAAGGTGTCTGCTTCAGGTTGATTTATTTTTTTTCCAGCCAAAATGATTTAGCCATTTCTGAGAATGAGATTAGGGAGAAAATACCTTGTTTAACCCATGTTAAAAATAAAATAAAATAAAATAAAAAATCTTACAATCATTTCTTTGAGACACTCCAGTACCTCCTTACTTTGGAACAGGGGCTTGAAATTTGGCTGAAGGGTTGCCTTTGTGTTCCTGTGATAAAATGCCCAAATTTGGCCAAGTTGTCCACCTCTGGGGGAAATACTTCAGAATGGGATATGGACGAAATAACATCTTGAGGTCCCTTCCGGGCCTACATTTTGTGATATCAAAACATGTTCTGTTACAGTGTTTGTTGTGGCATGTTGGCAGACTTCAAAAACATTAAACTACGGTGCTTACTGAGAATATAGTTCATAATGGGGTGATAGAACACTGAATTGCATGTGATTCTGAACGATTGTGGATTATATTCTCTTGATATGCAAGCGTAACCTCGATAGGGTTAGTCAGTATGTGGAGTGTTGTATTCAGGCCAGAGGCCAAGGAGATAAGGAAGTATTAAAAACATGCATTGTCTTGGGATAGACCTTTTGTATTCTAGTTCAGTGATACTCGGACCTCAGTGGTTTAGGAGCCAAATTAGAAATCAGCATTACCCCAAAGTAGTGTGAATTCATTGTTGAATTTTCTCTCTCTCTCTCTCTCTCATTCTCACAGCAAAATGACTGCTCAAGTATTGTTTTATCAATTACAATTTGTTAATAGAGTAAAAGCATCCGGATTGCTTAATAACTTAGGCTGGTTAATAAAATCACAGCGTTTTAATACCATGTGCTGCAAAGAGCTGCAGGAGACGCATTAAAGAGCTGCTTGCGGCTTGAGAGCCTCAATCTAAGTATCACTCCTCTTGTTAGCTAAAAGCTTTACTATTAAAAAAAAATTGATGCATTAAATGCCCTGGGCATTACATACAGCAAAACTCTGATGCTAGACATTCTGTTGAAAGCGATAACGTTGACACACAAGCTATATACCTTTTCTTTAAATGCCAAGATATAATAATCTCCCCATGGGCAGACCGATTTAATGTTTCCAGCAGATGGAAGGATCCAAGTGCTCCAGCGTGTACAGAGCAGATAAACAGGAGTTTTCCTTCAGCAGAACCGGGAAGACATTATGTATACAAACAGGAAAAGATGACAGCTATGTAAGAATTAGGGAGTACTATGCTTGCTCCCTACACAGGTTAGGCAGCAGAAGCTATCTGGTCAGAGGAGTACAATTAGTCCTGTGCTGACATGCTGGATCATACTGTTTGGGGAACAAAGACCTTGCAGTAAGTCCATAAGACAGTGGATGGTGGCCAAGACAGCACTATGACCCAGCCAGGCTAAGTACATAGCTGGTATCATTCGTTTATGCTGCACTATGCTCATGGGTAGACAGAGGCTCATTCCGCCTTTCTGACTGCTTTGAGGCAAAAGTGAAAATGTGTTTGTGCAAGGAGGGCAGACATTACTGGAAACAAGTGGCCATTTTCTTCACTACCTTAGGTCCGCACTACCTCAGAACTGTGGTATGTTGCCTCAGGTGAATGTTGACTTGCTGGAGTTTGGGACTGAAGGCTGGGACTCCTGGGTTCTGCTGCTGTTTTCCTGTGTGAGACCTTGGGAAAGTGATTCCACTGCTCTGTGCCTCAGTTTACACTTTTGTAAAATAAGACCAATACTGACATCAGCGGTGCATTGAGACTTGGGAAGAAATCCTGGCTCCATTGAAGTCAATGGGAGCTTTGCCATTGACTTAATTGGGGCTAGGATTATTTCACCCGGTAGTGTTTTTTAAAGTGCTTGGAGTTCTTCAGATAAGTGTTCACTGAAGTGTAAAATATTCTCATGGTACAAACTTGGGGGTATTTTCCTCACAGTTTGTATAGATTGTAAGCATTTTGCAAGCATTAAGAATATAATCAGGTTTGTATCAACAACTAAAGGGGCTGAATCCGGAACTGTGGTTCACTTAACTGTGTGCATGGCAATATAAAAGGTCTCTTTCATTAAGAATAGGACTGGTGACTTCCTGGCCTAACCGGTGCTGCTTTCATTTAATACAGATATGAGAGAGAAACACGCTTCAGCATAAGTTTGCCCCTCGCCCTAAAATCCAGTGCAAAAAGGTAACCTTGGATGATGGGTGTTACTAGCTGTAGGAATCTGTTAGGTAGATAAACAATGCATCCACTGTTTTCCTCACCTTCCTAACTCCTGTGCTCCTCTTGCATCTTCTAGTAGCTTGTCTTCAATGGGGCAAGTGGTTGGGTGTAAAGCTATGCACATGGGTAAGTGGCCTGCAGCACCTCGAGGTCCCAGTCGAGACTGGAGAGCTCATTTAGTAAAGTACTGTGCAAACACCTGGTAAGAGACCGTTCCTGCCTGGAACAGCTTTCTGTCTAAACAGACAGGAGAGAGACAGGTTGGAAGTGACTTGTCCAAGGACACATTTGCTCTGTGCACTACAGCACACTGCCTTTCACTACCACCACCTTCTTCTCAGTCCATTCAGTGGAAATGTACCTTGAAAGAAATATGCAAGTATTTATTTGGTGTGAGTAACTCCTCTGCTGAGACGGGCTGGCTTGACCTCCTTTCGGAGCCCATAAAGGTTTCGCCTTGCTTTGCCACAGAAGCCTGATGTGACTGAACAATCCGCGGAGTGATCAGCTGCTGTTGGCTAAGAGTCCAGCTGACCGACCTGCAGTCTATACATTAAAAAATGTAATATTCTTTTCAGCTAAATACTGTTGCTCTTAGGTCAACTTTCTAAAAGGCTCAATAGGTTATACTCTTAGATGGGCTAAGTGAAGTTGATACAATTGCATGCTGTAGTTTTCATACATTGAGAGTTGAAGTAAAGAAACCAAAAAATAAGGACCAGGAAGGGAAAAGACACAGAGAATCCTGTTCTTTGTCCAGTCTTTAATCTCACTGTGTGACCATCCTCGCTCGCTGTGCTCTACCCATGGCATGGATCCAAAGACAATGTCATTTTAAACCAACCAAAACTGAAATCCTGACTGGTATCTCCTGACTTCCCAGCATGAGAGAAAGCTGAGAGAGATGCAAGGAAGCAGAAAGTAAAGGCCGCGTGGGCGGTTCTCTCTAGCCCACTTATGCATGCTGTGTTGGAGGCACATGGCTTTAAAGGACCAAAGCCTCCCTGTTCTGTGACTGGATGTTGGCAAATTTTGCTGAGCTCATTTATTTTCCATTGCAGCAGCAGGCTTTCTTCGAGCATTGCCAATCTACTAGTGAGTTTTGCAGTAATGCCCCATAGAAGCATCATCCATTTTATTTCATGTTCCCTTAACTGGGTGCTGACCTTGTAAATAAAACAAATGTTATCGCTACAATCCTTTTTGGACGATGCTTTTTGTTTCAAGGGCATTTGCTCTTGGCATGTTTCCCAAAAACACATTACTGACACGTGCCCATTCCGAGCAGGTCTGACAATCATCATCCAAAGTGGGAGAGCCATTGAATCACAATTTGGATTTTAAGAATAAACAGGGGGGTCTGCGCCATGGGGGTATAAACCTGGGTGTCCATGAAAGGTTTCTGGCTGCATCAGATGACTATGCAAGGAACTGAAGTGGATTTGAGGCAGCCTGTCATAACAAATATTCACGCAAATGTCACCACCAGGATTAACTTTGCTAACAGATTTTGAATGCTATTTCCCCCCCTTTAAATCATTAACAAACATTAAGCAATAGAAGCTAAAAAGCTATGCTTTGGTCTGGCACAGGAATCACTGGCGGAGAATCTATGGCCTGTGTTTTGCAGGAAGTAAGACCGATGACCATAATGATCCCTTCTTGCCTTAAACATTGTGAAGATTTAAGTACCTTCAAACCCAGCTGTCCAAAGAACGAATTAAACATGACGTGGTGGGATTAATTTCCGGTGCTCCTAAGAAGATGGGTATTTCATTATCCATAAGCCAACAAACCCCATTGGCACGGCTAGGGTTGTGTTCCGTGGGCATTCTGGCTGAGTAAGCCTGAAACCTGCACGCGGGCCTTGTTAATTTTTTCCTTTCCTACTGATTTCTCCAAAAGCTTTTATTTTCCTAGGGATGAATGAGAGTGACAGCACTTGATTCTTTGGGGCCCAGAGCAGATAGGTGATGATAGGGAATCTCCTGCTTACTAACCACAAGAAAGCTTCTTTTTGCGAATACAGACTAACACGGCTGTTCCTCTGAAACCGTTCAAAGACAGGCATTCTTCTCTGTATTATTGATGTGCTCATCTTAATATTTCTGCCGGTCCTTGTTCTTTTATCTTGGGTTAGAGATTTTGGAGTCTGTAAAACATGCTGCAAAAGTCAGACTACAGAACATCAGCAGAACTCTTTGGGCCAAGCACTATCTTCAGCTACCCTGGCTGGCTACACTTGGCTTCAGTTAGATGCCCTCTTGACTCACCCGTTCTCTTCCTCGTCCTTTCCCTGCCTGGGTTTCTTTCTTTTTTCTTATTTCTTTTTTTTTTTTGGGTGGTGGTGGGGAATATTGACACTAAATAAATTTCCATCTATTTTCAAAGTCATGACAAACCAAATGAACTGACCCCAACTCCCTGCTCTAACTGAATCCAGGCCGTGTTAACTGAATTGCACCTTCGTGGACTCTCTTCCCCTTTAGTCAGTTTAATGTCACTTTTGCTGCTGCAATAAAGGAAGTCTGGAGGCTTTGGGAGCAGTATTGCAAGCCTGAGAAATCCTACTAAAGACACAAGCTGTTGGGTAACACCATGGACTTCAGTGAGAAGGCACTGATGCGGGGGGGGAACATGACTAGGCCTTTTTCCTGCAGAGTTGGCCTCATGTGGACATGGGTGTTAAGTGAATGCAGTTAAGACCAATAGGATGTATCTTGGGATCTCCATAATGAGAGTAAAAAGTGATGCTCCTGCTGAGAGTGTAGGTGAGTGAAGACAAGAAGAGCGGAAACCTCTTGTAGCTCCCCAAGCAAATAACTGCAACAGTTGCTCTCCTGTTAAAATATAACCTTGATGGTGCACTCATCTGTTGAGTGAGGACAACGTTCTAGTTAAGCCTCTAATTTGCGGCAGTAGTTTCATTTCTGTCCTCTTCCAAGCCAGGCAATATTTGCATAACACGTCTGAGTGTTTTTATGAGAACACATCAGTTTAAATAGGTTTTCTTCTTTCAAAATTAGTGGCAGACTTTGGCCATCCAGGTTGCGGTTTAACTGCACCAGATGTCAAGTGCTGCTCAGCCAAGATCAGTGAGTAATCCAAAGGAAATATGATTAATTTCAAAGGAATGTGGTCAATATTTTAGTGTTTTTGGAACTTTTAATGTACTGAATATGTAGTGCTCCAGCTTGGCTTATTAACTTTAGCTTTTGAAGCAGTGATTTCATTAGTCTATTAAAATTATTAGTTTTAATTTATTTTAAATTATGGGCCCTGGAACAATATTAGTTGTTTAAATGTTCTAAAACACTGCACCGTGGCAGGAGCTGTTAGTTTAGGGCCTGATCCTGCCAATTTAGGTTCATCCAATTCCTGCTTAGGGACTGATCCAACTCCAATTAAAGTAAATGGAATGACACTTACTGATTTCAATTGAGCCTTTATCATGGCCCGTTTCATGTAGCTTCAGTACAGGGCTTAAATGAAGCACTTGTGTAATTCCTTCATGCTGGGGTGAATTTAACCCTTCATGAGCACATTGGTAGCCAAAGTAAAATATCTGCTCTGTTCCATCCCCAAATTAATAAATCATGCTACAATGACCGTACCCAAATTTCCACCCTAATACTCCCGCTCTGTTACGCTTGTTGATTTCAGCAGAGTCACGGCAGGGAAAGGTGTAACACAGTTCAGATTCAGGCCCATTCATTAAAACCCATTTCTGTAGGAAAGTGAGACTAATGTCTAGATACATTAAAAATTGCATCAGCTTCCTATAGTTATGAAATAGCTAAAAAGTGCTGGTAACCATTTGAGCCATACTGGAGAACTGGACACGGTTTGTGGAAATGTTTTTTTTATGATGATGATAATGTCATTTTAAAACAACCAGCAAAAAAATAATTATTTTTAAAGTGAGTCAAAAAATGACTTATCAAAATATTTCAAAGCTGGGTCCATCCTGCAGAGGTCAAAAATGAACCCATTTTCTGGTTTTTGCACAACAAAATAAAACTGTAATATTTTTATCAAGATATTTAAATCAAAATGTCCATTTACATTTAAGTTGCTATTGAAATAGTTTGATTGCAAAACCCACACTTACTAAAAACTGAGATATTTGGTAAAAGAGAGTAATTTGTATTTATTTATTTTGCAAAATTTAGTTTTGTAAGGACTTTTCCAGTTTTGGTAGAAGAAAAGCCATTTTTTTTGTGTGAAAATTACCATTTTGTTGAAAATAAATTCTGTTGGAAAAATATTTAGAAGGGAAAATTTTTACCCTCTCTAGTCACACTGCAGGGACTGATGCCTAGGTGTTCAGAGCAGAGGAAGGCTAGCAGCCAATCAAATTGAACCTTAGAAAAGGCCTACATTTCAGAAGATTCATTTGGGAAAGCCAGGCATTCCCCTTCCTCCCAAGAAATCCAGGATTTTCCTGGTAAGCCAGGATGTACTTTCTCTAGGAGTAGAGTTAAGGCCAGGCTGTGTGTGGAAAAAGGCTTCTGTTGAGGTAAAAAACCATCCAATTGATGTAACATTTATTGCATATTTAATAGAAGGGGTGTCCTTTCAAATAAATCTAGCATCTGTCTTCATGCAACAGGCTTATTCACCAAATCCTCCAGCTGATCAGCGATGGCCCAGATAGGGTCGACATTTTACATGGCACCTTTCAAAACTGTTGTTTGTTCAGCTGCAGACTCAGGATCGGGGCACACCCAGAAGGATATTTCTACTGGCAGAAGAGCTAGGAACATAATTTCTTGTGAAAAGGAACAATTCTGCAGGAATCTGAGGCGAGGTCTTGAACATGTGTTAGGTGCAGGAGCTCTATGCAGGTTGGTTTGTTTGCCACTGGCAAACAACCATCAGTGAGAGCAGGTGCCCTCCCCCCCATGGAGTTGTGAACACCCTGGGGTTCCACATTTGATTTCTTATGGGCCTGTCACTCCTTTAATAATTTGCTGTTTCCCCAGATGTGCACTAGGTGGCATTGCCAACTTAGTTAAAGAGAAAACAAGATTGTGTCACATCAGACCTTGACCAGAAGCTGAAAACTGCTGCTGTCTCAAAAGGCCTTTCCAAACCAGGAGCTAGAAGCACAAGCAGTTAGGGGCTTTGTGACAGGCTGAATGCTGGAGCCTTTAAACTCTCTGAAATCCTCTCGTGGAATATCTTCCTGAATAACCTTTTACAAGCATAAAAAAAGGATAATTACTCAGGGCCAAAGTCTTAAACGCTGAATGCTCCATCTCTGATAGTGTTTCTGGGGTTTTTTAAAACCTCCTTTCACTGGAGAGAATTCTAAGACAGGTGATGTATTAAACACAGCAAGCACCATGCCTTGCAATGATGCAGGTTTGCTGGCAGAGCACAGATGTGCGTGAATTCCCAAGCTGCTACTTCGATAGACTAAATAAATAAATTAAGCAATAGTTACAAATAAGTAAGTACAAACACGTAGCAGGAGACAGTCCGTGCCCAGAAGAGCTTACACTTGCAGAGACAAGCCAGACAAAGGACGTGGGGAGGCAGAGTAAGTATTATCCCCATTTTAAGAGATGGGAACTGAGGCACAGAGGGGAAGTGCCTCAGCCAAAGTCACACAAGCAGTCCGTGAGACCCAGGACAAACCATTTTCTTTCTCTCTCTCTTCTCCTCTTCTCGCTCCACCACCGCCCTCCTGTGAGAGAGATTTATACCAACCTCTACTTTCTCATAGTGTCCACATATGTCATGGCTACAATGTGTGCGCGCCCCAGCAGTCAATGACCAGACACCAGGGGATGGTGGAAAGTGGTGGGGGGAGGAGGGTCTATTTGGGTTCACCAAGCAAGTTTTAAAAACAAGGTTAGGAAAAACATGGGCTGGACATACACAGTGATTGCAACACCGGAGAAATGAGGAAACATGGTTGTCATAACCCTCAGCTACTGTGGTGGATGGCTGAATGTCCGTGAGTACATTTTTATCAATATAGAAATCAGGGAAGCGGGGCTCTTCTTGAGCCTTGGCTCACCATTCGGATTCTGAGCCTCTTGGTAACTTCAGAATCAACGTTCTCTCATGCTCCTGTGCCTCCCAGATCCATTTGTGTAGTGGGAAACAAGGGGCTAAAATCCTGGAAGGAAAAGCTTTCCTTGGGTAGGATTTGTCATTCAATAGTGCAGAACCCCTGGTGAAATTCCCCCTGAGGGTCTCTTCTCCTGAGCGTCAGCCCAATTTCAGAGATCCAAGAGGCTGAATAACATCTAAATGTTTGGGTGTTTATCAGAAACCCAAACCTCTGTCATGAATAGAGGTTGGTTGGTTAGAAGCTTAAATACAGATGTGTGGTTTTATGAATTTCGGCACTTGACACTGGAATCTAAGCAAGAATTCAGCTTTTGAGATCTCCAGGCCCTTTTTTGGAAAAATCAGGAAGCTTCAGTCTGACCAATGTGTTGTAATTTCTACCACTGCTTAGAGCGTTCCTCTCAGAAACTAAATTTGGTTTAAAGCTGAACGATATAAAGGAGCTCATGCTTTTCCAGAGGCCAGCAGCAAGTGCTAGACATTCCACCACAAATATTTGCTAGTTTTGAGAAGGACAAACTTTTATGTCGTTTTAATGATGGAGTCTGGATATTAGGTACAAATCTGAATCAAATAGCTTCTTTATTCAAGCTTCCTTTTTCAGGCTGAAGTGTAAATCTGATTTGATGTGCATTTGGGGAGCAACCTCTTGTGGCTGCTAAAAGGTCCACTGGTTATCGATATTAATATTGTTTTTTGTATTGTGTTAGCACCTAGCATCTCCCAGCCTCCAAACATGCCAAGCTACTCTGGGAGAAGGTTAATGAATCTTGGCTTCCGTTTTTCCTGGATTGCATTCGTAAGAAGTAATGAAACAAACTGCAGTGTCATTCCTGAATAGACGTCTTCCATGCTAGAATAATAGGACTGTGATTTGTGACAGACACAAATTTAAAAGCCAGGAATATACAGTCATGAGTCTGGTGCTCCTGTACTGGCTACACAAGCTAAGACCAGCAGTTGAATGAAGCTGTCTGATGGCTGAATGCTCAAATCCTGCTCACTTTACTCCAGTGAGTCAGCACGACTGATTGCGTGAGTACGGCAAGCAGAATTTGGGGGCATGGTCCACATGTCATTAAAAACAAACACACACTGGTTTCAGCCTTTATTAGAAATAGCCCCACAGTTAATTGTGGCCAGTTGACCCCACCTGAAGTAATTTAAATTCACTGACGTTAATGGGAGTCATCCCATGAACCAGTCTGTTCCAATGGGCTTTGGATTAGGCCCCGGAGCCTCTAGTGAAAAAAGTTTCACTACAAATAACTGCTCTCAGGAGGAAAGTAACTTATGCGGGGGAGTTGTGGTTGGTCACTGGCCTAGCTTGTGAAAAATCTTCCAACAGCACGAAGGAGAAGTCGTGCAAAGGCAAACTGCAAGGGAATAAAAATAAGCTAGATGGCACAGTTTACTTAGGTGTTCAGTAATGGCTCTTTGAGGAAAACTAATGGAAAGTTTGAAACAGATGTTCCATGTGAAGACAGACATACAACAAACGTGCATGTCTTGTTGTTCGCATCTTGTGCTGACCAGCATATCTGGCACTGATTTCTTTCCTCCCTCCATGAATCACCACTGAGACTCGTGTGACATGACGCTCCATTGCTTTCTCTCACAGTTGCTGTCCACGCGTCGGGTGGGGGCAGAGAATAACGTTATCTCTCATGTGCGGTATGCATTCATTTCTACTAGATGAAGCAGAGCAACAAATGATCCGTATTTTGAGGTCCCCGTATTTCACCTATTTTCAGTTTTACCCCCATTGCTTATGGTTTGAATATTGTTCTAGACAAATAACAGCATGTAGGCGGCGCCGGTATCCCTAATACTGAGAGACTCTGTTCAGCAAGAGGCATGTGCAATATACACCTGCACAATTTTATTTTGGAGAAGGTTTTGATAGCTTTTACACTCATGCCAGGTCTATGAAAAACATCCCTGCCCCATCCATTTATGGCCTTTGGGGTTTTTTGTTTTTACTTCGGAAGCATTTACTCTATTCTATACTTTACATAGATCAGAGAAAGGAACGCCCTGCTCCATGCACATGTTGTACATTCATGGGCAAATTTATATAAATCCATAGCTATGGCCCATACTGATGCAATCCTCATAAACTTGCAAACTTCCAATAATCTGTTAAAAAAAATTGTAGTAGTTGTCACCAGGTTGAGCTGTTACACAGTGTCCTTTCCTTAATGTGTGAGCAAGTGTTCAGTCTTGGGAAGATATAATGTGTTGTTAATTTTGTTCGGCAAGGTTTCTGGAGAGGGAGTTACGCGACCAACAGGAAAATTTGTTCTCTGCCTTTGTGATTACATTCAATTTATGAAGCAGAATTGCAGTTTGGAAATTGGGCATTGGTGCTGGTCTGAGATTCCCAGAAGAAGTGATTGCTGCACATGCTGTTTGGCTACCTTTCTTCCAGGACTTGTGTTCCTGTAAATAAAATAACTTACAATATACCCGGACTCTGCATCACTGATTTCTCCTCCTCCAGGGAGCCAATCTGCAAGGCCCTGGGCAGTGTCAGAAGAAAGGGAAACAATATAATACAGCTAAGCCATGCTTTGATAGGAAAACTAAAACATTTCTACAGGGGGGAGATGGAAGACCAAGACTGACCTCAGGGCTCCTGTTCCCTGAAAACATACACTGTATGTGCAGGTTTCAGAGTAGCAGCTGTGTTAGTCTGTATTCGCAAAAAGAAAAGGAGGACTTGTGGCACCTTAGAGACGAACCAATTTATTTGAACATAAGCTTTCGTGAACTACAGCTCACTTCATCGGATGCATGCAGTGGAAAATACAGTGGGGAGGTTTATATACCCACCTGCAGAAGTAAAGAAACAGATTGATAGAGCCAGAAGAGTTCCCAGAAGTCACCTACTACAGGACAGGCCTAACAAAGAAAATAACAGAACGCCACTAGCCGTCACCTTCAGCCCCCAACTAAAACCCCTCCAACGCATTATTAAGGATCTACAACCTATCCTGAAGGATGACCCAACACTCTCACAAATCTTGGGAGACAGGCCAGTCCTTGCCTACAGACAGCCCCGCAACCTGAAGCAAATACTCACCAACAACCACATACCACACAACAGAACCACTAACCCAGGAACTTATCCTTGCAACAAAGCCCGTTGCCAATTGTGCCCACATATCTATTCAGGGGACACCATCACAGGGCCTAATAACATCAGCCACACTCTCAGAGGCTCGTTCACCTGCACATCCACCAATGTGATATATGCCATCATGTGCCAGCAATGCCCCTCTGCCATGTACATTGGTCAAACTGGACAGTCTCTACGTAAAAGAATAAATGGACACAAATCAGATGTCAAGAATTATAACATTCATAAACCAGTCGGAGAACACTTCAGTCTCTCTGGTCAGGCAATCACAGACATGAAGGTCGCTATCTTAAAACAAAAAAACTTCAAATCCAGACTCCAGCGAGAAACTGCTGAATTGGAATTCATTTGCAAATTGGATACTATTAATTTAGGCTTAAATAGAGACTGGGAGTGGCTAAGTCATTATGCAAGGTAGCCTATTTCCTCTTGTTTTTTCCTACAAACCCCCCCCCCCCCCCCTTGGAGAGTGGTCAGTTTGGATGAGCTATTACCAGCAGGAGAGTGAGTTTGTGTGTGTATGGGGGTGGGGGGTGTGTGAGAAAACCTGGATTTGTGCTGGAAATGGCCCACCTTGATTATCATGCACATTGTAGGGAGAATGGTCACTTTGGATGAGCTATTACCAGCAGGATAGTGAGTTTGTGTGTGTGGTTTTTGGGAGGGGGGTGAGGGGGTGAGAGAACCTGGATTTGTGCAGGAAATGGCCCAACTTGATTATCATGCACATTGTGTAAAGAGTTGTCACTTTGGATGGGCTATCACCAGCAGGAGAGTGAATTTGTGGGGGGGGGGGGGGGGTGGAGGGTGAGAAAACCTGGATTTGTGCTGGAAATGGCCCAACCCGATGATCACTTTAGATAAGCTATTACCAGCAGGACAGTGGGGTGGGAGGAGGTATTGTTTCATATTCTCTGTGTGTATATAAAGTCTGCTGCAGTTTCCACAGTATGCATCCGATGAAGTGAGCTGTAGCTCACGAAAGCTCATGCTCAAATAAATTGGTTAGTCTCTAAGGTGCCACAAGTACTGCTTTTCTTTTTGCGAATACAGACTAACACGGCTGTTACTCTGAAACCTATTTCCCCATGTTTATTCCCCCCCTTCCCCCCCCCCCCCCCCCCCCCCGTTCCTCACACGTTCTTGTCAACTGCTGGGAATAGCCCACCTTGATTATCACTACAAAAGGTTTTTTTTTTCCTCTCCTGCTGGTAATAGCTCACCTTACCTGATCCTTCTCATTACAGTGTGTACGGTAGCACCCATTGTTTCATGTTCTCTGTGTATATAAATCTCCCCACTGTATTTTCCACTGAATGCATCCGATGAAGTGAGCTGTAGCTCACGAAAGCTTATGCTCAAATAAATTGGTTAGTCTCTAAGGTGCCACAAGTCCTCCTTTTCTTTTTAATGAAAAAATGGGTGTTTATCATACACATTGTAAGGAGACTGATCATTTAAGATGAGCTATTACCAGCAGGAGAGTGGGGCGGGGGGGGGGGAGAGAAAACCTTTTGAAGTGATAATCAAGGTGAGCCATTTCCAGCACATTTCCAGGAGTTAACAAGAACGTCTGAGGAACAGTGGGGGGAGGAATAGTTTTACTTTGTATAATGACTCAACCACTCCCAGTCTCTATTACTGTATGTGCAGTGGCAGTCAAAAAAAGTTAACAGAATGTTGGGACCCATTTGGAAAGGGATAGATAATAAGACAAAAATACAACACCACTATATAAATCCCACACCTTGAATACAGTGTGCAGTTCTGGTCACCCCATCTTAAAAAAGATCTATTAGAATTGGGGAAAGTGCAGAGAAGGGGAGCAAAAATGATTAAAGGTTTAAAAAATGAACAAACAAAAACAAAAAACCTGAGGGAAGATTGAAAAAACTTCCTAACTGCCAGGATAGTACTGGAATAAAGTGCCTGGGAAGGTTGTGGAATCTCCATCACGGGAGATTTTTAAGAGCAGCTTAGACAAACCCCTGTCAGGGATGGTCTAGATAATACTTAGTCCTGCCACGAGTGCGGGGGACTGGACTAGATGACCTCTTGAGGTCCCTTCCAGTCCTATGATTCTATGAAGGGAAAGGTTACTGAGCCAGTCCCTTATGCTTACGAAAGGGACCTATGGGATCTTTAATGTCCAAGCAAAATAGACAGGACCTCAGTTTTTAAGGACTCCTCCAAAAGACTCCTCCCAGACGACAGTGCATTTATCCATGTCAGATGATGAAGGGCCAGAATATAATAGGCTAACTGACGATGCATGCATTGCAAGTCAGGGATTCTTTATTTTGGTCCTTATTTTGCTACTGAGTGGCTGTGAAGCCTTCAGTAAACCTCTTACAATTTCCTGCCTCTATTACCCCATCTGTATAATGGGGCTAATAGAAACTTACCCTTTTTGCAAAGTGCTCTGATAGCTACAAGCAAAATGTGCGATTACAAAAACAGTCTCCAACAGGGTGGCCTGCCTGGCAGGAGCCAGCCAATCCAGCTTTGAGAATGAGAGGCCCGGGTCATTGCCTTGTGAAGAATAGCAGGAGCCTGCAATGCAAAGGTGGAAGTGCAAGGAATGGGGAAGAGAGACTGAACAGAGGGTGAAAGGCTCCTTCAGGGAAGACCCTGAAACCCAGGAAGCTGTGACAGAGAGGAGCTGCAGTGAACAGGAGGCACTGCTAGAGATCCTGAATGAGAGGAGGGTTTGGCCCCGGAAGCCGGAATCGGAGGGCTGAAGCAGCTGGAACTCCAACGAGGTGAAGCCCGAGAGACTTTCAGCTGGGACCTCGCTCTGAGAAGAAGGGCTGAGAACTACCTATATAAAGGGAGAAAATGACTGACCTGGGGTTGTGGCTAGTATGAGAAGACTCAGTAAATGGAACTCCAGGGGGGGAATGTTGCCATTATCTGTGGATGGGGAGTTATTAAGCGGAAAAACTGACTGAAGAGGGGAAAAACTGATAGCAGGGCCCCATAGGTGACCTCTGGCCCCAAAGGGTCATTGAGGAGGCGACTGGCCTGGTTACATCTCAAACCCTGCTACCCTGTGGTTTCAGCCCTTGCTCATCCCAGGCTAACGTTGCAATTTACAATAGTGCCATTGCAACTGATAGGGTCTTTGCTGTGATAGATTACCGTAACACTCTCTTTTAATAATGGCGGGAGCTGAGAGAGATGCCAAGCCTAATGCTCCGACTACTAAGCCATTGTGGTGAGATGGCATGGTTCTTCCGTGTTTTAGCACTTCGATGAATAGTCGTGGTACGGGTTATTTTTTTCCCTGGTACTCCAAACGAATTCATCCATGGTCTTAGGCACTGAAAAATCTGCTTTCATAGAACTCTTACACGAAAAGCAGCAAATTAATGTATGACTGTTTGACCTGGGATTCAGAACTAAAATACAATTGGCTCCTTTAGTGTTAGGCAGGTCTGGGCAATCTGACATATTCAGGGAACCAGAACATCTGAAGCCCGGGCTGTGATGAGGACAGGAAATGTGCATTTTTCCAGCGTGCTATTGAGGGACAAAATCTCCTTAGATTCATGTGATCTCGAACCAATTATATTCCCCGCGCAAAACCAAGTCATCAAATGCTGCGGTAGCTGTCTTTAAGGCAATGAAAATAAAACAGTGTAATCCATAACGTCCTCCTTAATGGGATGAATTAGGAAGGGTATATATGTGCGTAATTACATATAATACAGTAAGTATAAGTGGTGACCGTATGGGGTGAAAGGACATATCAAAAGTCTTTAGCTCTCCGGTACAGGGAAGAGAGATTGTTATTCATCTGTATAAAATTCAAAGGACATGGTCAATATATTATTATTATAACTGAGCATTCCAACCATTGTTTACATGATGGGTAAATACAGTGTGTTTTTTCTCTAGGAATTATGTCACTTGTTGCATATTTGGCTGCCATCTGACCAGGTTGTTTTCAAAAATCAGTTGTTGTCAAGGCTGTGAGTACTGGTCATTTATGTTTCCCCCTGTGCTTCTCATTCGTGTCTCTCCAGAAACTCAGAGACTTGAGGTTGACTATCTTGTTTGGAGAAACAGGTTGAAGCCCCCCAATAAGGGCCTGATCCAAAGTCTACTGAGCTCCATTTGAGTCTTTCCATGAACCTTATAGGTAACCTGATTCACCAGGTCTGGAATCCTTGCATTAACAATGCAATCCCCTCGTTGTTGTTATTATCAATAGCAGTTATGCCTATCCAGCCAGGGTGGGACTTTCAAAGCACATAGTGTTGGCCCAGATCTGTTCCTGTTGAAATCAATGGGAGTTTTACTACCGACTTCACTGGGAGCAGCGCTAGGCTGAAGATGAGAATTTGCCTTTAGAGTAGAGCAGACCCAAATGCAGGGTGTCTTTATTCATCCACAAGCTACTGATCAGAATTTGAATAATTAACCAATAGTGCGCACTGTGATTATAAATTCTGAAATGCACTTTAATTACACTTTTTTAAATCTCTCGCTAAGCAATTTGTAAATGTGGCGCATGCAATTCTGATTACTTTACAGTGCTGTCAGTGTCTTAATGCAGCATCAGCATATAACGCCTTTGAACAATCTAAATTTATCACATGTTCCATTTTCAGTTCTCCAGGTCTGGATGCAATTACTTTGGCAAACACATTTTGTGACATTTGTGAAATTTAACAGATAGCATATACTAGCTATGGTGACAGTCAAGAGGCAACTACGATCACACAAGGATTAATATTTATTCAGCAGTCAGAGGTGAGTCTCATAGCCAGAGGTGGAGACTTGCATGTCTGTGCAATACACTAGCTCTAGGGTTATCTCAGGGCTGAATTGCCCGTGGCTGTGTGGAAAAGGAAAAGAGCAAATGTATTTTTTATAGCCTCATTTTACATGAATCATTAGTTATGAAGAGACTCTAAACTGAGAGTATGGAGAGGTTCTTTGAAACTATAGCAAAACACATTTGCCTTGATGTTTTGTAGACAGATGGATGTAGACACAATTTTTTCCCCCAGATTAAAATTGAGTTGAGTGTCCATGTTAATAATGTAGGGAAAAAACACGTACCGGAATGTTGTTGTAAATTTAAACTTGTTAAGGTCTGGAAATGCATAGGCACCCAAACAACATTGGCTCTGCCCTGTGGCGACACCATGTGATAACCAAGATTATGATTTAAGTATTCCAGCATTTGTGGTCCCAAATTAAACAAATTTTTCAAGACACATTAGATTTTTTTTGTCTTCTCATAGTGTTGGGATATACTGAGGCAGCCATTTTGAAAGAGGGCAGTTCTCTATGGCAGCGGGTCTCAAACTTAATAAACCGAGGACCCCATTTTGATTTTAAATTTTTCACGAACTCCCAAGCCAGCTTCTAATTTTCTCTGGGGTGCTCAATCCCCACTCAGCCTCAGGCCTTGCCCCGACTTCACCCCTTCCCCCAGGGCCCCACCCCTGCCCTACCTCTTCCCACCCCTGCTCCATTCCTGCCCTTCCTCTTCCCTGCCTCTTTCCACCCTCTCCCCTGAGTACGGCCCATCGCCACTCCTCCTGCTCCTTCCCAGTGCCTCCTGCACGCTGCTGAACAGCTGTTCCGTGGCATGCAGGAGGAACTGGGAAGGAGGGGGAGGAGTTGAGCAGTGGGGCCAGTGGCCCTGGACATGACTCACGGACCCTCTGGAGTACCCTCGTGGACCCCAATTTGAGAACCGCTGCTATGGAATTCTCCTTCAGCAGAGGTTGAAGAATAAACTTTCTATTATGAAGAATGATGTGGGGAGAGGAATGGGAGAAGAGAGAGACAATTAATCTTAAAAAAGAACATTCTCCAAATGTAGCCTATGAACAAAACGTCTGGGTTGTAACTGTATAGGAAGCTTGAAGCTTGTCTATGCTATTCCTTTACTGATAACATTCAGGTCAAAAAATAGTCAGACACTGGATGCTAAACTTCTTAAAGGATTCTTTTCTTTAAAAATCAATATTAAACTAACTGAACTGCTTGTAAATTTTCAGGGACTGAGTTCAGTCCTCAGGAAGTGAGTGTGGTAATAATGAGGATATATACTGTATTCTTCACTTGTAAACAAAAGGGTTGAATCCCTGCTTTAAGTGCAAAATTCATCTGAGCCTTAACTAGGGAATTGTGAATAGTGCTTCCCGAACGTATTTAATACACGCGTAGTTTTAGTATGTGCTTGAGAGAATACATCTGTATGTGTGAAATCTATTTAATGTATTTTGTACTGTTAAATTATAGCTGACTCCCCACATTGTGATGTTGGGGGTTGGAGAAGGGGATGTTTTGGGATGAAAATTTCAAATAAAGCACATAGGAGAGAGCTCTTTAGAACTGAATATAAAATAATATTCAAGTTGCAGTGGGGGAGGTTTAGATTGGATATTAGGAAAAACTTTTTCACTATGAGGGTGGTGAAACACTGGAATGCGTTACCTAGGGAGGTGGTAGAATCTCCTTCCTTAGAGGTTTTTAAGGTCAGGCTTGACAAAGCCCTGGCTGGGATGATTTAACTGGGAATTGGTCCTGCTTCGAGCAGGGGGTTGGACTAGATGACCTTCTGGGGTCCCTTCCAACCCTGATATTCTATGATTCTATGATTCTAATAAGCTTTCTATTGTTTTTTTTAATTGTAGCCTTTCTTTAAAATTTAATAGAGAATTAGATCCCTACTACAGAATTCTTAAGGACAGGTTTTTAAAAAAAGATCTGTTGAAATATCTTATTTTCTATTGAATTCTGTTTGTTTTAGAGTAATTTCTATAGAATGCTGTTATTTCATCCTTATTAAATTCCTTAAGACTTTTCCATAAGGAACATTTCCCATTTTGGCTTTTCTCTAATACAGAGAGACGTGGAAACATCTCGAATACATTTTGATGTGGAAAACCTCATCTGGTGGTTTGGCCCCAGTTTCCAATGATCTGATTCTCCCCAAGTTCAGGAGGGTTGGAGAGTAGCGACTGGTCCACCACTAAATTTTCTCTGTGTGTATATAAAATACACCCCTCCCAGTGACAGAGAACAGTTTACATTCTGTAGAAGCTTTAGTGGTGGACATCCAATGCTGAGCTCACCAGGAGATAGACCACCACACCCAAAATGACTTGAGGCAGAAAAAAAGAAACAAAGTTAAACTTATTTCCCCTTATTATTTTTAATCATTTGTTTTGGTTACTCTTTTCTTCCCAGCCTAAGAAGCAATCCCCAGCTACGTTATATGGCTCAGCTGTGACTGATGAGTAAATATTAATTCTTGCATGACTGGAGTTGCTTCTTGTTTCTTGTAGATGTTAGAAATGTGTACACATTAGCTGTAATAAATATAACCAACTCTATCTATTGTTAATAACAGCTGGAGTCCTGCCTCTTTCCACAAACACCCACACCCATCTGAGAGTAGGAGCTTTTTCCTGTGAAAAGTTATCCTTTTTGGCTGAACTTTTGCATGTTCAGTCTCATTTTAAAAAGATTTAATGAGACTCTAACCCTGTGGGTGATGTAAAGGAGAAAGAAAAATGCCGTTTCTGCTGTAAAAAACATAATTAAGGCTTCAGTTTTTAAAGGAGACTAAGTGAATTAGGCACCCATCTCCCACTACATTTCAATGTTGTTTGAGCACCTAATTCCTCTGAGCACCCCAGCCTATGATATTCCCGCTCAGGGAGAGCTCAACCCCCCCTGGAATTTACATGCTCAAGTTTTCCATGGAAGGGTCTTTCTCTCTCAACTCATCTGGAGGCTAACCTGTTTGCAACTCCTCCCCAAAGCACCAAACGGTAACTGACAAGTTGGTTTTGCATAGTCACAATACAACATTTACACTGAGTAGTGAGTTACCGCACAGGGCTGTGGAATAATGTAAATGCATAGCAGTGCTGTTTATTTCCTAGCTGAAAGGACGTGTTTCACTGTGCTCTTCCATAGCTGCATGAGATGTTGACTGTGTAACTAAAATGGAAAATGTCTTGTGATGTATTTTTACCGAAAAGTAGTGAAAAGGCTTTTGTTGAGAGCTTTGGGTGATGGAGGCCAGATTTTTTGAGGGGTTACTGACTAGGAAAAATGATGGCTGAATCCCTTTGTGGGCTCAGCATTGGGTTTCCACCACAATTGCTTGTCGTGGAGGGATTGCTTTATTCTCTGAACACAGGGTGGGGTCTCTTCATGTAATTATATCTTTCACAGCCTGAAATGACTACAAACTGTCATTTATGCGTCTTCACCATAATTAACGCCCACACAACCACGTTATCACTCCCCTTTTTAGAAGCTTTAAAAGAAAAATCAGTGCTAAATATTATTGGCCTTTTGTTTTTCCTCTAGCACAAAACTAAAGGGCTAGGAACCGAAATCCAGAGAATGGCCTACAGTTGCACCTGCTGCTGCAGAAGGAGGGGGCATAACCTGCAACAATGTATCAGGGACAATTACATTTTACCTGCCCACTGATGGAGAGGGGTCGAGGTCCTGCTGGGGGCTCGTCGAGGTCCTGCTGGGGGCTCTTGGAGGTAGTAACTCTCAACACAGTAAAGCTCTCTGTGGAGTAGTCGTGCCAGAGAGCAACTAGTACTGGCTCGTTTTCTGGGCCAACGATCTGGTGCCTCAGAACTCTGGCTGCTGCTGACGCAGCTGGTGCTTGCAAATACAAAAATCACACACCTCAGAGATACGTACAGTTGCACGGATGCCAGAGTCTGTTGCCTCTGAAGTGCATGCTGCCTTCTTTCAGGTCAACGGGAAGGGGAATCCATGACCTTAGAGATGGCCCATGCTGCAACCAGCCTTTTTAGTATCCTACTGGTGTAGGCCCTGCCCCTGTCTGTTAGCACTCTGGAGCCAGATGAATGTGTCCATACCATGAAATCCTCCTAATCTGTGTCCCTCTGTTGACATGGCAACACCCGGGAAAACGGAGCTAGTCAATAGGTGCCTCTGGAGGGCTTCTTTATTACCATTTATGCAGCTGGCTTATGACTACATCTACACAGTCAGAGCATATTTTCTTCTCAACATACTTCTCATCATTACTCTTCTGGTATGTTTCAGCTTCTCTTTCAGCCTGTGGCTGGGATCCTGAAAGCTATGGATAAAATCAGTGCTAACTGTGGTGGCAGGCGAGGACCAACCGCATCGGAACCAATGTCCCATCCTTACTGACGTGGGCTGGCTAGGAGTCCATTACCGATTGCTTAAGCATTTTAAAATAGAATTGAGGTATTCTGCTGCCCTCTGGAATGTGTGGTACTGCGCTATTCATTCGTACAGCTGAATCAGTTAGGAATTTTTTCCTAAAATTCCCCTCTATAGACAAGGTACAGACACACTTTCCTACTCTGCTTCTTCATAACGCCACACCAAAACCAAGTGCGTTCTCGCTTAGGTCCCCCCAATCCTGCAATATGACTCCAAACAGAAATCAAGGGGGGTCCATGATAGAGTGGGGTCTGCCTGAAAGGAGTCAAATCTGGAGGACTGCTAGATCATTACGGGTCTCTATAGAGCCCTCTTCTAGCTCTGGCATAAAGGCGTATTTAGGAACTGAATGGCTTCTGAGCTATTTGAGTGCCATGTAAATTGGCACAGAAAGACTCTTAACAATGAATCTTCTAATCTTGAGTCACTGTGGTCAAAACATTTATCTCCTAAATAGCTGCTTAGAAACCTGACTCCAAGCACCACGGTTTCGTGCTGGTGAATAACTGGGGACTCTCTCGATGGGTTTGGGGTTTTTTTGGCTTGTGTTGACCACATTCCGTAAAACCTTTTCCTAAATCATGTAAAAGAAAAAGTATCCCCATTTGACTCATTTAAAATCAATTTTAATGACAATTGACATTTTTATGGGCCCTATTATTCAAATAGCTCTGAAGTATTTTCTAAATTGATTTTACAAACGGTGGCTTTTATCCTTCAGTGAGCTCCCTGCAGGTACAAGTCCACCTGTGTAGATCTGATTGCAGGACTGGGGCCTATAAAATGGTAGCAATCACTTCCTCCACCACTGAAATGCAGCTGCCTGTTGGCCCTTGTCTAACAGAGCACAGCAGCACAACGACATGTCTCAGATTTTCCCAAAGACTTTTGGATTTTGTAATTTAAAGAGAGCCACAGAGCCTCCAACAGAGCCGTAAATGAAAAGGGCATTTTCACCCCAGAAGTTTAAAAATGGCCGAATGAATTTCTTTTTATAAACCATCTTCTCTTGCTCTGTGTCTTCATCTGGCAAGTCGTTGAGTGGATAATTCATCTTTGGATTTGGTGGCTGAATTAAAAAATCAGCAAGAAAAAAAAATTGTTTCAAACCAAACCCGAGGGTTTTTTGTTTTTCTTGCCAGGTTTGGGGTTGAATGAAATGCTTTGACTGTTGATTTGAATCAATGATTCGAAACAAAATGTTTGGAAATGTCAAAACGCTTTCTTTCTTTCTTTTCTCTTCCTTTTTCTTAAAGGGGGCTGAAACTCTGTGCTGAGTTTGACCTGGATTTGCAAATAGTTTTGGTGCCCTGAACAACGCCAAGCCCACAGTGGAACGAAGTTGAGTGAGAACTCCCTGAAAACAAAGGGTTGATAATATGAAATAGTGTTAAGGCCTGAAAATTAACAGTGCTTGCTGCTTCTCCAAAGGCAATTAATGGCAAAACTCCTATTGACCCCAATGAGAGCAGGATCAGACCTGAACAGTGAAAATCAGACCTAGAAAGGAATTCAAAGTCAACTGCAACCAGGGGGCTTGAACTTAACATATCCTCATACTTCCCTGCTAGGGGCAGCTTGGACCATTAAAGTGTCCCTTTTTGATTTCCCATTGGAAATGTGCTTGGGGGTACAATAATATTAACCAGACTCCCTCAAGGAATGTCAGAGAGGCCTGGGGGTGGGGAAAAGGCAGCAATTGTTCTGCCATTGGCCCTTTCTGCCTTTTTCTCAAGCATTCCACAAAAGCTTGCAGTCCCAGCTCCAAGTGTGAGCCTGACGCCTGGATCATGAAGACATTTTCCCAGCACAGCGGAACTGTGATGTGAAACAAGTTGATTTTCTCATGAGAGGGAAATAAACCATTGGAAGTGTTGTTATCGAATGTTTTATTTGAAAAGCCCTGGCGGGACTTTTGCTTGATGTTGCATTCTCTTTTTCTTAAAGAAATACACACACACACACACACACGCTGCAGGATTGTGATTAGCAAGATAATGAACACCATCTGCTTTTAATCAATTCCTTCCTTTTCTCCCAAGCCCTCCTAACTTCTAATATTAATGGAAACAGATTTGAAAACTGGAAAGGGCTATTCTGGAAAATGATTGGATATTTACTAGGTGAAAAGTGAAATTGCACAGGCATTTCATAGGGTATAGTATTTGACAGGTGCAATTTTTCTTCTGAATGTGTTGCATGCCTGTTTTATAAAATGGATATTGGCACATGAGATCAGAATTTTGCATACGGAAATTTTAAGAGTCGGATGTAAACTTGGACGTGAACTTGAGACACTGAGAAAGTCCGCTCAAGAGCGAGCGATTGTTTATTGCGACAATGGAACTCCAAAGTTGTAAACGTAGTTTATGCATTGTAAGCAAATGTAGCTTTTCAGTAGGAAAGCTTTGTTTCCTTGCCCAGGCCAATCTATGACAATAACTCCTTGTTCTGTTTTACAAAAGATAGAAAGGGAGATTACTTGGGCAGTTCTTAATACCGCCCATGCATTCTGTTTTCCACTTAGAAGACTTTGTTTTATCTTGGAAGCTGAACATTTTGAATTCCTCTCTCCTCTCAAGACCACTTGTGAGACTGGAGACTAATTTCTACCCAGCCAGAAATCAGTATGATTTGAAACTTTTCTCTCAAGTAGGAATCAATCACCTCTCATTGATTTTAATGAACAATTTATCCGGTCAGAGATAAGCATTTACTGGCGCTCTTAAGATATTTTCCTGCTTTGGGCTCAAAGCATTGCGTGCTCCAATCTATCTTGATTGCTTGAAAAACAGCTGTGTGTAGTTAAAGCTGATTGGGAACCTTTTCTCGGGCTTTCAAGAACCAGGCCAAACGTGCTTTTATTAGTTTTGCACACAAAAGAAATCAAACTCTCTCCTTTTTATGGTAAAATATTTTGGTAACTGTAAGCCAATGAGCCACAATAATGTTTGTCTATATGTCTCTGTTGTTGTTGATAATTCTTATTTTGTTTGTCTGTCCTAGGGCAGTGCTTAAAGCTAACCAACAATGATTGGAACTCCATTGTGCTAGGGGCTGTACAAACAAATAGTGAGCCTCAAAGAGCTTCTAATCTCAACAGCCAGGATAGATGCAGAGTAGAAGAGTGGCTTCCGAGTAAGGTTTTTTATTTCAGTACTAATTTTAAGGTATATCTGAATATGTCAGCAGCAGACAGTATCAGAGGACAGAAAAATATTGAGGCAGAAATCTTTGTTTTCAAAGCAGGAGGACTGCCACTCCGGTAGAAACCTATATTCCATTATTGTTGTTATGCCAAATATAAAATTAGACAAGTAAAACCAAAGTAAAAACTCTTCTAAGCGCGGCTTTATTTAAGCGTGAGTTCCTCAGGTTGAAGGTGACCAGAATAAAAAGGTACCAAATGTTGCTGATTTTGTTTAAAATTCTTATAAGAAATAATAATCTGTTGGGGGGATATATATAAATAATTCAGTAAGACTCCTATTTTAAATATATATAATATGGGAATCTCACACAGGTTGCTTAGAGAGATCTAGGATTCATACCTGAGGGGAAGGCTGATCTTGTAAATAATGCACAAGATTGGGAGTCATGGGAACTGGGTTCTAGTCTCAATTCTACCACAGACTCCAGTGCAGCGTTGGCCAACTTACTTAACTTCTCTTTTCCCCTTTCATGAAAGAGGGACCATTTGTTCCCTTCCATACTGGAAGTTTCCAAGGCTTGGTTTACACTAGAGAATTAGTTTGGTTGAACTACATCAGTCAGGAGTGTGAAGAATCCACCCCCCCCCCCATACACACACACACACCCTGAGCAGCATAGTTAAGCTGTCCTAGTGTAGACAATAGTCGGTCGATGGCAGAATTTTTCCGTTGGCCTGGCTACCACCTCTGGGGGAAGATGGATTACCTACACGGACAGAAGAATCCCTCCCTTCGGTGTAGGTAGCGTCTATGCTGAAGCGCTAGAGCGGCGTAGCTGTGCCGCTGTAGTGTTTTAAGTGTGGACGAGCCCTGAAAATTAGTTCAGTGTGTTGAGATGGCGCAACGGACACGCAAAGTATGACTGTTGCCCCATACAGCCATTTTAGTTTGTTACATGTAAATCTCCATTGCACGGACCTACTGTCATTTTTAGGTTAGTTAACAGATGCAGTATAATATATAGACTTCTGATTGGAGCACTGATATGTCTCCACAATAAATGAACTGAATGTCTCTAGGCGAATCAGCTGCAATGCTAGGGCAACGTATTGTCCCTCTCCTACTGAGCAAGAGCACATATTGGGGCCTTGCAGGTTGGATTTCCACAGGAGCAGACAAAGAGTTCGGATATCTTCTTAGTGTAACTTGTATATCGTGTAAATAAAACACATGTCCTTGGACAGAGATGGTCGCAAACAGCACACAGGGCATTCCCTCTTTCAGGGATGCCAGCCAAAAAAACAAACAATACCAGGTTCTCAGGGAGCAATTCTGCTCCAAGAATGGACTCCAAGTGGAGAGAGAGAGGCAGAAAGCAGTCTCTTGCTGTTTGTCACAGCTCCCGCCAAAGAATCCACATCACAAAACTAACAACAATACAGCACTTCTTCAGAGACTGTACTACTTGCAAGCTAAGATAAAGAACTTGTAAAGCCATGTGTAACTGTGCCATCTAGTGGCTCCTGCCATAGCAGTATGCTGCTCACTATAGCCCAGGGTAGTCAATTATTTTTTGTCACGGTCCAAATTTTTTTGGTCAAGGTATAGTCAAGATCTAAACTCCGGAGAAAACAATTTTTCTAAAAAAAGAACAATAATAATCATAATACGTAAATAAGAAGATTTTGGGGTCTGGTCAAAAGTGTCTGGCAGTCCACGGTCCACCTATTGACTACCCCTGCTATAGCACTTCACATCTAAGAGTTACCTAGAATTCAGATTGTAGCGAGGGGCAAATTCTGTTTTATAAAGTGGAAGAAAGAACTCTGTGGGTATTCCTCTCCATGTGATGTATCACAGGTAACATTATTTAAAAGCCAGACGGATACCTTTTAAGATATGTGAAATATATTGTAAACACATATTGCTTTAGCTAGGTAGATAAAAGGTAAGTGTCTTATTTGGCTAAGATGCCATATCAATTTATAAAGGAGATGTTGTATCCCACTTCAGTGACATGCATTGCCTAGATTTATGATATTCTCTCCATTTTAGCTATTCTGAGCTGGCAATTTGTCTGTGGGTGCTTTGAATATATCATGTATTCAAAGTCTCTTAGCTGAACACTGTTCTTGGGAAAGGTGCTGGATTTTCTGCTCTGGAGACTGAAGTTCTCACTCCGAAGAACAGGCACAGCATGGGCAGCGACAGGGCAGGTGAGACCAGCACGGGTGCCACTCTGGGCCTTTGTCATTGATAGAGGTCTCTGGACTGCTTCTGCCTCCCGGTGGACCTAGTCCTTTAGTTCAAGCAGTAGAGATTCATGCCTTTAGACCCAGCAGTTCTGGGGTCTCTCCCCCACATGACCCACATGAGGGATTGTTCCATAAGCTTCCACACATCAGCCCTCGTGTGTCCCTCAACCCTGGCAAGGAAGTGGGGAGGTCTAACACCCTGTATTTATTATTCAGCCCTGAGCCTCCCTGGAGGCAGAGTTGTCAAATGTGACATGGACACTAGGGATTGGACTTGCTCCCACCCACTCATTTAACCAAGGCCATTGAACATTTATTGTATAAAAAATGATTTGCCACCAGCCTGACCTGCACTGAAACTGGTGAAGAGCAGGAGATGTGATTCTCCTCTCACCCAGGGGTCTTTACTAGGAGTCACTGGTGTGCTCCGGCCCATAGTAGCCACTTGGGTTCCACTGTTGCTGGGGGAACTTTCATATCATATGTTTAACTCGAATGCCTGTGAAATTGCTTGAATTAAACCATGAGTGTGCCACAGAGATTTCATGTGAAGAAGATGAGCTGAACAGGAGAGATCACCATCCTGGTGATCATTTTTCTCTTCGCAGGTGCTTCCGAGGACCAGGGAGCAGCCGCCACAACGTATGGTTGAAGTGGTGGGCATGCTGCCGTTTGACTGTGCCCCCTATACATTTGCATGGCCTTCAGCAGACCACAAGAGGCACCAAGAGGGTCAGAAGCCACATTAAAAATACCAATAAAAATCAAACCAAACTCCTCCTAAATGGAAGTTCTGTTCTAAAGGTTTGGGACCGAGTTGAAGTTTTCAGAATTGGGAGTTGCGATGTGCGAAGCCCACCCCCCAGCTTCTTTCCTAATCCCTTGTTGTAATGGCTTTCAAGGTGAATCAGTGCCTTGGGCTGTCTCTGAAGTCAGATGAGAGACACCCAGGTACTGCTGCTGATTTGTTTGTTCCATTGTACTGGGTCTACACCCTGATGCTATCAGACAACGCCCTGTTGTTCTCGCTTTCTCTCTAAAGAGCAACACTGGTGTAACATCTGACGCTGCCCAGCGGAAAGTACAGCCTGAAGTTTGCAAGCCCGGGCTGCAGTGTAGCCAGAACGCTTCCTGAGGACAGGCAAACCCTGAGGTTTTGCAGCACAATCCATAATTGTGTTTTTCCGGTGGGGGGGGGCTTGTTTTACAACATGCATAAAACTAGGCGCAGCATCTGCCCCGTGCGGCCTTCCCCTGGGCACAGTTGTGAATGGGGCTACTGTATAGACAAATAAGCGCAATACGGAAATTCAAGGACCGAATAAGAGTGAGAATGACAGAAGTAAACTCCCCCTTTCACAAGTTTTGAGGGGGGTATTGTCCGTTGTCGTCGCCCTCTCAGAACTCTAGTTCCCTAGACAGGCACGTGGCAGGAACAGCACTCTCAGCCCCCCAGGAGCAGGGTGCTGTGTACCCTGCCTTTTCTGTTGGCAGACATCTGCTGCTGACTGCTGTCGGTGCCAGCCTTGCAAAAGAGACTCCCTCTCGCCTTCCCTAAACAGAAAGAACGGAGTGGGGGAAGAGGAGGAAAGGAGGAAGGAAAAGAGCATCTGTGGGGGGGAGGGCGAGTAATGGCTGGGTGTAAAGCTTGCATCTTGGGTGTAAAGATTGTTTCCTGACCAGTAGAGGCTGCAGTAGAAGCAGAGCAGGGAAGCAATAGCCAGAGAAAGTCCTCTGTCACTGGCAGCCTTTGGCTGGGTCCACATAAAAGGCATTCTTCATGGCCCAGACCCACTGCAGCAGCCGTCCTGGTAGAAGTGGAGCTGAATCATTTTTCAACTTCTGTTTCTTCATTTCTAGGTCCAGTTGATTGGTCCCTTGGATCACTTCCATGTCACTTCCCTGGAATGCACCTCCCCTGCAATTTGGACACCAGATATGCTTCCTTCCTGTCTTCTCCCAGGCTGGCTATTATTACTTTTGGCTTCTGCTGGGTTTGAATGGAATCCAAGCAGTTCAGCTCTTGTGAGATCAGAGCGCAGGCGAGAAGCAAATGTCTCCAGCCTCACCTGGTTGTGGTTAGTACCCTCCCATCCCAATCTGACACAATGCATTTACAAAGATGTGAAAGCAAAGCAACTGGGGGAGCTTTCTCTCAATCCCTCAGCGCCAAGCCCTGAATGAAATCCAGATTAACGTGGCCTGTTGCACGTAATGTGATCTGAGACGGCATCTGGGCAAATGTCAACTTCAACACAAATGGGTTTAAATGACTCACCCCAGATTATTCCTCTTTGTATCTGCTTCCCAGCATAGTTTGTACTACAGAGGAGGACAATTTTCAATTCCCTAAGAAGATTTTGAAGCCAAAAAAGATACTCTATAGTGATAAAAGTAACATTGGGTCATGAGAATAGATGTTTGGAATAATGTCACAATTCATTATAGGCAAACTAAAATGAGGAGAGTGTCTTGAGAAACACATGGGAAGGAAATTACCATTAAAGCCTTGATAAGTATAGTTTTTATTTCTCGTTACACTAGACCCTCACGTAGCCCTACATGAAATAGGAGAGGGATCAGTCTTGGAGCAATTGTGAGAATCAATTGCCTTCTTGTTGGCCAAGGAGAGCAAGCCATTATTTATAGTTTCCTTTGGAGCCTTGGGAGAAGTAACATCATTGTGGGCCAAACGCAATGGTATTAAAATACACCCTCTGGCAATGGCAAATAAGCAAAGTCAGGAAGCACAATGTTCTAATCAGTATTTTAGCTGGGGACCCTTTACCCATAATATAGCAGCAAAACAAACTGATGTTTGCATTCTGTCTATTTGCCCAGACCTAACCACTCACCTGAAGAATCATCTTCCCAATGTCTGCAATTGGTAAGATAGGCTTGACCTATTCTGGAAGGGAGGGGGGTTATAAACTGCTCCAGTCTCATAGCGCCCTCTTCTGGGCAAACTTGGGACTCACCTATGGCTTCCTGGCAGGCTGTTCTTCCCTTTCAATGTGAGGTGAGATTTCTCCGTCTGACAATGGATAGAGGAGATGAATCAGGCAGGAAAAGCATCCGAGTAGGCCAGTGTAGCTCAAACCCAGCTCTGTGGACTAATCAGAGATCAAACTCAAAGGGTTATTCTTACTGGAACCTCCATCTTCCATGAAACAAAATATTAGAGGTGTCAAGAGATTTAAAAAATTAATCGTGCTGTTAAACAATAATAGAATACCATTTATTTAAATATTTTTGGATGTTTTCTACATTTTCAAATATATTGATTTCAATTACAACACAGAATACACAGTGTACAGTGCTCACTTTATATTTATTTTTTATTACAAGTATTTGCACTGTAAAAAACAAAATATTTTTCAGTTCACCTACTATAAGTACTGTAGTGCAATCTCTTTATCATGGAAGCTGAACTTACAAATGTAGAATTATGTACAAAAAATGACTGCATTCAAAAATAAAACAATGTAAAACTTTAGAGCCTACAAGTCCACTCAGTCCTACTTCTTGTTCAGCCAGTCGCTCAGACAAACAAGTTAGTTTACATTTGCAGGAGATAATGCTGCCCAGCTCTTGTTTACAATGTCACCTGAAAGTGAGAACAGGGGTTCGCATGGCACTGTTGTAGCCGGCGTCGCAGGATATTTTCATGCCAGATGCACTAAAGATTCATTTGTCCCTTCATGCTTCAACCACCATTCCAGTGGACATGCGTCCACGCTGATGACGGGTTCTGCTCAATAACAATCCAAAGCAGCGCGGACTGATGCATGTTCACTTTCATCACCTGAGTCAGATGCCACCAGCAGAAGGTTGATTTTATTTTTTGGTGGTTCGGGTTCTGCATTGTAGTTTCTGCATTGGAGTGTGTCTCTTTTAAGACTTCTGAAAGCATGCTCCACACCTCATCCCAGATTTTGGAAGGCACTTCAGATTCACGTGCTGTAGTTATCTTTAGAAATCTCATATTGGTACCTTCTTTGTGTTTTGTCAAATCTGCAGTGAAAGTGTTCTTAAAAAGAACAACATGTGCTGGGTCATCACCTGAGACTGCTAGAACATGAAATATATGGCAGAATGTGGGAGACATACGCAGAAGAGGAGACATACAATTCTCCCCCAAGGAATTGAGTCATAAATTCAATTAACACATTTTTTTAATGAGAGTCATCAGCATGTCCTCTGGAATGGTGGCTGAATCAAGAAGGGGCATACGAATGTTTAGCATATCTGGCAAGAAAATACTTTCCAATGTCCGCTACAAAAGTGCCATGTGAACGCCTGTTCTCGCTTTCAGTTGACATTGTCAATAAGAAGTGGGCAGCATTATCTCCCATAAACGTAAACAAACTTGTTTCTCTTAACAATTGACTGAACAAGAAGTAGAACTGGGTGGACTTCTAGGCTCTAAAGTTTTACATTCTTTTGTTTTTTAGCACAGTTATGTAACCAAAAAAAATCTGTAAATTGCACTTTCACGATACAGAGATTGTGCTACAGTACTTGTATGAGGTGAATTGAAAAATACTATTACTTTCATTTTTTCAGTACAAAATTTGTCATAAAAATAGGATACAGTGAGCACAGTACACTTTATATTCTGTTGTAATTGAAATCAATATATTTGAAAATGTAGTAAAATATCCAAAAAATTTAATAAATTTCAATAGGTATTCTATTGTTTAACAGCGGCCTTCTCTGTTTAGTTGGGGCTTGGTTGTAGGGTTTCTTCATTTCAGTATGGGTTTACAATGGGGCCAGGCCCAGGCTCTGAGGGGGCCCCAGCCCTGCCCGGCCCACTTGAGCTGCGACCCAAGGCCCCAACAGCCTGCTGACTTCTCTCCGCACCCTGGCCTCTTCCCCCGACCCACCACTCGCTCCTGTTGGCCCACAGGCCAGCTGAGGGCTCCTCTCCCCTCCCCAGCCCCACCTGCCGGCTTCTTCTCTCACTCTGGCTCCGGGTGGTCTCTGCTGCCCCCCACCTGTGGGGGCCCCGCCTGCCTCCCCAGAGCCACACTGCCTGGGACTGGTGGAGACGTCAGGCCAGCCTGGGGCAGTGTGGTGGGCTTGGCTGGGCCCCTCCAGGAAGGGTGACCGTACTTCCTAATGGGACGGCCAGGGGCTTGCCCAAGCCGCTCCCCTGCCCACAGGGCTTGCCAGAGCCACTGTCACCTGGGGCTGACTCCCAGCTCCATTCTCTGTGCTGCCGGCAGCTGGGGCTGGGAGTTGGAGCTCTGCGCTGTCCAGCTGGGGCTGCTGCCCCCATCCAGCTCCGTGCCAGGGCTGTCCCCACCCCGAGCGCTGTATGCCACTGCCCCTTCCTCCCTCCCCCCTGTTCAAACCCACTAGACGCTACTCCCCTCCCAGAGCTGGTGAGAGAACCCAAGTGTCCTGACTCCGAGTCTCTCCTGTCTGCTACAACTAGATTGCACTGACTCCCAAGAGCTGCAAGTGCCGGGCATGCTCCTAAATCACAGAAAATAAGTTTGTGAGGAGAAGGAGCAATGACAGCAATGCGGGGATTCATTAATTCAGTCCATCACATGTACAGAGCAGGTCTGATTCTCTCGAGCAGGGGCCAGACACACACACCGATTCACAACAAAATATCCACCCTACTCCAAGCCAGAGCAACTGAATGTAGGGGTCATACTGGACAAACAACTGAACACAAGGTCTGTAGCCCATAAATTTGCCCCCATTATATTTACTGGCTTGCCTTTTATTATATTCAGCTGTAATGCAAGAAACCTACAGGTCTGTATCCTGTAAGATATTAGTTGGAGCATAAGTGTGGTTAAGTAGGCCGTAACCCTAGGCACACATCAATGGTTACCTTTAGATTTTGGGAACTAAGAAGAGCTTGCTCCGTGGTAGGAATTAGAACGTTCCAGTAAGTACTACCGCAAAAGAACATGGAAGTAAGAACCACAAATCCGCGTAAGCAAGGGGTGATGGTATGATTGTATGTTGAAATGGTAGTTACACATAGCAATATGTGAACCTACAGAATTAGTACACGTCAGTATTACGTTGGTGAAAAGGCTAAATATGGGCAGGGAGGACTGGGCATGAGTAAATGATGCTCAGGCCCTATAACAGGGCAGTCACCATGTGGATGGCGGCTGTTCTTTCCTGGGTCTCGTCCATTGGTGTCTGCTTCTTTTCTACTTGACCCTTCAACTCGCTGGGGCACTTGGACCATCGGACACTGTGGCATGCCAGAGACAGGGCTGGTCCTTTTGTCTCTCACCACCAGGTCCTCAACTAAGGGTGTGAGTATGCAATTCTAAAAGCTTATGCATAGAATGAGACCACAGAATTACCATGATCCTGTATTATCTTTATCTTATGTGGTTTGGGTGTTTTCTAGCTCTATCCATTATTGGCATAAAAGTAGCTAAGGTTTTGCTTTGTCCTCAGTGTGAGTGTCCTTTTCATCAACCCCGAGATGCCCCACAAGTTACTGAAGGCTGTGGTGTGAATTCTGTGCAGTCTGAGTCTGGGGGAAGAGCCGTCTCACAGTGAGATCAATTGGCCACTAATCAAATCATTATTAACCTTAAAAAAGGGTCCGGCAACAGCTCCCAGTGGGATGCGATGGCTAGAAGGGCTAATGTGATCCTTGGGAGTAGTGAGGTACAGGAACAGGGCGGTGATTTACCTCTGTGTACAGCGCTGGTAAAACTGATCCTTGAATACTTCTACAGCTCTGCTGTCCATGTTTTAAAAAGGAAGTTGAAAAAAACGGAGGAGGTGTCAAAGAGAACCACAAAAGTGAGGCTGGGGAAAATGCCCCATAGCGAGAAAGCCGAAGAGCTTGTTTTGTTTAGCTGATCAAATAAGAAGACTGAGTGGTGAGTTGGTCACAGCGTACAGGCACCTTTGCAGGGAGAAACCACCAGGTGCCGCAGGCTCTTTATTCTAGCAGAGACAGGCAGAACAAGAACCGCTGACGGGCTCATGCTGCCCAGATTCACAGTAGAAATAAGGCACACATTTTTAACAGTGAAGGTGCTTCACCATTGGAACCAGTTACACAGGGAAATGGTGGATTCTACATCTCTTGATGTCTTCTGATCCAGACTGGAGGTCTTTCTCGAAGACATGCTTTCGTCAAACACAAATTATTGGGTTCAATACATGGGTAACTGGGTAAAATTTAATGACCCGTGTTATGTAGGAGGTCAGAGTAGATGATCCAATGGTCCCTTCTGGATTTAAACTCTATGGACCTTTGAGCCACGTGGGGGCTGGTTCTCAATGTGAGATTGGGGCTGAGGCTTTTTCCCCCTTGGAGCTACAGGTTGTGTAAGATTTAATTTATTTAGTGCTGGGTTTTTTTTAATAGCACCTGGGTGACTCAATATTTGTTGAAACTAGAAATGGGCCCTAGCCTGGGGAATTAGAGAGGTGTTGCAAACTTTGTCTCCCTTCTACGAAGCCCTCCAAAGTTTGAGAGTTTTTCGATCTGGCCCATTTATATCCGAAAAACAAATAGAGAATTAAAATTTGACTGGAAGAGCCACCAATTCTCCCTGGGAGAGGCTTGAACATTGAGTGTTGTGTTTTTAACTCTGCAGTGTTGCCAGTTAAACTGCAATACCAGACGTGGCTACACCTTTCGGAGCAGGATGTTGTTGTTCAGGGTGTATAGCTTGTGTATGTGAACTTATGAATCGAACCTTGGGTTTTCTTTCCATGATTGAGGATTTGCTGTTTCAGACCGTTCTGATTTCAGAGTGGAGAAGGAGGTGGACAGTTAGGCTCAGGGCAGCTGGTGGAGACACTAAAAAGGGCATGAAAACCATGCTAGCTGGTGTGTCTCCTTTGAAGTGTCACACATAGGTTGTACTCTCATTCAGTAGTGAAAGAGTTAAGACGCTTCTCAGTGCCCGTTGAAATGAGAGCTGTTATGGTCTATTTAGTCAATGATCTGTTACAATATCAATGGTGGTCTCAATGGCCATGTCTCCTTTTCTTCTATTGAGATCACAAGAGCTTTGAAAGTTCCCTGCCACATCAGCCTCAGCCACAGAGTAACTGTTCATTTTTCTTTGTTGTGAAGATTTTTTTTTTAAAGTAAATTAACTCACACAAATGGGAAAGAAGCTTTGGGAGTGTGACCTCTAGACAAAAGCACACAGATTCAGATTTGTCATTCACTCTCCTTAACTTTTGCCTCCACGTCCTAGAAAGGCAGCCAACACAATACATACCGTACTGCGCATGGACTGCTGGGATACCTGGGCACAGTTATCGGTGCTAAGGCAGAGGGACAACAGTTAATTCTGTATTTCTATGCTATTGTTGACTTCCAATGCTTTGGGACAGCGTTAGACACGGGAGAGGTTTTAGCTGCCTGCCGTCAACACATTCAGATGCAATGGAAGCCACATGGCTGAGCCCCTCAATGCTTCTTTAGAAACCCAGGAGCTAAGACTGTCAGGACAGTTTACTCACCCAGCCTTCACTTTGATGATTGATGACAGTGGAAAAACTAATGATATTTTATTCACTTGCCAAAAGAATTACTTGCCCGGGCAAAACTGGGCTAATGCTCTGTTATTTTAACACTGCTTTTTGTGGAGTCATCCCTTTGCCCTGAAAATAGTATTTAAAAAAATTTAAAGATTTGTTCTTCTGTTGAGTCCCGCTGGGCTGATGAGATGGGGGGAGAGGAGAAAAGAGAGTGGGGACAATTGTTTCCCTTCCCCACCCCAAAGTGCCTGTAACGTCTGTGCAAATGAAGTGAAATGGCAGGGAATGGGGCCCCAGTGACCATGATGTACCAGGGCCCCAAATGTCTCCTGGCTGGCTTGCCTGCACCCGAGGAGGCTGGCCACTTGAAGATCATCCATCTAAAATGTTCCCTTTCGGCCTGTGTAATTTGGAGGTGAGACATGTATCTGCAAGGATTTCCACTACTCTTTCTCCTCACAAACCACACACTCCAGCAGTCCCCAGATCCTACCAAAACAGGCAACAGTGTCACCAAGCAGAGTAAGGCATCCTTTGGCCAAAAAAATCCCACGTCACCCGTGGTGCCTTGAGCCAATGTTTAGTTTCAATCTAGTAATGTCTCCATCAAAGAAAACAGGTTTAATCTCTTTAACACAGATGAAGGGCATGTGTATTTGAGCTTGTTTATTTCACATTATTATTGTTGCTCTCTATCACCTCAATAAGTAATCAGATGCTACCTTCATCTGCAGCAGTCTGGCAGGGTCATCCGTAGGCTGCGTAGGGCACCCGGCATAGGGGCACCAGTTTAATAATACTGCATAGGGCCCCATAAATCCTAAGGATGGTCCTGCGGCCTGGCTTAGGAGATGTTTCCTGTTGGACTTGACTCTTTCACATATAGTATTGAGCGGGAAAATCAGAGTATTTGGAACTGTCCTGTTTTCTCTGTCCTTTAGCTATTACAGCCTGTGGGGCTTCGCTGATTTACACCTGTTGAGACGTCTGCAGTTTGCCCCAATTTACTTTTCCCCATAGCACCATGTACAAAAGTGTTTGTTGGAAAAGGGTCAAGTGAAGTCACAGTTCAGGAGGTGTTGAAAATACTTCTCTTGCCAACTTTATTAGCAGAATGCTAGCTGCTTTATTGGAGAGTTTCCTTGACTTGGGATGCTGGTGGGGGAGGAAATATACTCTGGCGTCCGCCTCTACCTCTGTTTGAACTCCATTGCAACCAGATTCTGGCTTCAGCAGGTGCAACCCTACTGACTCCATGTCGCTGCTGGCTGAGGATGGGATCTGAAATTTTCATTAAAACTCTGAAAGGTGCTGCATGAATCACCGGGCTATACCAAAGTCCAGGTGGACGGTACTGTAGCTGTGTACTTGCGAAATTGACTTTGACCCCAGTTCTGCTCCTCTAAAAGTAACAAATGTTTTGTCATTAATTCAAAGGAAGCAAGATTGAGCCTTTAAAATGGGCCCTGTATTGCTCCCTTCACCTAAAATCTGAAGTTCTCTTTAGTCCCTATTGACTGACGCAGGTAGAATGCCTCTCTCTCTCTCTTACTCACGGTAATAATCTAAAGACTGCAGCTCTGTAAGGACCACATCTATGCTGTATCCAGGAATCCCTGGCTGGCCCACAATAACAGTACAGCTATTTCAGCATCTTTATTGTTATTTACGGAGGTAGTGTCTAGAAGTCAACCAGGTGAGAGCCCCCGACCCTCAAATCCCTGTTGCTTTAAGCCCAGGGCTAAGTAACGTTGAGACCTCTTCCATCCAGGAGTGCCTTAGAATAAACACTTCTCATGCCTTTAAAAACCTGCAAACTTGGCAATGGTTCCAATTCTTTGCAAAACGTTTCCTAAAGGAGACAAGTGATGCGACAGGGACTGAAATGGAACCTAAATTCTTAGGTTCAGCTTTGAATAGCAGGGTTCTCGTAGCATGGCTTAAAGTGCAGACATATGAAAAGTAAACATTTTGTCTTAATACGAGAGCAGGTAGATTTGTTCAGGTAGAATGCAAAGCACACTCAGCAGCTGAGCTAATCTAAAGTGCCATTAAAATTCATATATAGAAAACCACAGCATAAGGAATTGCTTCTTTGGGCCTGTTTCTGAGTTTGCTGCATCACAGTGCCACCTTCCTCCTTGTAGTCAAGACAATCGGCTTCAGATTCCACCGTGTGCCTGGATAAAACTCAGCCTCACACAGGTTTTGAATGCATCTGCATTTTTTAATGTTAACAGGCATGCCATTTTGAACCCCTTGATGCGAAGATCATTTGTCTAGGAACAGCTATCAGCAGTCCCTGCTTTGTGAATGAATTCGTGCACTTGACAGCAAGTGTAGTCCCGGGGTACCAATTCCTCAAATATTAAAGCAAAAAGAAAATTAACTCCAAGGTTCCCAGTACAATTTTGGGAATCCCCTTGAGCTGTGATTGTTTTCAGATGTCCAAGGGTTAGTGTGCAAGGGAAATCAGCAAGCATTATTAGATGGCTGTCTGCCCTTTGAGAGGGTGGATGTGCAATGTGTTAAAGGCCTCTGTGCTTTGGGAGGAGTTGTTGTTGGGATGAGAGAAAAAAATTGAGGACTTTCGTGAGGATTCAAGTTACTTTTTTTTTTTTTTAACGTTATTGCGACATGAAGGTTAATTTTGGTTTAGGGTCTGGTTACAGGGACTTAGTTTTGTTTATTTCATCCCACTACAGAAAAATTCTTCTTGACATTTATCAAACACACGTTAATCAGAAGAAACTCTTAAAACATTGAAAATTCAAAGACTCCAATAAACCTTCATGTTAACACTTTCCTGCTCTCTTTCTGGCTGTACAGAGTCTTTCAGGGGGTACTGTTAATCTCTGGCATCGCTCAGATAGTATTAAGGTAGGGGGAGGGGTAAGAGGAGTTTGGCTGAAGTGCATCATGGGAAACCTAGCCCAGCGGGGGAGCTGGTCCATAAAGGGAAATAGGGGCATAAAGGAACTGAACTACAACTCCCATGAGTCACCCAGTAGGCTATGCAAGTTACAATATTTTGGGTTTGGAGAGTTTGGTTTTTCAACAAAAAATAGAAGTTTCCCACCAAAAGCAGACACTTTGTAAAACACGAATTGTGCTGTTGAAAACCGAATTTTCCCTTAAACCAGTTTTGATGGAAAATTTTCAAGCAGCCCTAGTCCTGACCTTTTATGGTCCTTAAAGAGTCAACAGTTGGTTTCTCTCCTGCGCCCAGTTAACTCTATTGGATGTAGGGTCCTGGCAAGATTGCCATCTGGGAATTTATATTCTGCCTGCCTTTGCTCTCCCTGCAGTTTCAAGTAGCTACAGCTCCACTTCCCGGCTTAAACAATTCTGTCATGTTTTATCCCCGTGGCAGGTGAAAGCGACTTACTTGTGTACAGTTGTAAAAAACACAGGCCTTGTTTTGCTTTAAAGGCACTCTAGCAGTGTGAATTATGTTGGTAAATGGGTTTGAAGTTCACAAGACTTTTATCCAAGTGAGTTATTCTGAAGACATAAACACCAGAATTAACTGGTGATTATACAGGGTCAGTAGAGTTCCTTATGCATCTACACAAGTGCTTAAATGATGGCTGTCAGTCATGCCTGGAGTGCCTCACTGTCTCACACCCGTGAATGGATTTTATCTTGCTGTACTGTTGGAAGGGAGGAATTTATTATCATCCCCATTTTACAGATGGGGAAACTGAGGCACGGAGGGGTGAAGTGACTTGCACCCCACGCCACAAGGAATTCTGTAGCAGAGTTGGAAACTGAACCCAGATCTTCTGGGATACCATCCGGTGCCTTAAATCACAAGACCATCCTACCTGGCTGGCTCTCAGGCTTCTAAACAAACATGAGACAGAATTTCACAATCTTCAGGTGATGCATTTTCTTAAAATAATTGTGCAAAAACATTTAACAGGACCTCTTCCCCCCCCCCCCCCCCACAGCTCTAAGTGGCATTGAAGTATCAGCTTGCTTTTGACTGATAGTGAATTACTCCAGGCTATTGCTCTCAGTAGCCACTAAGTGGCAGTCAAGTAAAAATTATCCTAAAATGAAACGTTCCTTGAATAAGTGTTTACTTAATAATGTCAACACGAAGTTAAGCATCAAAACAAAGTTTCTGTGCCCAGATCTTAAGTGCTGCAAACCTGCTAGTTTACCTACTGAAAACTTTAAGGGGGTAGGGGAGAGGTCACGATAATTCAGGTTCCTTTAATAAAGCCATGAAAATCTCGTACTGTCTTTATTGTGGGTGCAGATCACATGAGCGATGCAGCTAAATCACATTCTACCATCTTCTTAGCCTAACCTGATCAATGTGCTATAGATTTAGACTTATGTGATAAGTGAGGGGGACAAACCGACTAATTTGGTGACATTCTAAAGTTACTTCCCAGTTCCCATTGCAACTCTGGAGCATGTGCTGTCCACAAACAAAGCTTTACCTAGAAAGGATACTGGTAGCATTTGGTTCTGATGATTTTATTAATCTTTATTTTTTTTCCTTTTTGTTTTAAATGGTTCAGTGCAACTCTGGGGAAAAAAGTCTCCTGAAACCCAAGAAAGATCTAGGTCAGACATAGTGTGTGTCAGCTTTAATTAGCAACTGTGCACATTTTTAACCTTTTGTGGGAATTCCAGGACTTCACGCTTCAGGTAACTATCCTGCTGTATTATTGAGCTGAATTGGAGCTGACCTCTTCAGGGAGAAATTATAATTGGAAGCATCATTTATCCTAAACTTTTATCCTAAAATTCATGACCCTAGGCATGCAGCCAAGATCCTCATATTTAGAATATTTTAAAATATTTGAACAAGGAGACACAAATTTTAATGGTTAGGAGACTCTTGAGACAACATTTTTTGAAAGATAAGGCAAACAGTAGACAATAAAGATGATTTTCAAGGGACCTTTTGCAAAATGCAGTGGAAAGTGTTTTCAGCAACGAGTAGAAGAGCCAGCAAAAAATCTGGCACCTTTAGAAAGGATTTTAATGGAAGGTCACACAAAAATTGTACTGGGCACCTTGGAGTGAAGGGGTTATCTACTGCGGAGGGTTCTAATTGCAAGCTTCACTTCTTTTCTTCAGATGCCCCTGCCTACACTAGGTTATCTTACGAGCCATAATTTAATCACACTTTTGAACACAGTGCCCAGTCTTTTGTGGGGCTTTCCATTGCAGTAATTTGAGCCTTCCACTGCTAAGGCTAGAGCTATGGTCTTGTGCTTTGAACAAGGGGCTAGGAGTCTGCAGGGGTTTAGACATGGACAGGTTGCTCAAGGGAACTCCAGCATTTAGAGGTTCTCAGTAAAAAGGAGATGACACTTTCCCTCCTTCATAAAGTGCTTTAAGATCCTTGGATGAGTAGCATGCATCTGATGAAGTGAGCTGTAGCTCACGAAAGCTTATGCTCAAATAAATTTGTTAGTCTCTAAGGTGCCACAGGTACTCCTTTTCTTTTTATGATATACTATAGTTAATATAAATGTGAAGTTCTTATTAATGTCACATCCACTATCACAATAGCCATCTCCCACCCCAGAGCTAGGTCTTTGGATAATTTCAACAGGTACTAAACAAAAGCTGCCAGGGGGTGAAACTAAGTAATGCCCTTGTCTGCATTCAGCTCACAGCCATAGCATGAAGAAGAAAATATGAGACCCACTCCTTAGCATGGTGCCTTTTGCAAATTTCCTAGGCAAGGTAAAAGCAGCCAAAACTCTATAGACCTCTTCCTTGATATGGCTCTCCCTTTCCATGGGGGGTGTCCTCAGGACAGGGGAAGTCCCTAGAAGTGCAGATCTTCTCTGAGGTTTTTCTCCTCCCAAGGTGTCTAAGGCCCAACCTTCTGCTCTGCCTCGTCGCCCTCTCAGAGATTGTATCTGCTAACCTTGCTCCTTGGGGCTGGTAGTGAAAGATAAATGCAAGGTCTGCACTTACCAACTCATCTTAATCACTCGTCATTGAATCAATATTCATTCATTTCCCTCCCTGCCCCCCATTCTTCATGCTGTGTCTCGTTTCATGTATGTAAATCATACAGACATCATTATAATTCCGCAAGGGCACTTTTCCTATATTAAATAAGATCTATAAACAGGCAAAATGAGGATCGGCATTTCAAATTATCCCTAGTCTGCTATTTCTTGTGATGGCTTTTATAAAGGTCACACCTTTTCAGCTCTAAGACTGTTCATTGCCACCACAGTAATTACTTAAACTTTGATATTTATTTATTTTTTAGCTCCCTTCTGAATATTATAGTCTTGGAGAGGTTAAATAATGCACTAGAAAAGCTCTGTGGAATGCAAAAGATGTGTTCAGCTGTATGAGCAGAATTATGTCTGTGTGCCATTAAAAGGGACTGTCAGAACTCCAGATGATTTAAAGCACCGTTTTCTCCTTGGACTGGATATTTCCAGTGAACATATTTGTGTCTTCTAGTTACCCAGGGGTGTTGCAATGGATTGCAGTGGCCAGGGCTTGGCTAGCGTCTGCTTCAGGTCACACATGCTCCAGGTTCTGCTCTGTTTGCTATGGTGTTATTCATTGTTTGGATTACATTAGGGAGGTAGTGGCCCTGGCCAAGACCAGGATCCTGTTGTGCTAGGGTTTTGTAATAGCCCAAAGCAAGAGACTGGCCCTGCCCCAAAGAGCCTCCAGTTTAAATAGACAGGCTGGACAAAGGACATATCCCCATTTTACAGATGGGGACTGAGTCTCCGAGACGGCGAGTGATTTGCCCAAGCTCTGCTAATGAATCTGTGGTCGAGCCAAGCACTGAGCTTGGGTCTCAGGAGGCCTAATTCAGAACCTTTACACACGGCCATCCTTTGGTAGGCGCTCATAATACCTGATGCTATAGCGTGTCTTCCCCTGCTGCTTTACATTGAAATGTGAGATGTTTTGTTTTTATTTACTGAGATACCAAGCTCCTCCTAGGTTGCATTCTGGAATCTCTTTGCTTTCATACAGATTACTTCTGTACTACGTCCCAGAATAGCTATATTCACAGCAGCCATTCCTGGTTTTGAGCAGAAACACTGTATTAGAAAGGAAGCTATTTGTTTTTTATTGCTTCTTTTCATGCTCAGATTTAGACATAAGTTTTCCCTTGTAGTTTATCGTCATCTTCCATCTGGATTCAGTTGAATGCTGGGTACTATTCGTCTTCAGTATGACATCCTGTAAAACAGCAATGGCCTTCGAAACGACATTTGCTGTGTGTTTGGGACCTGCAGACACGCAGGGAAAATATCAAGACACATGGTGAAATCCATGATTAAGCATATATGGACTGACAGAAATGTTACAGAGCTGCAGAATAGACGTTGCCTGGAATAACCTTTTGAAATCAACTGAATACCCACACTGCAAGTGTTTCTCTAATTTACTAAGCATTTAGGCATGTATAGTGGAAAGGCTGAGCTGTTTCATAGTAGTCTTTTCCCCCTCTATTGATTACATTTAGGAAGAACTATAATAGCCCCACCGAAAAGGTGTAATCATTACTGACTTGGGCTACTAAAGTGGCCAGTAAATTTAGATTTTCTGGACCTGTTCTCATTGGAAATCAAACATTTGGCAAAGTGCAGATAAGTGTTTACTTAAATTTCTTCTGCTTTCCTACCTGGTCACTGTTCTGCTATAAATTGTACTTTCAGGTCATTCCAAACAGTTGTTCGGGGGGGGGGGGGGTTAAACCCTAATAGAAAGAGGTTTGTATTGTAAATAAGTATAAGGTAAAATATATATTCCAAATTGCAGTACAACAGAGTATATTTCTGACTATTTTTACCTTTTCTATAAAGAACCACGATGACTTGGCTGTTCAGAAGAGCTCCTTCTTGTTTTGTTGCAGAACATAGAATTGCACAGAGGAAGAAAAACCCCTCTAAATCTGTAACTTCTACATCCTGGGTGATGATAAAGAGAAATATGACTTTATCGGACTGTAAAGTAGGACAGATTAAGGCCCTGATTCAGCAAAATAGTGAGGCATGTGTCTAATGTTAAATATGCAAGTGTGTGTGTGTGTATGTATATATATGTATATATGTGTATATATATAATATGAGTATATGACCCAGTTGTCTTCAATGGGAGAAATCAGAAGTTAGGCACCTGCTTTGGGAAACTAAATTTTGCAATCACCTAATCTTGAAGCTGTGCTTTAAACAGCCTCTTTAGTGGTTAGAGCAGGAGATTTGGAGACATGCCTTCCGGGGTCTTGTCCTGACTCTCTTATCTGTAAAATAGGGACAGTGATACTAGCAGTGATGAAGGTTAAGGAATTAGTGCCAGATCCTAGCTGGTGTAATTTGGAATAGCTGTGCTGACATCAGTCGGACTGCACCAGTTCATACCAGCTGAGGAGCTGATCCTGGGATGCCAGGTAATATAGAAATATCATTGTAAGGGGGCTTATTCCTTCACCCTCTCACTTCCCTGGTCCTTCTTGCGTGAACAGAGAGCAACAATACCCAAAGTCCAAAGGTGCAAACAATTCGATGTTTATTGGACTGAACTTCCAGCAAGCTTAAATCCAAGTTCCTTTTTCCTTATTTTCTAATCCCAATTTATTTCCTGTTTGCTCCTAATTTATATAGTAGTAATCTTAGCTATACCTTAACCAATCATTCTAATGAAATTTACCTAACCAATCCTAACATATTGTAACATGATTAGCTAACCAATTATATCCCACCACCTTAATTAGTTTACACCCGGCAAAATTAATTATACAGCAGACAGAAACAATCACAGAACCAGAGACCATGCAAATAAACAATAACAAAGTAGGAACTATAATAACAAAACACTACAGCAGTGAGGATTTTACAACTACATCTATAAAGATATAAGGGTTACATCTTCTAGGCTCTTCCCTTTCTCTGGAGGTGATAGATCGGATCACCTTTCTAACAGCCCCAGATTGCCTTATTTCAATATGACTAGTTTGGAATGTGAGGATGTGACCATATGTTTCCCAGCTTATGGCTGCTCCAACTGCTTAGCCAAAGGCCTTAGCTTAGGAACAGGGCCTCAGACTTTCTTCAGTGAAAGAAGGCCCTTACACAGGAAAACAGTAATTTTAAGTCTTTCTTTTATATCTCTATAACCAGCTAAATGACAGATATACATCTACGTTCTTAAAGTACAGGCCTTTACAGACAGGCCTGAATATCTATATCCTAACAGTCATCGAGTGATATTATTTAACTATCGCCAAAGAGCTGCAAGTGAACATGTGCATGGATGTTCTGTACACAGCTACTTTCTTCTTTGTTACACCGTGCACTCGGATTCACTTGGGTGGAGTTGTACCAGTGTCACTGAGAGCAAAATTCGGTCCATTGTTTATATTCGATGCTGCGCGTGTGTGCATGCGTAGAGAGAAAATAATGAACAAATATTGACAGTGAATTATACAAATAAAAATACATCAGTGGATTCTGGAAAACCATATCAAATGGGCAAGAAATATCTAATCAATCATATTAAAATAATGTAATTCTCGGTTCTGGATATACCACCGTGTCTCCAGCAACACAATCCCTCGTACACTACATGCACGTGAAGTTTACTGCTGCAGTAAGATACAGCAGGGTTGTGAATTGTGGATTATGCATGTCTTCTGATTGCATTGAAAGCACAAGGCCAAGTCACTCATGTCTAACAAACTAAATATAAACATATATACCATAATGCATGCCCATGCTTCAGCTGATTTCTTGCTCCCATGGGCATAAATAAATGTGAGTAGTTTTTGATATCACTCAAACCCAAGACCAATATCTATCCATCGTAATGGTCAGCACACTCAGATGTCCCCATGGCTTTGACCAAGCTGCTTTTCCACCCAGAACTCCTTTTTAATCCATTAGGAGTTGCCAAAGTGGCATCCTCGGGTGTGTCTATGCCAGGGCACAAAAGTTATCCCCTGTGATTGTGGCATGGCACGGCATGTCTATCAGGAGCAAGACCCAGAGAATAGAGCATGACTCCTCTCCCTCGTGTGTTCTCTCTGGCAGTCTGGGCCAGACTGGAGCTTCCTCTCCTGGCTGGGGTTCCACTCTGCTCTGCCCAAGTGTCTCAGGGGGAAGGCAGGCTGGTGCATTGCTGGCGGTGGGAAGCAGCAGGAGGAGTGCTTTCACACAGAAGCAGGAGGGATAGGGGCCCAGACAAAGAGATGCAGGCGCTGAAAAGCACAAAGAGAGCACGGAGGATTGTGAGGAGACAGGGCATGTGGAGAAATGGATGTCCTGTGATGTTACGTCATACATTTTGTTGTCTACAGCCCATGTTCCAAAGTAGAGAAGTGCTTTATAATTCACAGTGTTAGCACTTGAAGTTTTGCAACTGGAGTCACCTCCTAATGATTTTAATCTGAGTGATGCTGTTTTATTACTATCACAGTTCCCATGTTGCCTTTATTTTTGGTTTTGGAATCACAGATTTCCTTTCCCATTAAAAATGGTGGCAATATCAAAACCTTCAACCACAGCTCTCTGGTGGACTTCCCATTGAATATCGGGGATATTTTTTTAATGCTAGTTGATTGTAAACAAAGGAGGAAAACCATTAAATGTGCATCATAAATATTCCATGCCAAAAAATTTTAGTGTCGTATTAAGGAAGAGAAATCAGGAATGCCTAATGCTGAAAGCTCATCCCAAACTTTGCCCCCTTGTTCATTAATAATTGCCAAATAATAAAATGTTACTCAAACTGGAATTTCTTATACAGCCTTAAATGTAGTGCAGAGTATTTGTAGGTTTGGCTTGTTTTTTAAGTCGCCCATGAGGTCTCTGCAACAAGCCAGGTTTGAATGCAATCTGTTCATAAATTTTTAAGTATTGGGGACAAAGTTATTACTGATGTAAGCAGGAGCAATTCTCAAGTCTTCAATGAAGCTTTCCCCACTTTACAACAACAGTGAATTTGCAATATGCTAGTTGAAATCCCATTTATAAATGAATCCAAAATGGGATTTCATATTTTGTAACTACCTGGAGTCCCACGATAGGGCGTGACATGGTATTGCAAAGCCGGTTACTTCAGAAGCCACAAAGTCTGCCCTGTGTATTTCTATTGACACCATTGCTGTGTGTGCAAACGTATGAGGGGGTTATTGAAAATCATTCAGATGCTTCTGGCTCAGAGTCGTTAAAATAAATACGAAATGACAATGCAGTGTGCTCAGAACAAATGAAAGGAAATGCAATTTGTCTCCAATCTGTAGAATCTATTGCTGGGTACTGCTGATAGAGACAAAGCCTGTGGTTGGATTGTAATAAGACCTGGCATATCATGAGCATTTATCATCTGTGGAGCAATGCAAAAGGAGTCAAGAGCAGGGTCTTTTAAATAAAAACAAAACAAATCCCCTGAACTCCGAACTCTCCCCCTGCAGTGATGCATGTTTCTGCAGTGAATCGGAGTAAGGTGCCCTGGCATGTTAGCAATACACACGCCCCTGATCAATGCATGCAGTTCCCCTTGTCTTTGCATAAAAGCTGCAGTACATGCTCTATGCCGTGCATTGACTCCTCTGGACTTTGCTAGGCAACATATCGTGCAGGGGGTTTCAAACTCTTTCATAGCATGGGGTCACGTCTCAATAAAGAGGTGGATACATGGGCCACCTCGCTGTCATTCACGATCACGCCATCCACTTCCCCTTCCTGTTCACAGTAGCATAATGTTGTGTGGCAGCAATTGCTTACTATTAGGAAAGCAATTGAAGTGCCCGTAGCGGCCCCTAATAGGATGTAATAACTGGAAACGAGGCCAGCGAGCACTGTGTGACCTGTCGGCTCTCTGCACACTGAAGAAGTCCACCATGGGCCACAATTAGGTGAGCATCGGTACAGCGGGGCTGGGATCTGATAAGCTATAACGCTCAGTAAGAAATGTTCCTCCAGGCACAACACTGGACAACTGGCTAGAGGTTTGGAGATTTTTATCGCCTTCCTCTGAAGTAGCAGGTACAAGCCCCACTGGAGACAGCATCCTGCACTAGATGGACCAATCACCAAGGTGGGAAGGTGACGCCTCTCTATCCGTCACACACACTTCTCCAGAATTCCTGGCACGATGCCTCTCTTGTCGAAGGCTGGGAGATTGAATTTTAATTTTTATGGAACAGAATCAACAACTTAATGGAGAGAAATAAAAATTTATGTCCTTAATTATCACCTAGGTTGGGTTTGAGCTCTGCTGAATTCTGTGGCATGCATGAGATGAGCCTGTCTATGTCCGTGCCGTAGCTTTGCTCCAGGCTGTATACGGCGGCAGCAGGATGATGCAATTCAGCTCCTAGATGCAGGTCTATTCACGTAGGTGGTACCCAACGTAATGGGAACCAGTCCCTGTGTCAACTAACCTGTCGGAAGGGCAGCACCTACAGAGAGGGGGAAATGAGGCAGATAGATTTGGGGTTTAACCCAAGCAGGTGGCAAGATTTACTCTCTAGCAGACTGGATTCTGGTTTCCTGAATCTAGCAGACCTGGAATACAGAAGCTTCAGTTTACGCTTTTTTCAGTATTTGCTGTAATTCACTTTGACTTTGTGATTAGCCCCTGCAGTACTTTGCATTATGGGATGAAATTTCCATGGTTCTGAATTGCCAGGAAGGCAAATCCATCTACTCTGCACTGTCATGCAAAGGATCCCTACATGCACAGCTGAAGGAAACAGGAGACCCACTGAGAGTGAGTGAGTCCTGGTTTGATCAAAGAGCTCTGGACAACAGGACAGTACACCCAGTTATTCAACAGCAAGTTTGGCTTAGGACCTTATCCCAAATCACACTGACACTGACTACCTGAAGCTACCTCATGGATTTTGTATTCCCATCTAAAATATTAGTGCCGGCTCTGTTAAGTTGTTAGCTCCTTGGGGTAGGGATCATGTGTTTGTACAGCACCTTGCACAGTGTTTCTCTGCTGCATGACTAGGTGTGATGAGTCATCCCTGAGACTAACTGTTCTAAGTGCTCTGAGCCTGATGAGTTATTTGCGATAATTACCTGGGAGTCCTAAGGGCCCAGTCAGTCCAGAGCCAAGGGTCTAAGCAGGTGGCCGCAAGGCAGGGCTGTAGGTTCCTAATGAAAGCAGCCACTCCAGTCTGCTCAATGTTGCTACCTTGTTGGGCATGCTCCCGGCTACTTGGTAGTTCTGACAGACGGCTCCTGCTCCAACCTGTGCCCGCTCCTGATCGAGCCATGGCCAGTGGCCCAGCTGTGCTGACATTAGAGCTCCTAGGTGCTACGGAAATGCAAATAATACATCACAATAATAATTCACGCTTTTTTGCCCTTCAGGATTAGTCATGCTGACTGATGTGTCTGCTGAAGTCTAACCCACCCTGCCATCTATTGTTATGAAATTGCCTGGAAAGGACTGGAGGAATAACTGGTGGGAGAAGGAAACGCCACACAAAATCTCCATGTTTACAGTCCCAGTACCCTGCCGTCATGAAGGTCCCAGCCTATATGCTTTCATCCCATAGTATCACAATTGCTATATATTATGGCAAATATCGAGTTGTCGATGGCAACCACCATATAAAATATTTTCAGTTTGGCTTTCAAAATAAAGGCAGTGACTAGCTATGCATTAGAACCGGCCTTTTGAATGTGTTTCATATTATTGGAATGACCTCCTGATACAGCTTTGCTGGAACGATGAAGGCCGCATGTTATCCTCCTAGGTAGAAGACCTATGATCTGAGAGAACCTGGGAAGCCTGGCTGAAGGCCAGAACTCTCCTGCCGACATAACGCTGTCCACACCAGCGCTTAGATCGGCATAAGTTACGTTGCTCGGGAGGGTGGCTAATTCACACCCTTGAGTGAGGTGACTTATATTGACTTGCGCTACAGTGTAGCTATAGAGCTAGTCTGTCCTTTTAACTCTGTCCTCTGTCTCTGGGTGTTCAGTAGCTGCCCAGTCTGGGAATGTGTTTTACCCTCCCGCTATGGATGTTCCTTGGCCTGCACTATCATTTACCGATTTTATCACCGTGGGCCTGTCTGTGGCTTCAGAATCTTTGTGTGCATCCCACCCTTCTGCTGGAGGAATTTCACCAACAGGCGGTTGAAGGAGTTCTCCTAATTGTTCCTGCTGGCAGTCGTGACATGGCGAGGAGATTTGCCCTTTGGTTATGTAGACTATCATTGTTTTCCTTTGAAGGCCACAAAATACAGTAAGCGCTGCAGCTTTCTGTTGTGTGAATCTGCTCCTGACAGGCCACCATAGTGGCATATTGATCTTTTCTGGCATTTACACGGAAAGCGGCTCAAGGTAACATTGACCTTGGAAGAAAGATACACTCTGAATGGAGAATGTATGTATTGGGCAGAAACAGGCAGGCCTTCAATACACTGTATAGCAGAGATGTCTTCTTTTTCATTTACTTTTTCTCCAGCAAACATTTACTGTGGTTTGCAGGGCAAAAAAATTTCCATCCTCTCCTATGTTTCACTTCCCCTCCCTCAATCCATGGCTATTGATGGAGTTCAGGATCACTGTATTCCCTACTTTTGTTTTGTTTTTAAAAGAGCCCAGTCAATATTTCAAGGCTACTGAGCAACTGAAAATGAAAAATCACCGTTTTATTCACCATGACTTTGAGCACCGAAATAGATCATAGAATATCAGAGTTGGAAGGGACCTCAGGAGGTCATCTAGTCCAACCCCCTGCTCAAAGCAGGATCAATCCCCAATTTTTGCCCCAGATCCCTAAATGGCCCCCTCAAGGATTGAACTCACAACCCTGGGTTTAGCAGGCCAATGCTCAAACCACTGAGCTATTCCTCCCCCCTAATGTTCTTCATCTTGGCGTGTAACACTCTAGAAGTTCTCTCTTGCTTTTGTTGCCCGCCTGGTATCGTGCTAAGGCCCTGACCGTGAGCAACAGAAGCGGCGGACTCAGACTATCAATTGAACCAGCTCTGTTAAAATCACTCTTCCACCCCTCTCAGTGAAACCAGCTGGTTTCCATGTGCTTACTTCAGAAGGAGACTGATTCCTTAATGTGTAAAGAATCTGCACGAAAGGTGGAATTCTGTACTACAGAATTTGTCCTTTGCTCACGTTTGAAATGTAGGCTTCAATGCTGAACGAAGCAAACCCTTATCCATCCACATACTAGTCCCCAGCTACGAAGTTTTGATGGATTTCACACAGCAAATGTGACATAAATATCCTTCAGTTCTTTGTTTGAGAATAGGGCTCGAAATCTAGACTCTCTTTCTCTCGCTCTATGGAAAAAACAATGGAGGAGAGAATCCAGCTACCACAGAAATAAGGCTAAAAAAAAAGGCAAATAAGAAACCCCATGTATATTGCTATTTCAGTGGTGCCTAGAATTTTGCCTGTCCAGGGAAAATAAAAGGTGTAATCAGATGTGATACATTCAAATTTTTCTTTTTTAAAAAAAATTGAATAGTGTGAGAAAAGCAAGTTTGAGAGAGTCAACGCAAAGGGCAAATGTTCTTGCTGACTTGGCAGAGTTTAAGCTGCATATTTATACTAGGTCATTTGGTGGATTAGAAGAACAAAAGTAAAAGTGTGTTACGGTGCTAATTTATTAAGAGCAAGCCAGTAGGCCGTACTCTTCTTAAGTCTGCCTGTCTCTCTGACCCAGTTAGTTTCCTTTCTTTTAAAGGACATTTTCTCCAAATGACAGTGTTCAACTAATGCAGAATTCCTGTGTCCAAAGGACAGTCTGTGATCCAGTCCATTGACTCCTGATTTCATTTAAACTGCAATTCATTATTTTCTTCCTGTGCTCATTCAAGAACCCATTGTTCATTACTCTCCCATCACTGTATGATTGGAACAATTTGTATCTGTCGCTCGTACATTGGCCAGATAATGAAATAATCATTTGTGCATCTACACCGTATTTTACATTTATTTTGCACAGCGTAATTCACTTCATAGGGTCATTTTCTCATTCTGGAACAAATTGTGATCTTGTTTAAGCATTTAGTACTTGGTAACAGTTTGCAGCTGCCAATGTCAGGACACGTCTGAATACTGCCATTCACAGACAGACAAGACGGCATGGGAATCATTGCTGTTCCTTCAGTAAACAAAAGCAGAAAAGATTCTGTAGACCACGGGTCTGATCCAAAGTCCATTGAAAGCAGTGAAAAAACTCCCATTGATTTTAATGGGCTTTGGATCAGGCCTTCAAAGAGAGGAGCAATGAGAAGGGTTAAGACTATCTCGTAAAAATGAAAGCAGAAGATAAGGCACAGAGTCTGAAGACTACAGCCAGATGAGCTTCTGTTCTCAAGTAGACCAGCAAGGTTATGACTTCTAGAGAACTCAAGGGTCTAGGAGAATAAACTAGTTATTATGACATCAGATAGATAGAAAGGTGATTGGTTAATTCATCTTTCTTCTGCAAATCTATTTCTGCTCAATTAATTAAAATGACACATACGTTCTGCTCTCTAAATATCACACACATTATTATGGAAAGGTTGAATTAGTCATTATGTTGGAAAAGGTCAGGGCTTGAATTTAATGCCGAAAGGAGATAGTGCCTTCCGTTGATACTTCATAACTGCCATCCACTCCCAGTTCCAGGCATTAACTGGATCTTAGCTCAAAGAATTTGCTTGCATACTTTACAAAGGACATGTCACAGAAATTGACGGGAGGGGTCTAGGGTGCTACTTTGAGGTTCAGAGTGCCCCAACTCTACAGTACCTTTTCCAGTGAAAATGGGATGAAAGAAAATGATAGTCATTGGAACAACTGCATTATACTGACAGGGTTTTTTGGGTCTAACTATTGAATGACACTTGCTGCATTATTCATAATTGTTCTGTCTATTTCCTGTGTCATGGTAGCACCTGGAGGCTCCTGAAGAGATCAAGACTCCATGGTGCTAGGCATACAAACATCCAGTGAACTAATCCCTGCTCTGAAGAGCTAACAAGCTAAATAGACAAGGCAGATAATGGATGGGCAGGAAAACAGAGGCAAAGGGATGGGAGGTGACTTGACCAAGGCCTAGATTCCCCAATCTGTTGACTCCCCGTCCATCACCCTATTGACTGCACCACAGAGGGTTAATCAGAGCAGTGCAGTGCTCACGTGCGGGTATATCCACCACAAAAACGTAGAGGAGCTTGTCAATGTCAGGGTTTATGAACACCATAGAAGCCCTTTGTCAACCATTTAAGTTCAACAGCACAGTTCAAGACTGGAGCTTTTAGTTTGATACTTTTCACCATATGATGAGCGTCAGCGTTAGTGAGCCTTAAAAGGGTTGGATCCCAACTACACGAGCCCTTGTCAGCTACAAATCTTGCAAGCCCAGGCTTCCATGTGAGTGTTCGTGGTTTGACTGGAAGTACCTAGAAACGGCTTCAGTGGTGATATTTTGGCATGTCCTGTCTCAGCTGGAGCTTGGAGGTGTGGAGATGCTTGCAAAAGGAAAGATAATCCTCCAGAGAAGTGAAGTAATTGTACTCTTATGAGTCCCGGTACAGGTCTGACTTGGGTGAAGTTTCAAGGGGTATGCCCGTGCCAATTTGTGGCCACCAAAGTACATGGGTTTTGATGGAGAGGTAAGGTCAGGGAGTTGTGAGGACCCATTTCTCTAAATGGGAAAAGGATATTTTCCTCTTAATCATTCTGTTTGCTAATCTAAAGGGCATTGGTTATGCCACATTTCCGAGGCTGGGGAAGGTTATGCGACAGAGCAATCAGCCCTGAAGCCGATTTTCTTGGACCAACGGGCTAGACATTCCCCACACAACTCCAAGCTCACCTAGATGTTCCTGCTCAGTCGATGAGCATGGAAGGAGCTGGTAACGTTGACCTTTAAATTGCCACTTTCTAGCGTCCGAGTCAACCAGGCGTTCAGATGGATGGGGCAGTTCACAGCGCTCCAATGGACAAATGCTGCCCCCCTGCCCTGCCCCCCCCCCATTCACAGCCCAAGAGCACTGGCTTTGCACACAGGATCACAGGTTATAGGTAGCTGGGACCTCATTGCCTCTTACCTGCAGGCTTAAGCCCTGAGCAGCGGTGTTCAGGACTGTCCAGGCCCAGGAGGGTGGTGTAGTGGGGCAGTATTTGGCCCTTAGTTATTATCTCTGTCTTTCGGCAGACTCCGCACTGCACTGGTTCACCTCTGGGATGGTATCCTGGCTCTAATTCAACCACAAGTTACTGGGCTCCATAGTGCCACTTACACAGTGGAGACGAATAACGCTGCCCACTGCAGGAATCACTGGGTGAGATTCTCTGGCCTGTGCTATGCAAGAGCTCAGACTAGACGACCATAATGGTCACTTCTGGACTTAAATATCTGTGACCCAGAAGGGTGAGAACTTTCTTTTTTTAAATGAAAAGGAATGCAGAAGCTGATGCCACAAGAGAGATGTGCCAGCTGGCCCGGCCACGAACTTGGTCCCCTCTCATCCCAGATTAGCGCTAAATGCACCATCGCAGCACAGAGCTCAAGGACTCCATGAGCTGACTGATCATCCTGCTTGCCCCGTCGTGTGACCGCTCCGAAAAAGGCCTGCTGTCAGGACGATGCTGGTGGGCTGCCTGTTCTGTAGATAAATAGACTTCAGTCTCCTGGGTTGTTGATCTAGCACATTCAAAGTGAGTTGTATCCGCACACCATTCCCTTGCCCCCAAATCATGAAGTGATTAAAAATACCAGAATGGTTCATGCCGGCCTTGTAAAAAGGCAGACAAATGCTCCAGACTGGTGTTGAGTGATGGGAGTTTGACCATTCAGCCACACTGTTTAATTGGAACAATGAGAGAGAGAGAGAGCATCCACATACTGCTGGGAGGTTCGCTACAATCTACAGCGGGGTGTCTGAAATCACACTGGTAAATTTGATGTATTATGTGAGATGTTTTACATTGATCGTAATGGCCTAGAAAGAATTTTTTGGTGACTATGTTCATTCTTCTTAGTTACGCTCCATTCAGTGGTGTTTGGTTAGCATGTGTGTGTGTTGACTATATCAAGCATATTAATAAAACGAGAAATAAAAAAAAATCTACAAGACAGTAGATAACAGCAGATATATATATATATATATAGAGAGAGAGAGAGAGAGAGAGAGCAAAATATCAGCAGGAACAAACTGTGGCTGGAAACATGAACATTTCAGATGGCAGATCTGCTATTCATATGTATGGCCAACTGTCAGAGTGCTGGCATCCCGCACTCCCCCCCACCAGAAGAATTGCTCTTTGCGAAACAGTAATGAGCGGGTTATGGGTGACTCGAGAAAAAGTATGGAACTCTGAGAAATTGTAGTGCATCATATTAGCGTCTCTCTGAAGTTAGCGATTTCCCATCATGCTGTATTACTCATCACCGTCACTAATATACCATGAAATTCACTTGTGTAAGGCAGTGAGCAACTCAGCCTCCTGTTTCAAAGGTTTGTTACCCATAATCCTGTGAGAGTCGTTAACGATGTCACTGAATAGAGGAAAACTCATTCACTTCTTACAGCGTTTCCGCCTCTGGCAAATAACTGACACGTTGCACATGGGCACAATGCTTAATTCTCCAGGGATTCCTGATTACCACATTGTGAACTGCATGCCTCTTTAATGGGCAATCCAGTCACCCCACAGCTCCACCAGCTCCATCTGTTGTGTTGTGTGGCACCTATCCCCCATGCTAGCATTCCCCGCCCATGGTTGAACAGCTGGATGCTCTGGCAAAGTAACTGTATTCTAGTCTTTGTTATTTACTCTTTAAAATGTTGCTAGAACAATATTTTTAAGACAAGGTTGCCCAAAAAAACCCCACAAAAAACCATACGAATATACCCACAAATTGAATTACATTAACAAGTTTTGGGGTAACATTTTCAAAATCATCAAAGTTCTGTTTGTAATAGTGACTTAGGCCCCAAATCCTCAAAGTTAGTTAGGCACCTAACTGCCATGGAAATGGCACCTCAATACCTTTGATGTAGGCCACAGGCTCCTAAGTCTCATTGAAAGCCAGTGGGACATAGGCTCCTAAGTCACTTTTGTGAATAGGACTGAGATGTTTCTGCAAATGTTATCCCTAGTTTATCTTTTTTAAGAAAATTTCTCAAAAGAGAGTAAACAGATGATGGCACAAGAAGAGGCTGATTCAAAAAGCAAGTGTCCATTTTCTAAAGTTCTAGAGAGAGAATGCTTTTGGGGCATACAATCCTGTTGTCTCAGTGGGATTTGCAGAACCCCCAAAGTGACTTAAGACACATTTATGATGGGACTTGTGTGCCTAGCTCACATTGGGATGATTGAAAATCATTCGGGGCAGCCCGTGGGAGTATTCGGCACAAGACTGTGTGAACCCAGAGTGACATCACTGAGTGTTACTTCGTGTTTCCCACTGCTACTGATTGCTTTTCCAAACACGCTTTGATGTGCTCTCAGCTCTTCCTGTCATATCTGTATTCTGCACCATAAACCCCATAGGTGCCGGCCCAGAAGCATGAATCTCCACTAAGGTTTGCATGTTTTCTCTGTCAAAACATTCGCTAAGCAATATGTAATCCTGATTTCTTCCCTGACAGAACTGGGCAAATAATCCACGTTCCTAAACCGTGGTTCCTTACCAGTATCCATTCCAAACGGCTAGAATGGGCTGCTTGCTCCATAGCACAGCCTTAGCCCCCAGCACGAGGAGCATTTTTGGGTAATGAATACCATGCTCCTCTGCCAAAGGCCTGCTCTCCATAAATGTGCAGCAATATTGGCTCTGCCCTTTAAACTGATGCTTTCTCCACAGCAGGATTCCTTAGCATACATGATTTATATATCCATGAAATACTGCCCATATGGCCTCCCCAGTTGGATCTGAAGAGCAGGCCAGGGATTTTGATGTTGTATCTGTGCCTAGTTCATCTTTTAATTGTCAAGCAGCCTTAATTCACGTGTAAATAGCTTGTTGTGCATCGTTGTAGAAACACAATGTAGCACTAGGAGAGGTCCAGTTTCGAGGCTTGGGTAGTGCTGTCTCTCAAAAAAAATCACATCTCTCTTTCTGGGCAAGAATCTGTGCTCCACTGGCTAACTTGCCATGTACACAACATGGGCCGTTGACCTGTGTGTAATTTAATGATTGCATTTGCTATCCCATCCTTTAGCGCAGTGTGGCGTGAAATGCTACTTTTGCCTAAAACTCAGCAAACTATTTTTAACTAAAGGAAAGAGAGAGACCAATACTGTTGTATAAAACTGTTGCCACAGGATCACCTACGGACAAACACCTTCATGACAAGACCAGAGATTAGAGAGAAACCTGCTCTGAAAGCCTTTGACGACAGATTGTCAGACCAGTGACAATATATATATATAATAATATATATATATATAGTTATATATATATTATATATAATAATAATATATATAGTTGAGCTTTCACTGCTGTCGCTCATCGCCCCAGTGAATATAAGGAATGTGACTTGCCTTTTGTTGGTTTACTTGAGAACTGAGCAGTTAAGTAGCAAAGATCACAGGAATGGTGATGGTGGTGTATAATAATATCAGACCTGTCTCTGCATCGGTAGCTTCTGGAGAACTTCATTTTTGGCCCTGTTCTGTCTTAATTACACTATAATGGTTTCCTTCAAGTTCACACCTGTGTAAATGTTTAAATGTACTGGCTGGAAGTGCCACTATCTTAGTGATTCTAGACAATGACATTAATAAGCTGCCTATTTATTCAGTTCCTCTTTTAAATTAAGTCTTAACCGTGACTTTTCAAACTCCAAAGTTTTTTTTGTCTTTAATATGAGCCATTTTCGTCCTTCTTTCATCAAGTCCGAGAGCAGGTCAAGACCTCTCTGGCTTCTGGCGCATTTTGCTCAAGAAGGCTCTCTACCAGGTTGACACTGCAAAGTACTTTGAAGCATTTATTAAGACAAACATTTAGAAAGCAGGTGAAGTGCCAGACAGGAAACGTAGCCGTGATGCTGACTGGGCTAGGATATATGAGATTGTCTGGAACAGTAAGACGGAGCTTTAGCTCATTAATTCTGCCTCACCTGGCCTATAATGTACCGATGCTGTCAGCTCCATGTTCCCAGCTTCTAGACATGACAAGGCTGGAGTCATTAAAGCTGAAGGGAACCAGACTCATTGTGTGGCGATCGCAATAGTGTGTCAGCTGAAAGACACTCCTATGGCTCCCATGATGTCAGTTCAAGTACCTTCACCACCATTCCCAATTTATTTCACCAAGTATCTGCAGCCACCACATTTGCTAACGTCAAAATAGTGATGTATCTATTCTTGTCCCTGAAAGAATTGTGGGGGTATGAGGGGGGAGGGGAGAAATCCGCTCCAGAGCAATCCCTCTAACAATCTTGTTGTCCTGATATATCACAAACTCAATCTGGTTTGCACACACCACTTACTAAAATTATATTTCACTGAATACATGGTTATTAAACAATGAGTTTGTGATGGTTCTGGATGCAGTGTTTTATCTGGTTCTCTGTACCGAGTGCCAGATCAATATTTTTGTCCATATAAATACCAGACAGCTATTCTCAAACTACAAATAAGAAAAGATCCAATCTGTCACCAATTCAAAACCTGATTGCTAAAGACATTCCAAGCCAGGATTGATAAGCACCAATGACACTATCAACAACTTACAGTCAATCCATTTTTCTGTACCAGCATGCTATATGATCGAGAGAGAGCTGCCGTTGAGAAGTGTCATACATTAGCAGGCTATAATTTTGCTACTAATGCAGTACGCTTCTGGGCTTTGGATGGGATACTCACCGGGTGTTGCTTAAATTGCAACCATCACTCAAAAGTCCAACCCAACCCCAAACTTTCTTTCATTTAAAAATTCTCCTAAACATGTGTCCCTCCACTGCAGTTTCTAAATGGGGCTGTGTGAGGAAACAGAAATAACAAAATATAAGGCGAGAAGCTATTTGTATTTCTGATCTAAATACTGGGTGGCACTACAGATCTAGGGAAACCCAGGGAGGATTCAGACAAACCTCCAAACATTTAGAGACCTATCCAGAGCAAGCAGGTGAGGGTTTTGAGGTCAGGCCATCATAAGCTGAAATACCAACAGAGCCTAATTATAAGTAACGTTGTTATTCCTCACATTCAGACACATGAGTGTTCCAGCAGCATCCCAGCACAATACTGCCCAAGGGTCAGAGGCTGGAAGTGAGATTGGCTGCTCATGCAATGGGACCAACGGGAACTGGAAAGTTACTGTAGAGGCAAAGTCGCTGGACATCCTGGAGCCCCTTCTCAGGGCACAGGAGTGACCTTGAGAACACAAAAAAGGGTCCCTCCTGTATCCTGCCATGCTTCCAGTGAGGGATGCCTGGAGCAGGGATGGGGGAGGGCTCTTGGTTTTATGCTGCTCTCTAGTGACCCCTTCTTTCCAAAGCAAGGAATAGTATTGAAGTTGATAGACCAGTGAGATCAACACCCCTTGTTTTATTGCAACTTGCAGTCTTCAAGGGCTAGAAAATGTGGGATAGGTAAATGTGGTGACCCATGAAACTTCTGAGAACCCACATAATGTTTAACAAGGAAGATTGGGTGGACAAAGAGAACCTGAAACCAAGGGCCAAACTCCGGTGTAGTTTAGGGAAGAGCAACCTCCCATGGACGCCAGGGCTGAGTTTGGGCCCATTAGTCGAAAACCCCTCGCGATGAGTATTTGTTTTCAAATACAGTATGCAGTTTTAGTTACGTTTCGAAAACGTAAAGTCTGCAGCATGTATCATGTTAGGGCTTTGGACCCTCTAGAATCACAGAGTGGTATTTCTTCTTTATAGCATTGCAGTTCACGTTTAGGAGGCTGTCTCAGGGAGACTTGCAGTCTCAGAGCCTTCCAGGACGGCACGTGGCTTGGTTTGGTTTAAATTTCAAAAATAAGATGAGAAAGTGACTCAGCATTTCTAACCCCAGCCCGAAGCTGATTCCGCTACCAGATCATAACAACTGAGAGCAGAGGAAATGCAAGAGCCTTCAGTTAGAACTGAGTAAAAGCTAGATATCTGGGAATGCAGGGTGACGTTCGTCAGCATAATTTAAAGATGCAGTTCATCTCTGAAAAGTGACCAGAGAAATGGCTCCTTCTTATCCATCAGGTGTCCCCTGGTGCATATTTAATCTGACATTAGTTAATACCCAGGCCATGACCCTACCATGGGATCTGTGTGTGGTGGGTGTTTCTGCCCTCACCAACTCGGACTGATTTCAATGGGGCTCCACTGCAGAACCAAGGCACCGAACAGGAGTAGAGATGGCTCCTATCCCTACTTCTGCATTGTAACAATTGCTCACTAATTTCTAATTATACAGCCAATGACTTACACCTGTGTAATCCTATTCAAACTAATGGGGACAGAGTTTGCCAAGATGGCGCTGAAGGCACAATTTGGCCTACAAAACCCTTTTCTACAGGTGGAGATGCATGGAAAGGTAAGAACCCAGCTTGACTGCTAAGTTCTTTTCAAAGTCCCCCTTTTTCCAGGACACAGTCCACCATCCTGAGTGACCCACATTCTTTGTTCCGAGGCATGCGACCATGCATGTGGCTGTATTAAAATGCATGTTTGATTGTGCCCAGTTTGTTCTGTAGAAGTGACTTGATATCATTCCTGATTGCTCCACCAATCTTTGGGTCAGCAGCAAACTTTATCAGCCATAATTTTGTTTCCTTCCAGATTTTTGATGAAAATATTGAACAGACTTGGGCTGAAAACCTGTCCCTGCAGAACCTCAGCAGAAACACCCCCATTCAGTTATGATACTGCATTTTGAGATCTATCCCTGAGCCAACCCCAGTATATCAACTTTCTCCTTCTTATTGCCTCTAAGATCAGCAGTAGCACGAAAGGTCTCTGTCCCTGGGTGGACAGAAAATTGGCAACAGCGGTATCCAGATCATATGCCTTTAATAGTAAGAAGGTTCCTTATTTCCATCATTCTGTGTTTTCACAGATCACCATCTGTTATTTACCTCCAAACCCTTTGGAAATTTGACATTCAATTTCATTTCTAATTTACTGTCCTCCTGAATTCTGGCAAGGGTTTATGGCCAAATGAGGCCTCAAGCTCTCTTTGATGAATGGTGGTAAATTTATGCATTTCTGATTGTCTAAATTTAGCAAAAATGGACAGGGCCAAATTCACCCCGATGGAGTCCAGTGACATTGATGGAGCGACATTAGCGTGAATTTAGCCCATGATTATCATATCCAAATTTGTGCTCATCTCGAGATGGATCACAGCACTGAGGCTTCTAAACCATTTGAAACATAGGAACTATCAGGGGATAATGATGTTATTTCAGGGTAGCGAATGTGCTCTCTAGGCCACCGCCCCCACCACCACTGTCACGCCTTTGATCACCACAGCTTATGGGGCACTAACAATAGTGTTGTTCACACTTGCTAAGAGGTTGCGATGCTTGCTTGTACATTGCCTTTCTCAATGTAATTACTTATTTGAAAAGCACTTTGAGACGTCTGACAATTTGGAAAAGCAAATGGTGCTTGAGTGTCTGTCTATCAGAGAGAGAGTTTGCAGCCTGACTAGAAAGACATCCTTTCTTTCCCTAAGCTAATGTTTCTCATCTGTGTATATACACACCAGCATTATCCAAGTGTGCAGATCATTTAAACTTGCTTTTGCTACAGGAAGTAGGAATGGCATGTCTATATTCTCGGCTTAACATCTAAAATGCTTTTTTCTTTTTCTTTTTCTTTTCTTTTCTGTAGCTATTGCTTTAATATCTTCTTCCTCTAACTGTGACTGTGTTAAACATCTATGTTCGATATTGAACCTTCCGAATATTAGTATTAACAGGCAACATGTAAAGGTTCTATCTGCAATACATCATTGATTCCAATTACTGAAATGGAATTGTACATTATAGAATTTCATAGGTATATTTTTTATAAGAGAGTATTTATGCCCCGATTAACTTCTTTCTGTTGCTTTTTCGAAATGGCTTAAAGTTGAACTGTTAACTAATGTTAAAAATTCAGCATGATGGGAGCATTTTTTGTTCTGCTGATCACCAATTATAACGATCAGTGGGCACACAGATCATATTGGACTTCCCAGAACTCAGATTTCACTAGTGCCTGTACATTTTGCCCTCCCATGAAATGATTAGTCCTAAGGATCACAGAGGAAGTGGCTTTTACTTGGATGTTTTGCAAGAAGGGAAAAATGTTGCCCCTTTTGGGTGAAACCATGCGGCAGATAAAAAGTTCAATGGGAACTCTAGGGGTGTTAATTAGAGCTAATTATAATGTAATTGACCTGGCTGATTTAAAATGCCTGGCAGAAATTGCTATGTCCTCATAGGTTGCTGGAATGAACAAGACTAGGGAACCCTAAACCCTAGAACTGCCATGTGGTTGAAATCAGTTAAACATTGGTCTACGTGACTATTATAGGTCTTTGTTGCACTGTTGGTCTTTGTAGTTCCTGAAGGTAAAGTCAAAAGAACACTTCAGTCGCTGTTATAGTGCTAGGGGTTTTCAGCATCAAGCTGAGAGGACCCGTTGAGAGAGCCCGGTCCCTAGGAATAGCTTTTTCTCCATTGGTTTCAGCCGGCGTGCTCCTTCAGACCTGGCCAAGCTGCTGCATCTGTGCTTGTTCCCCACCTGACATGGTTCCAAAAGCCATCTAAACAAGTGGCACGCTAGTGAGCTGGCAGTGGAGGGGCTCGGCAGGAGCCACCCTCAATATATTTGGCCATTACTAGCTCAGCAGGACTCTGAGCTGAAGCCAGGTTTTTCCATGTAATAGGTATATTTCCATGAGGTTGGGTTTGTTTGTTTTTTTACCTTACAGTCTCCTTCATACGAAGATTAAAATGCAGGCTTTCACCTCCTCCTTTAGCTAGCTAGTAATCCAACCCATTTGGATAAGCTTTTTCTTTTGTGATGTCCAGTAACCTTTTCTCCTGACTTCTTCCAGGCTGGACAGAGACACAGTTCTACTGGTCTGAACCCAAACCATGGTTGAATATGTTCTGCCAGCAAGATGCTGGGGGTAGTCAAGGGCATCCGGGGGTGCCTCTTCACCCCCTGTCTCTGCCAGCCCAGAGACGTCCATGCCACCAGATCCGGCTCCAATGTGAAGCTACCTGATCCAGTGCTATTGTGCCAGATCTTCCACTGCTGGTCTTCTTGGTTCTTCTGCCAGGTTAGTTCTGCCCTACCCTCTGCCTTCTCTTGTTAAACTTGAATCCCATTCCAAACTGCCTGTGAACTCAGGGTGACCCGCTTGTCTTGCCCGATGCCTATGCACTTTCTTTGAGTACAGTCACAGCTAGTGATCAGTTATACAATCAGAATACAGGCAAATTCCAGCTACAGCAACATAACCCAGAGTGTGGAACTAAGGGAAACCAGCATTATAAGTCACGCAAATGAGGCTGGCCCAACCTGGCTTTTCTAGCTCTGGGGTTTACACTTCAACTGGAATCAGACAGCTATACTGGCCTATAGAGCTGTGCTCCAATATCCTGTCTACTCCGTGTGCTGTTTCACTTTGGTTTTGTGTATTGTTACATTTATTGAACTTTACACCAAGATTAAATCTTCCAGCAGTTTGGCTTCACTCATGCCATGGGCCCTGTTCTACATACATGGCATGTAGCCCTGTAACCAGAACAGGGAGGAGTCTTTGGGTCCCTTTGCATGTGTTTCTCCTATGCTTTGTCTTCATTAGCTGTTGACTGTTTCTGAGACTGGATAAATGATCAGGCCTGTTCATAAGCACCGGAGCCATATGAATCATCAGGAAGCTCTGGTTTCATACAGGCTGCATTAATATTCTAAGAGTCTTGTTGCCTCTTCTACAGATGCAATTTCTTATTTAGCTTTCAGTGCTATTTTGATTAATAAAACTTAGCAATTTATAACAAGTCAAAAATGGAGTCCTAGCTCTGAAGGGAGGTAACGCAGGGCAATGATTCTTTGCAAAACATAGGATAGCAGATTTCAAGGCTCTCCAGTTTACAGAAAATTTTAAGGGATTGCAAATTTGATGTCATGCACCAGGTTAAGCATGGTAATGATGGGTCAGGAAAGCAATCATCTTAGCTGGAAAATGTTTAGACAATATACTGTATCAACTGTGTCTCTGAAGCCATGACATGGTCTGAATTTCAAAATAAAACTGGAAAGCAAGGAGACTTTCTTGCTATGATTCTGGAGTCTGTGACACCTTGTGAGAAGAATAGGGGATAAACAGGACAACATTCTTGTTGGTTAATTAAAGTTATTTAACCAGTTGTCCGTACTATAATTCCTATGATATTGATGACGTTTGGGTTGCTTCGCCAGTGTAGAGAGTCCAGACTGTATGCACTGAGATGTTGATTAATAAATCAACATAGAATCTATTTGCTTTCTATAATTTCTTATTTAACTTAGAAAATGATACGGTTTGGGGGTCTGTTTGTTTTACAAAGTTTAAAAACAAGTTTAATGTAGAATGTTCAAAGTTACCACAAAGTGATCAGGTGGACCAATCAGAACACCAGTCAATAGGGATTGGAGTTACCTTCTTGGCACAGGATGCCTATGAAAGAAAGACCTTGGTTTTTACAGATTCTCTTTCCTTCTCTTGTAGCAGATTAGGGTCAGAGCCCTTGGAAATAACCTCAGTGCACCCTGCAGATAACATCAGTGCAATCAAAGTGCTACATAATGACAGAATTTCCGCATCGTGTTGTTATACTGTATATTATCAATTCGTAATGATTTTGCTGGTATAGTAATTCCATGTTTCATTGCTTTGTTTGTTATACAAAAATTTTATTATATCCAGTAATATTCCGAGAGCATTTCAGTGATTCTGCTGATTTTATCATGAAGCTAATGATCAACTGTAGTTTCCTTGTTGAGAAAATGTAAATTTGTAGGAGCATATTTACAGCATATTTTTACAATATGCTGTAAAGTTTTCTCTTTAGCTGGTCCCATAAGTTCCAGTAATGGAAACTGAAACTTAAAAATGACAGTGCTTTAAATACAATGAAATCATCTTAATTGTCTTGTTTTAATGGGCTCTTCAGTCTAGCAGAGAAAGGTCTAACACAATCTAATGGCTGGAAGTTGAAGCTAGACAAACTCAGACTGGAAATAAGGTGTAAATTTTTAACAGTGAGGGTAATTAACCACTGGAACAACTTACTGAGGGTCGTGGTGAATTCGCCATCGCTGGCAATTTTTAAATCAAGACTGGATGTTTTTCTAAAAGAGCTGCTCTAGGAATCGTTTTGGGGCAGTTCTCTGGCCTGTGCTATATAGGAGACTAGCTTAGCTGATCACAATGGTCCTTCTGGCTTGGAATCTGTGTAGTCTTTATGAAGTATGCTGGGGCAAAAAAAAAAAAGACTGCTCTCCACTTGAAAACCACACAAATGTGCATATTCTGGCCTGAAAATTAGTGTTAAGCCACAAGTATTTAGATGAAGAATTTGAATGTCTCTCTTGCATTTTTTATTAATTTATTAACATTTTTACTACTCTGCAGTAAAACACTGCCCATCCAACGATCTGGGCATCCTTGGCCATCTTTTAAAAACACACTATTTGACAAACAGTCCTGTCAGTTACCCTAAGATCAAATCAACTAACTCCATGACAATAGAAACAGAACAACGATTAGTTACCCTGCCTATACAATCCCCACCAGAATTCTCCTCTAATGCCACCCAGCCTTACCAATAACCCATCTCCAGATGGGCAAGGAAGAAATGGAAATCTCTTTTTGGCAGCAGTACAAGCCTTGTTTGCAATGGGCCTAATCCTGACTTTTTGCACCTTCCTCTGAAACATCTTTGGTTTGGTTTGGTTGGTGTTTCCAGCTGGGTATTATTTGGTTTTTTGGGCAGTTTCCCCACAAGCTTTTTTTCATGTTTTATTTTTAAAATGTTGCCAAAGGTACTTAAGACCCTTGTTTGTTTGTTTGTTTGTTTGTTTGTTTGTTTTCTTTCTTTCTTTCTTTCTTTCTTTCTTTCTTTCTTTCTTTCTTTCTTTCTTTCTTTCGTTATAAATCTAATTGAATGTTGAAAAACATCTTCTTTCCATCAGGGTGATGAACTAGATGGACAATTGCTGTGGTCTTGTCTGGCAATCTTCCAAACTCCTGTTCTGAAGTTTGTAAGCTCCTTGGGGCAGAGATTCTCTTGTTGTTCTGTGTTTGTGCAGCGCCTAGCACAATGGGATCTTGGCCCAGGACTGTGGCTCCTAGGCACTGCCGCAGCCCAAGCAATTAATAATAATAAATGGGCTGAATCCTGTGTTGGCGTCAATTGCAGCACCTCTGCTGAAGCCAATGGAAATGTGCCAGTTCACTCCAGCAGAGAGTATGGCCCACTGGGGTTTTAGATACTGAAGCAATGCAGGATTTGAGGCTCAGCAACTATAGGCTAAGGCGAACGGTTCTCAGCCATCCTAACTGGGGTTCCTAATGGGGTGTGTGATGGGGTATACAAACCTGACCCAGTCAACACAGGGTTAATAAGCTGTTGTGGGCCCAATCAGCCCCACCCCATCCCAGCTGCGAGAGATGTCAGACTTGGAGGGAGGCGCTTAAAAGGGCAGAACTCCATGGACAAAGGCTGGGTAAGTGCAAAGAGCCCGTCCCACCCTGAGGGGGCACCCTGGAAAAAGAACACAGTGACAGGGTAACATACAGCAATCTTGTGTGTATGAGTTCACCAGTTACATAATTACCTCTTATTCAGGTATGGTCCAGGAGATGAGCAATAACAGCAATAACAGAGTCAGCAATAACAGAGTTTTGATTTGTGTAGTGGGTATAGCGTGATTTGAACTTTCTGTAGGTATATCTCAGAGGATCTCAGAATGTGGAAGCATTCATTTATACAGGGGGAGAATTGAACCTGGTCTTCCACATCCCAGGTGAGTGCCCTAATTCCGGGGCTAAACATTATAATGAGGGAACCATTCATTTGCAGCTCTAAATCCTCCTTTATTTCCTGCTTATCAATCAGCTGCCTCTTCAAATAACAGAGACCAGGTTAGTTAATCATGGGCTGTCAGAGATATGTGTTTGCATAACCAACCAGGCAATTCGCACAAGCAAATATAATATAGAGGAAAGATTATTTGTAAAATAGAGACTACAGTACAGCAAAAAAATCTGATCACAAGAGCACAACAGTAATTCTAAAGCTAATTACCAAACAAGCAACTTGCACATGCACAAAATCAATATAGTAGGTGACTCCCCTTTTAATCTATCAGACAAGGACAGTTCCTTCTTTATGATCCTCATTGCTTATGGTGAGAGTGCACATAAAATAAATGAAAGCCCAGTAACAGCACCAAGTACATGGGTACACAGACACACACAACATCTATTTCTTATGATTGTACCTTTTCATTTTGAAAACTTGGCCAATCCAAATAGAAAAATGGAAACCATCCTCAATACAAATTACAGTTACAAGATTCAGTGTTCAGTAACAGAAAGGAATGTTTTCTGTATTAGTAACAGCTTCTGACAACATCTATTTTCATAATAGTGTTTTGTCGAAAGAGCAGTTTGGGTGAGAGTACTGCTAAATCACTTCAAGTGAGGCTGCCTGATGCTCTAATTGCTGCTAATGTTAGGTAACTCCTTGCATTTCTTTCTTTTCTTTTTCTTTTCTTTTCTTTTCATACCATCTGTCAGAGTCCATTCTGCTCTTGGACATTGCTTTGCATAAAAGGATATCAGAGTAGCCAGGCACTAGCAAAAGATCTGACTGGATGTGAATATTTCTGGAAGCTTTATGTGACATGTAAAACAAAGGAAAGTTATGCTTTATATAAAGATTCCATTTATAAATGGTTCATGAATGGTTCATGTATTATAGATGGTTATACACCTGGGAAGAGAAAGTTAATTCTGCTTTTGGAAGATGGTGGTATTTCTAATTTTGGTTTCTTTCCAATTCAGAAGGAAAACCAAACACTTTGAAATTCTCCTTGAAAGGGAGTGGAGCCCCAGCTCTGGGGCAGTTCACTTAGGGGCTGCCCCAGAGTTGTGGGCCCTGGAAACTCTGGGAACCAGGGCTTCCAGGCTCTTGACTCCCCGTCAGCCCACTAGGTGGGCTGACAAGGAGTTGGGCAGGTGAGTTGGCAGGACACCAGGCATGTTTCGAAAACTGTCTGGCAGGCAGGGCTCCTGTGGACCTCTGACTTGGGAGTGCGGTGAAATCAAAGCGCTTCCATGGATGTTTCGATTTTCACAAACTGGCAAATTTTGACCCCAAAAAAAGTTTCATCAGAATTTTTCCAACTATCTCGAGTTATAAGCAGCCTGTTGGACTTTCAGACTATTGATTAATCATTTATTACAAGATTTATTAGTTTATTAACCCTTTATAAATGGAAACTTCGTGTACGGTGTGGCCAAAGAGAAAGTTAAGGGAACAAACAAATAACGGATAATTTTGAGGGAACCTAAGGAAAAGGATCTTCAAGAAAAGCAAAAAAAAAGTTAAAAATGTGAGATTCCATGGTATGCGTGAAGTTCACCCCCATGCACAGGATCCTCTTGAGCCTTCAGAATAGGGCCTAAGATTAATACCAAAGGTGTTAGGTGACTTTCCTTTTATGAGAATGGAGCTGTTGGTTGACACTCCATCATTAACCATACAAGACCCCTTCCATTTAAAGTCCTATTTTTGCCCCTCTCTGAAAAGAAGAGTCCTCCTAGAGTAGCAACTCACTCTCATGTAATAGTAAGTGTCTTTGGGCTCTATTGCACTAATACAGTTTGCCTTTTTCAAGAGTTACTATAGCAACTCCTCCGGATGTATTCTTCTGAAGTTTGGTGGAAGTGACCTGGAAACAAGGGAGAACGCTGCGGTTGGAGAAGGCTGGGTGTTGCCTTTGACACAGAGCATGATCTCTAAAGAAGAGACATTGTCCTCTAGAGCTCCATTTGGAGTGGAAATGCCCTGCGAGGTATCTGGCTTTGAGGGCTGCTGACGGAGTACATCATTGCCTTCAGGCAGACGATGTGGTAGTTGCCAGAGACCCTCACCACATCATTTTCAGACTGAGTATAGTTGTGACTGAGCCATTGCTGCTCTTAATCATGTCATGATATGTTAGGTATCACCCAAAGCAATCGTAGGATAGCCATCGAAGAGCAGGAGAGACATCAGCTGCTGTGCTAATAATAAAAAGCAGAGAGCTAAAATCGCCCAACTCTGGAGATGCCAGCTGGGCAATAGGATTATTTCCACACACAGTTTGAAAAGATCAATATTCACTGTTTGAGCTGAATTATAATAAACTTGATGTCATGTCTCATTAACAGACCTTTCCCTGCATGGATTTCATACCCTGTCTGGGGAGGAAATAGAGCAGCTACAAAATTGTATCAATTTGTCATTTCATTTGCAGGTGCTAGCCTGCCAGAGGGAAGGGATGATTTGCAGCTGCTTTGGCCCACCGTGCGGTAGGTTCTAGCCAGTATGAACCTCTGTCCAGCTGGAGAGGGTGTGACACTGGGGAGCAAAGGCCATGTACACACCGATCTTCCCACTGCCTCTTAAACACATTCATTCAGAGTAATCTTCCTCAAGCCAGTGAGAGGTCCTGTAGTATCTCAGGTAAGGAGGCAGAGACAAAAGACTTAGCGATATAGCCTAAGATATTCAAAGACACCTGAGGGAGCAATGGAAGAGATTTTCAAAAGCTCCTAAATGGCTTTAGGAGCACACATTACCCAGAAAGTCACTGGGATGTGTGCCCCTAAATGACATAAGGGCGTTTGAAAAGCCCATCCTTGGTGCCCAGTCCTATTGGAAATCAATAGGGATTGGACAACTAACTCCTTTGGGTTCCTCTAAGGCAGTGACTAGCAGGTAAAAACCAGGGGAGCAGATCCTCAGCTGGTCTGAGCTGTCATAACTCCACTTTAGTCAATAGAGCAGCCCTCTGGTGTAGACAGGCGAGTTGTCGTTTTAACACTTTGACTGATGGAAGTAAACCTTGGGCTCCACCCAAGGGTTAACTCTTGCCTTGTCCACTGTAGGGTTTTAATATGTGTTAACCAACGTGTTAAAAATACACGTTTTTTTTCCAACCCATAAATTCCTTCAGAAACAGAAGAAACCAGAGGTTTGGGTTAAAACGCCCAGCAGAATTGAACATCTAAACTGAAAATGTTTTAAGCAGTATGTTGCTGTGATTTTGAGGCAACTACAACAAAAATACACTGTGGAAAATGTATTCTCTTTATTTTTTGTACACATTTGGTACGCACCTGTTTACTTACCAGGCTGCTTTCTATTTCAGATGTCTCTTTACAACACTGAAAATCTACAAAATGCTGACCATAATTAATACAAAGCTAATAACCTAAAACCCCGCCACATCGGACAACAGTTAACAAGTGAAAGAAAAATGATAAACCAACCCTAAATACTTGGGGGAATGGGGAAAAGATGGGCCTGTCAGTGTGTGTAGGAGAAGATCAAATCTGGGCTCTGTCTGGCCAAGTGGAGAGTGCGCTCCACAGTCAAGGACCCTTCACAGAAAATCCCTCCTCAGCAGCCCCCTCAGTGAAGCTCAGATGCTGCCAAGGAAGCTTATCTCCTAATAAATTAGTTTACTTGGAGTAAAGCTTAAAGGATTTGGGGCCTGATCCAAAGCCCAATGAAGGCAATGGAAGACTCCTATTGACCTGAGGGGCTTTCGAGCCAGACCCCTGTTGCTTGGTTTTAAAACTTGTGATACAGCAGGGCCAGAGGGCAGCAGGAGAGTGATTTTTTTTAACGTGTTAAAATAAATTATTTTTAATGAGGGAAATTCACCAAAATTTGCTAGAGCCAGCGGTTTCCTTTAAAAACAAACAAAAGCAACACACTTCTGTCTGAATTCTATTTACCTGCTGCTGTTAAAGTCACCCCTTGCCCCATAACAGAGATCACAGGGGTGATATTTCTATTTTAGATTTTACTTGCTGGGTTTAACATGGACTGTGCAATCAAGCCAGCTTCCCTTGCCCTGTGGGTAGTCAATACAGTGCAGTAAATCATTTGTTAATCGCACTGCTGATGACACAGTAGGTACCTGGGTGGTTGTTGAGGGTACACACATCCACAGACTCCCCACAGCTGCATGTTGAGGGGAGAAGTCCCCAGGCTTAGTCTTGGCTACCAACCTCCACGGGCAGGTTCCCATTGAGCAGGATGGAGTGAAAGTGTCAACCAGATCAGCCGAAAACAGTCAGCTCTGCTCCAGCCCAGAGAGGGAGGAAGGCTGGTTTCCAATCCCATGGCTCCCCTAGTGTCTCTAGCCTGGGGCTGGTTCTACGTAGGAGCAGGTTCCTGCAGATGGTGGAAATCTTCCTCTCTCAGGGGATCTTCTGGCCATTAAAAAAGGACTCCTTGTCTTTGAGGATCTCATGGGTGAACTCATAGCAAGCCAGGCCTCTGAGGATGTACAGCCAACGGCCCGGCAGCAACAGGTCCATCCAGTCCTCTGGGTTCCGGTCGCTGACCAGCTGCCTCACACCGGAGGACAGCCGGGACAGCCCCGCAACCCTGCAGACACAAAACCCGTCCCAATGGTCGAACTGGTAGCCATGGCGCCCAGCTGCAGCTCCAGCTTTTGGCCCAGCGCAAGCCCCAGAATGATCAGAGCCTTATTCCCTGTAGACTAAGGAGAGGTACTAGGCCCCACCCCAGACCTAATAAAAACCCCTGCTTCAGTCACACAGGAAGCGGAGAAAGGGAGAGCTGACTGTAGTTTGGAGGTGACTGGTGTTGACCAGTCACCTCCAAGGATCAGAGTACCAGAGGATCAGAGTACCAAGGGAAGGGAGACCAGGCCCAAGCAGGGCAGAGGGACTCCCCCTGAACAGAGAACTGATAGGAAACCCTGCCTGTGGGGAAAGAGAGTAAGAAGCTTGTGAAGCTGAAGGGGCTGGGACCGGAGTAGGGGGCAAACCTGGGTCCCTTCCCAACTCCCCTTCTCTCCCCTTCCAGGGCACTTGAGGAGCCCAAGAATAGGGGCAGGGGCAGCGCCCTGAAACACCACACCCAGGAAAAGGATGCACACCACAATAGCATTGGCCATTTGCCACAAACTGCACCCACCTTAAAACTGTTTTGCTTTGCACTGTATCCAGCTGCTGAAGAGCTCAGCTGTGAGCATTATCCTGAATGTGTTCTTGTCAGCGACCGGTTCTGTTTGAACTTGAGCCACCAGTCTGCTGGGGAGCTGTGACCTCCTTGTGCTGTCACCCACGGGAATGGAAAACTTTCCTCCCTTTGCAGCACAAACTGCAGATGCCTGGCAGCTCCTTTACTGGCTTTTTGGACACCAGCCATTGGTTGCTTATCATCGATTCTGATCTGACAGTGATCCCTACAGCTAAGGTGCTGATTCTAATCCACTGCTTCAGCTGGGTTTAAATCTTTATCTGCAATCGGTGAGTCTGAGCGCTGAGTGTGCAGAGACATTATTAGATTATTAAATCAATGACACTCCGGTTATTAGTCACACTTATCTGCATTACCTGACACTGTAATGATGTTCTATTTTTACTTCCATCCTGCTAATGTCCCAGAGGTACTGGAATTATGACCAGAAAATTAATTTCTTTACATTTGGACAAGAAATAGAAGTAAGGGGAATAATCCTGTATCGACACTATAAATCCTAACAGGGTTGTTCAGAAAACCTATGGGTATAAAAGAAAAAAGAAAAAAAGAGGGTCGAGAACTACATTTCATGTACCCAGTTATCCCTGTGGTGTGGGACAAAAGAACCGGCCTGTGGATATGTCTGGTGTTCATATCTGGGCCAGACTATTTTAGCTGGTAACTCATTCTAAGTGATTAGGATCCCTGAGCTAGCATTAATGATTTTACTAGAACTGCCAATATTTTCTCACAGAATCCTGCCATCAGAGATATTGGAAAGGGAGCATTTCAGGAGTGAGATCAAATCTCGTAACCAGAAAAAGGACAGCTCACAGTAAGATGATGATTATGTTGAGTGTGTGACGGGTTCTCCCCACGGTGCCACCTGCATCTGCGGTACCACTGAGCCCATCTGACCCACCAGCCTGGGCTCCCTTTCCTGCTGTGACAGGCCCTCAAGTCCCCTCCAGCACACATACACTTAGGGACACACCTAGCCGCAGAAATATACAGATGCTGTGATCAGCTCTGCATGGGAAGGCTTCAGCTAAGGAACTTTCCAGCCATTTAGGCATGCACCCTCCTCTGGAGGATAAACGCAAAATTATACCATCTTGTGCTGCATAGAGAACTGTACAGCATAAACTCATGAAATTCACCCCCTCCCCCAAAGTGGAGAAAGATATGCAACAGCTTTCTGCCCCAAGTTATGATTTCCACACACTGGTTTTAGACAAAACAAAAACAAGTTTATTAACTACAAAAGATAGATTGTAAGTGATTATAAGGAAGAGTAAACAGATCAAAGCAGATTACCTAGCAAACAAACAAAAACGCAATCTGTACTTGATATACTAAAGAGATTGGATATGAGTAGCAAATTCTCATCCTAAATGATTAGGGCCCTACCAAATTCATGGTCCATTTTCGATTTCATGGTCATAGGATTCGATTTCATGGTCCATAGGATTTTAAAAATTGTAAATTTCATGATTTTCAGCTATTTAAATCTGAAATTTCACGGTGTTGTAATTGTAGGGATCCTGACCCAAAAAGGAGTTGTGGGGGGGTTGCAAGGTTATTGTGGGGGGGGGGGGGTTGCGGTGTTGCTACCCTTACTTCTGTGCTGCTGGCCGGGAGCCCAGCTCTGAAGGCAGAGCCATAGCCAGCAGCAGTGCAGAAGTAAGGGTGCCATGGCATGGCATTGCCACCCTTACTTCTGCGCTGCTGCCTACGGAGCTGGGCACCCAGCCAACAGCTGCCACTCTCCAGCCACCCAGCTCTGAAGGCACTGCAGAAGTAAGGGTGGCAATACCGCAATCTCCCTCCCCGCCAATGACCTTGCAATCCCCTTGAAACTCCCTCTTGGATCAGGACCACCAATTTGAGAATTGCTGGTCTCCCCTGTGGAATCTGTATAGTACAGGGTAAAAGACCACAAAAGACCAGTTTTCACTGGGGAGACCAGATTTCATGGCCGTGAATTTGGTAGGGCCCTATAAATGATTATTTAAGGAAGTTGCAGAGATTCTTAAGGGGCCAGCTGCCCTTGCTTGCAGTTTTAAAACCCCAGGTATTCCTCTCTCAGGCTAGAAACCCCTCTAGCCTGGGTTCAGCATTTCCCCCAGTTCAGTCCTTGTTCCTCAGGTGTTTCCAAGAATCTTCTTTTGGCGGGGAGTCTGTGAAGAACCATGATGATGTCACTCTCCTGCCTTAAATAGCTTTTGCATATGACAGGAACACTTTGTCTCCAAGCTTGGTTCCCACACCAGACAGTGGAAAACCACTGGTATTCCGAGATGGAGTCCGGTACCAGGTGATCCAGTCACATGGCCCTGTAGGGTCATAGCAGCCATGACTCAGAGGCTGTTTGTAGAATCCTCAGGAAGGCTCACCGGTGCGAGATAAACTTTTTCTAAGGCTTATTGTTTTCTCTAATGGCCCCTCCAAGCCAGCCATCTAGACTCACTGCATTCTGCCCAGTGGGCATTCCCCAGGTGTAACTGTATTTGTAATATAGATATATAATCAATATTCCTAATTTCAGACACAAAAATGAAACAGGCATACAAATAGGATAATCCCATTCAGTAAATTATAACCTTTCCAACGATATCTTACGTGACCATCTGGTATAGTTGTGCCATAATCATATCATCATATGAAGAATAGGGGGTGCAGTGTCACAGAGTGTTCAAGAGCTACTGTGTTGAATGGAAACAAAGGAACATCTCAGCCCACAGTGCACCAAGCCAAAATAGATTTCCTAAAAAAAAGTGGTATATAGGGCCTGATTTGATGATGAGTGAAGGTTTAAGAACATCTGTGCTTTTGCTGCCCTGCAGGTAGAGTAACCATCTTTCAGTTAGGAGGAATATGAAAAAATAAACAGTAAAAGATAGTTAAGGGCCATATTCTCTGTCGACTAAACTCCATTGAAATCAAGGAGGAAGAGCAGAGAGTTCATCTTGGCCTCTGCTTCGACCAGTGGCACCTCAGGAATGGTCCCAGCACGCAGGACTCAAAGCAGTTCCCATAAGGAATCATGGGAGTTTGACCTCTTCTCTCACAATCCCTCTGGACCTCCCAGAAGCTTTGTGAAATCTCCCAGTAGCCACTGCTTCTGGGGTCTCAAACGGGAACTGCAGAGTAGGCATACAGAGTGCTGTACAATAGTGTGGGGGCAAAAGCTTAAATCCCAACAGCCTGGCTGGAGTAGGTTCTGTTTATTTTGCTAAAAGAGCTGCTCTGGGAATTATCTGGGGGGAGTTCTGTGGCTTCTGTTGTACAGGAGGGCTGAGTAGATGAGCACAGGTCCTTTCTGGCCTTGGAGTCTATCAATCCTCTAGTGCAAACACAGCTTCTAGGGCAGAGAATGGGAAGAAGCAGATGATAAATGCTTCGCCATAGAGAGAGAGAAAGAGAGTCTCAGCTTTTTCTCCCTCCCATTATTTGTAAGATCTCTGAGTTTACCAATTGCCTGCCAGAGCCGTATATTACCTAGTGCAAGAGCATAATTTGTTTTTAATGTATGTTTTAACAGCCTGATTTGTTTCATGTTTGCAGTTAATTTCAAAGTAGGAACAAGCGCTGGTGCTCAGTGTGCCAGAAATTCAGCCGGAAGACTTTATAGAGCCCTTCGACTGGAAAATTTCCACTTAAACTAAAATATGACACTAACGGAGAAAGAGAGAGCATGTGTGCCATTGGTACCGGAGAGCTGCATAGGGTGGAATGTGCCAGCAACTACAATTTGCAGTGGAATTATAATGGAACAAGTTCTTTAGGTGTAATTAAAATATGGAGGAGTGAGCTCTCATGGAAATCCTTTACTCCAAGCTTTTGGACTCCTGTGAACAAGAAGCAAACGTTAGCAGGTCAGCTGGAGTACAGTATTTTGTGTGTTCTTTGGTTAAACATTAAAGTGGTATTGTCAAGTGGCTATAACTAATTGCCTAGGCTCAAAATTAAATCTAATCAATTTTGAGCACTTAGGTTCAGAGTTAAAGCTGTTTTCACCTGGTAGGAAATGTCTTTCCAATTCTAAACATCTCTAAAATAATTTAAAATTAAAAATGTCTTTTAAAACGGTTCCCTTTCCTGGGTACTATGAAAATGATCAGCATTCTGACTGGCTTATATTTCTCTGCAGCACTGGAATTCCTGTAGCAAGGTGTCTGAATTACGGGATTTTGTCCGTCTGTGTTTATGCGTGTTAAAAAGTTAGCATTTACACAAGATCTTCCAGACTGAAAACACACAGCCAACAAAAGATGAACTTTTATTTACACAATTTCCTGTATGTTTTTTCAGACAATGTCTTGTTACAGTTCCTGATTACAAAACTTAACATTTACACATTACCACTCCCTTCTGTATTGAAACAAGAAGGGTTGGGCATAGGACCATGTATTCAAGTGTTGTCAGTGCCCTTGCTGAATGGTAATATGCTGCTAAACATTGAATGGTCCTACTCAAATTCTTAGGTGAAAGTCTGCCCTTTTGAAGGCAATGGAGTTTTTGCTGTTGATTTCAATGGGACCAGGATTTCACCCCTTATGTTTGCCCATCTGACAAATATTGCACCTTGTTCCAAGGGATATCTCATAAATATAATAAAGATGAAGCTTCGGGTCAAAATTTAGTTATGTAGGCAAGTGTTAAAACACACCTTGTGTTGCAAACTGTTCTACCAGTCTTTTGCTGGTAAATTGTTTATTTTGACTGTAAGCAACTCAGGGGAGGGACATGTCTTAAATTCTTTAAGTGCTGACCTCAAAGCTGTGTGCTCTGTACTCTGTATTTAGGGATGGGAGCCATGTTGCTCTAGTTTTGGTTAGAGATGGGGTCAGGCTGGGGAGTTCATATCCAGAACTCAGTTCACTGATACAGAACTGTGCACCCTCAGCTTCCGCTGAACAAATATTTGTGTGTGGGCCGGGGGGAATACACACACTTTCTTTTTCTCCAGTCACGCTGGACACTAGCTTTTGGATAGCAGCTGGTAAAAATGTATAAGTAAAAATAATAACCTGAAATGGAACCTGAAGGAATTGACAAGAGGCAGTACTGGATTTGCTTTACCCACCATTAAAATCCAGCTCACTCGGGGATAAACAGCCTTCAGGTAGCTTGAGAGTGCACCACCAAGCTACTCAGCGTTTGACAAATAGCTGGGCGTGAAGAAAGAATATGCTTTGCAAGTGGAAGTTCAAGGACAAATTGGGCCCCAGTCCAGCAAACAACCTAAACCCGTGCATACGTTCAAGCACGCAAGTAGACCCATTGAAGTAAAGCTACTAATTTTGATTTATGCAATGACGTTGTCCAAGTTGCCAGACTCTGGACTTCTCTGCATGGGGCATTATTCTGGAGTAGCTAGTTCTGATTAACTATTTCTACTTAACTTCAGGTGTGGACACTCTTATTCCAGAATAAGGGTGCCTTGTTTTGAAGTCACATCCTCCCTTATTCCAGATTAATTTTCACGTGTAGGCAAGCCTTAGAATGTATTCAGTAGTGGCCAAAGGATTTGGAGAGTTGATTAACTATCTGTTGATAAATTGTAAATATTCCAGATATTGACATTTTATAAAGCAAATATTGCCCAAGATGAGGATTTTTGCACCCCACTTTATGACACGGACACAGAGTAGTCCATTCTTGTGCGTGCTGTAGTTCGAGAGAAAAAAACACCAACTGCCTCTGTCACTTTGGACCATAACTGCTTGAAGCCATTATGGTCCATTATATGGAGCTGTTACAGTCTATTGAGTAAATCTACAGATTAAAGCTCCCTACATACAGAGTAACTTGATAGGTCTGTTGTGTCAATAATAGCAGGATTAAAGGGCCCTAATCGTGTGGACAGTGACGGAGGGTGTCCGCCCGGGCCAGGTGTTAAAAGCAATTGCCTTTTAAAAAGCTGCCTTGGTGAAGGGCTATGGGACTAAGAACACAGGGATTCGGGGTGAGGCAGTGGCTTCCACTTTAACTTGGTGCAACTTTGCACGTTGAGGGATTGCTGCATGATTGGGGACTGGAGCAAGTCCCCGGTATCTGCAGGCTTGTCAGTCCCTCACAGCTGGAGAAGCCGGCGGCTGAGCAAGCGGATTGTTTCTGGAGACCTATGAGCCTGCTACAGAGGAGAGAGACGGGCATGGGCCTTTTCCCACCCTCTGATTGTGGGAGAGGGCTGGTGGTGTGGGTTCTGGTCCTCTTCATGGAAGGGGGAGAGCCATTCCCTTCAAGACTGCATTGCTATTGCATGACCGCTCCCATGCAGACTCCCTGGGCGCTGTTCAGTCTGGGGTCGATGAGAGAGACTTGGCAGCACGATGGGACTCGGAGCCAGGCGCAGCTCTGGAATGGATGTCCCTGGCTCCTTGAAAATTCAACCCTAGCTGACAAAAATAGACAGCTGCAGAAAAGCCCTGTCCTTCAGTTGGACTTATGGGGAACATGCTCGTTAGTGTGTCCCCTAGCATCACTCCAGATCCTTATTGCTATATATATATAGCGCAAAAGAAAATTGATAGATGGCAATGGGGTAGGGTGGAGTGCTTTCGTGGATAGAGCACTGAATGCGGATTCAGGAATCTTGGGTTCTGTTCCCAACTCTGCCACTGACCTGAGGTCCCTTGGTCACTTCATTCTCAGTGCCTTTGTCTCCAATCCCACCCTCTTCCATACGTAGATTGTAATCAATTTGGGGCAGGGACTGTCTCTGACTGTGTATATGTGCAGCACCTGGCACACTAGTGTTCTGATCTCAGTTGTGGCCTGTAGGTGTCGCTGTCATACAAACAAAAAATAAAATACTTCCATGCCAAGGGGGCAGGCTTGGGTGGCTGCATAATAACTCAACCAAGCTGTGACGGGGTCCCCCTGGGGTACCACTTGGAACTGGGGTCCCACTGAGCCAACAGCCTTAGTTCCTCTCACTCTGTGCTGCTGTGACAGGCTCTCAAACCCCCTTCCAGCACCACACACAGGTAGGGATACACCCAGCTGCAGCATCTTCACACAGATGCTGAGATCAGCTCTGCCAGGGAGAGCTCAGCTAAGGAATTACCCAGCACTCAAGTGCACACACTCATAGAATCATAGAAGATCAGGGTTGGAAGAGACCTCAGGAGGTATCTAGTCCAACTCCCTGCTCAGAGCAGGACCAATCCCCAATTAAATAATCCCAGCCAGGGCTTTGTCAAGCCTGACCTTAAAAACCTCAAAGGAAGGAGATTCCACCACCTCCCTCGGTAACCTATTTCAGTGCTTCACCACCCTCCTAGTGAAAAAGATTTTCCTAATATCCAACCTAGACCACCTCCACTGCAACTTGAGATCATTACTCCTCGTTCTGTCATCTAGTACCACTCTTTGGAACCCCCTTTCAGGTAGTTGAAAGCAGCTATCAAATCCCCCCTCGTTCTTCTCTTCCGAAGACTAAACAATCCCAGTTCCCTCAGCCTCTCCTCATAAGTCATGTGCTCCAGTCCCCTAATCATTTTTGTTGCCCTCCGCTGGATGCTTTCCAATTTTTCCACATCCTTCTTGTAGTGTGGGGCCCAAAACTGGACACGGTACTCCAGATGAGGCCTTACCAATGTCGAATAGAGGGGAACGATCACGTCCCTCCATCTGCTGGCAATGCCCCTACTTATACAGCCCAAAATGCTGTTAGTCTTCTTGGCAACAAGGGCACACTGTTGACTCATATTCAGCTTCTCGTCCACTGTAACCCCTTGGTCCTTTTCTGCAGAACTGCTGCCTAGCCATTCAGTCCCTAGTCTGTAGCAGTGCATGAGATTCTTCTGTCCTAAGTGGAGGACTCTGCACTTGTCTTTGTTGAACCTCATCAGATTTCTTTTGGCCCAATCCTCTAATTTGTCTAGGTCCCTCTGTATCCTATCCCTACCCTCCAGCATATCTACCACTCCTCCCAGCTTAGTGTCATCTGCAAACTTGCTGAGGGTGCAGTCCACGCCATCCTCCAGATCATTAATGAGCGTAAACCCAAAATTGTATTTTCTTGCACTGCACAGAGAACTGTACAGTGTAAGCTAACTGGAATTCACCCTCTCCCTCAATGTGGAGAGAGATATGCACAGCTTTTTGCCCTCCTCCCCCACTTATGAATTACACAAACTGGGTTTAAAACAAAAGCAAGTTTATTAAGTACAAGAGGTCGATTTTAAGTGATTATAAGGGATAGCCAACAGATCAAAGCAAATTACCTTTGTAAATAAACAAAAACTGCAATCTGAGTTTAACATACTAGATAGGCAGGATATAAATTAGCAAATTCTCACCCTGAGTTATAAACAGGCTGGCAGATTTTTAAGGCACAAGATGCCTTGGCTTTCCTGGGTTTTCATAGGCTAAAGATCCTTCTTTGTTCAATCTTTGTTCCTCAGGTGTGTTGTTGTAGGGAGAGTGAGGTCTCCCCATAATGTCATTTTTTTCCCTTTATACCTTCTCCCCCACTGCTAGAAAGCTCTTTTGCTGTGACTTTGGTCCAAGAGTTCCCATTGTGCAGTGCTATCTCTGAGAGGTTTCTATTGTACCCGGTTCCTGGGGTAATCCTGGTGCCTGTGTGCATTTCCTCAATAAGCCACTAACGTTGTTTGGCCTTTTTACTGTCGTACCTAAAAGGCTGTTTGCGGGTGTTTTCAACCTCAGGACATGTTTCAGCAACACAGACATAGCCAAACTTTATAACTTCACATACAACAATAGCACAGACAATCCAACAAGATAGTACTGTCTAGCAGATCAAGACTTTTAGAATGACACCTCACAAGGCATACTTTGTATAAGGAATATCCTAATGACATGACAGTGGTGAATACTGGGGTGTCAGGGTGTCACACAAGCATTGCGTGGCCACTGCACAGGGCGTGGTACTCCTGGGAACAAGACGCAGTCTCAACAGGTGTCTTCTTATGGAGGCCAATGGAGCATCTATGGACCAGTTGAGGCCCCTTTCTGTGAGCTTGTTGGTGTTTAAGGCCCCCTGTCACTTGGATACCCTGGCAACAGTAAGCTGAGGATGGCATGCCAGTAATGCTCCCAATTACTTCTCTTGCTTTTACCCATATAACTCGAAGCCTTCCATGTTTGTTTTGATGTAGCTTCTGATACTGAATGTTATCAAGTGTCTCAAACTCTCCGCTCATGTTGGATGTTAATGTGTCGCTGGCTTCCCTGCTAGTTGCTCTCTTGGTTGCAGGGAATCAAGGCTAAGGGGTGTTTCAGACAGAGGAGAGGAGGAGCAGAGAGAATGCTGCTGGCTAAGAACATGAGAGTGAAGGAAAGTCCAACCAATGCCCTTTCCCACCTAGCCAACAACTTCAATCACTGCCCAGAGGTGATCAGAGCCCCTTGGTTCAGAGAGTTGTGCATGCATTCATCGTCAAATGCCTAGGTTTTGTCTCCCACAAAGGTGATCTTCCAGTAGAATTCTTTCTTTATAACATTTAAACGCTTTCCATTTCCAGTTGATCTGCTGTGTCTAATGTGAGTTATGTAAATTTTCCCCATGAATGACAGAATTTTGACAGTCTGACTTACCTTCCAGGCATACTCAAACCAGCTCATTTTCTCTTCCCTGGAAATTTTCAGTGTTTGGGTGGCATTTGATTATTATTAGCTGACATAGTTGAGCTCCGGGGTTGAGCGTAAAGATATTTTAAATTTAATTGGTTTAAGATGTCATCATTTCCATGCTGATGAATTTGTAACCAGAGAAACTTACAGCATTTAATGAACTTATTTAGATATCATGCTGCAAGCTTTAAGCCCAATCTCAAGTATGAAATTAGATCATGTGGGATAAAACTAACACCCAGAAGCGAAAACTGAACTGGGAAAAAGAATGAATTTCCAAAGACCGAGTAAATACAGATATAAGGCACCTAGGGGACATATTTACTAAGAGTTTTTGCACTGTTTTCAATGGAGCTTGTAATAGCGTAAAAGTATTAAATCTGATTTACTAGAAAAGATTTGTGCAGTACTCCATCACCTGGCTTCCCAGCTTGGCGAGGCCCCCCTCCCGCACCACTTCCAACCCCAGAACAATAATTCAGGGCACAGTTGAATATATGGCTGAGAAGGCTGCAGCTTTACTGAAGAGTTTACAAGCAACCAAGCAATAAAAACAACCATGCAGCCATCCAAAAGGATTAACAACATGAAAATCAATTATAATTCTAAACAGGTCAATATAGTGCAGTCTATCAGCCTGGGATGGAAGGAGACAGGTGCTGCACACCCATTCCAATGAAATGTTCCTTCTCTGCCCCTCCACGTTTTATGCAGGGGATGAGGGGCTTTCATTTTGCCACTGTTACAAGCTCCTTTGAAAACAGTGCAAAAGTACCATAGTCTAAATACCTCAGCCCAGTTTGTATTGTTCCAACACTCTTCTGAATATATGAAAACACCCCAAAATGTGCGTAGTGATTTACGCTAACCCACTAGTGTTATTATTTATTTGTCTTGCAGTAGTGCCCAGGGTCCCCTCGGCAGTGCACAGAGCTATACCCAGAGGCGGCCTCTGCCCCGCAAGAGCTTTCAGTCTAAATAGAAATGACAAAAACTCTTAGCACAATTGTTCAAATGAGGCACCAAGAGATTGTGACTTGCCAAAGGTGTGACAGAGCTGGGCACCAAGTCCCAGTGCAGGGCCTTAGCCACAAGACTATCCATGGCTTTGCCAGTTAACACTCCAATAAGAAGAGTTCAAAAAGAATGGGCAGTTCTCTGCTGTACCTCCCAGTAACGTGCTGCCCATTAGCAGGGGTCAAAATGTTCCCGGCAGAATGGTTTTCCATCGAAAAGTGCTGATTCGATGGAACTGCCGTGTTCCATCAGTTCAGTGGAAACCAGGCTGGCCAGATGCCTGGCTGACCTGCCTGCCTGTTCCCCAGTTGGCTGGCTTCATGGCAGCATGGTCAGCTGACCGGCTCGCCATGGCCTGACTCCCCAGCCAGCTTGCCAGTTGTGGGTTTTTTTAATTTTATACATTTGTATATTTAATTACAGATTTTATTTGTTTTTATATTTTTTTTCTTTTTTATATTCTACCAATTGCAGTAGGAGGCAATTACCAATTCGAACATCAATTACCAATCACCAATAATTATATAATTTTTATCACTGAAAAGTATTAAATGTTAATTTGAATATAATCAAAAATTAAAACTGTAAACATAAAATAAAATTGAAAACAATAAAAATATAATAGAAAAGAAGTTATCTATTGTATAGAGTTTATAATGTAGTATACTGAAAGTTGAAACATTTTGACTACTATATTATGACATGACATGACTTGACTATATCATAATATAACATTGACTTTTATATTATTTACTATAAATTGATTGATAAAGTTGAAATGATACTTGCCGCCCTTACTGAAATGAAATTATTTTTACCTTACTGGTGAAAACCAAATTTCATTTACATTTTTCCAAAACAAAATTTCAGAATGTCATTCTTTGGAGAATCTCTTTTGTTCCCAGTTGGGCATGTTCTCGCAGATAAGAGGGATAAGGCACTGGGGTATCTTTCCATTAAATGAAAATGTTTGCTCCTAATCCTAATCCAGGGAAGAGGCAATGTGCCTCATGTAGACAGGGTGAACTTCATCAGAGGCAGCAGTAGGGTTGCCAGGCATCCAGTTTTCAAGCGGAACGTCCAGTTGAAAAGGGATCCTGGTGGCTCCCGTCAGCACCATTGACCAGACCGTTAAAAGTCCAGTCGGTGGTGCAGCGGGGTTAAGGCAGGCTCCGTGTGGCTCCCGGAAGCGGCCAACATGTCTCTGTGGCTCCTAGGCAGAGGCGCGGCCATGGGGGCTACATCCGCTGGCCCCGCCCTGAGTGCCAACTCTGCAGCTCCCACTGGCTGGGAACCATGGCCAATGAGAACGGTTGGGGCAGCACCTGCAAATGGGAGCAGCATGGAGAGTCGCCTGGCCGCACGTCTGCCTAGGAGCCGGACATGCCGGCACCTTCCAGGAGCCGCCTGAGGTAAGCGCCACCTGGCGCCCACACCCTGAATCATCTCCTGTACCCCAACCCCCTGCCCTATCCCTGAGCCCCCTACCACACGCAAATTCCCTTCCAGACCCCACACCACCTCCCACACTCTGAACCCCTCAGCCCCAGCCCCACACCAGAGCCTGCACCCCCCCAGCTGGAGCCCTCCCTGCCCACACCCCCAGCCCAGAGCCCTCACCTCCTCCCACACCCCAATCCCCTGCGCATCCCGGTGAAAATGAGTGAGGGTGGGGGAGAGTGAGCGACAGAGGGAGTGAGGATGGAGTGAGCCGGGGTGGGGTCTCGGAGAAGGGGCAGGGCAGGGAGCGGGGCAGGGATGTTTGGTTTTCTGCAGTTGGAAAGCTGGCAACCCTAGGTGGCAGGGAAATCTTCCTGGTTTGTTAACCAAGAATTCTCCCCAAGCACATCACTGGTCACTCTGTCAATTGTTCTCATGTGACCCACTCACTCAAGAAGGAATTGAAGTAAGTAGCTAGGCCTGTGACCCACTAGGAGCAGAGTTTAGGCATCTTTGATTTGCCTGAGGCAGTCTGAGATCACTGACACCTAAAAGGTTGGAGGAATCAGCATCTGGACTGCTGTAGTTAGTGAGGTCAGTAAAAAGAAAAGGAGTACTTGTGGCACCTTAGAGACTAACCAATTTATTTGAGCATGAGCTTTCGTGAGCCACAGCTCACTTCATCAGATGTGAGCTGTGGCTCACGAAAGCTCATGCTCAAATAAATTGGTTAGTCTCTAAGGTGCCACAAGTACTCCTTTTCTTTTTGCGAATACAGACTAACACGGCTGTTCCTCTGAAATGAGGTCAGTAGTGGCTGCAGGAGACCCCCTAAAAACCCTGAACCTGGGTCTCGGGAGATAAGTAAAGGAGGCATTTATGTCATTACAACTATTTTTTACTTGCAATTTATTTGTGAAGTTTAAACTTGATCCGTATTTTTATGTTAATGATTTGAAATAATAAGAAATTTTTCTGTGGTCAGATTCAGACTTTTGGTAACACTGGGGTAAATCTGGAATAACGCGTTGAGTTAATGCAATTCTTCTCACTGAAGCAAAAATATGGACCTCCTGCTTTCCAAATGAGAAATAATCCACCACCTCCCCACCCAACTTCACTCACAATTTATTTTATTTCCTTGATTTAAAAAGGCAAAGGTTTGTCACTGCTAGCCACTTCTTACATTGATGTGCTCTCTGCCCTTAGCTAAACTTCATCCTGAGAGTCGTTGCCTTGGAGCCTCAGTACAAAGCTGTAATATCTTGGACAATTACAATGATTTCCATCTCTAGTCTAGGTGTAGATACATACAGTACTTTCTTTAGCAATGTCTCCAGCTTTGCACATGTTGGGTGACACAGTAATGAGAGCGTGTGCAGGTCTTCGGACTATTGCACTGATCAAAGTGCCATTTGTCAGGGGAAGAACTGAAGGGAGATGGGTTTTGAAAGCATGTGTGTTTAAAAAGCCCCCAAACCCCAACATACATCAGACGCAAATCCTTCGTCGATTGCTGGCAACCCCCAGCCCCTTTTTTCTACTGCAGTTACTTTAGACTTCCTAGAGCAATTATTTTCAGTAACGTTGCAATTCGACAGATAACTTTAGCACAGGGAGCCGCAACACCACAGACATCCATTAGCAATTAAAATGAGATAAACAATTAGCCTGTGAACCTAGCCCCTGGATCTCGGCTGCTTCTGGCAGGCACTGCAGGAAGCTTCTGAAAGGACTGTAAAAAGAAAAGGAGTCCTTGTGGCACTTTAGAGACAAACAATGTGTCAGTCTCTCAGGTGCCACAAGTCCTCCTGTTCTTTTTGCGGATACAGACTAGCACGGCTGCTCCTCTGAGACCTGACAGGGCTGGGTAGCTGCTTCTCGGTGCAGGCTGGTTCGGCATGCCGTGGTTGTCAGGCAAAGGTGTACTGAGGTCCACGAGGCTGTAAGGAAACCTAGAGGAAATGTCAATATGAAAAAGGAACACGGGGAGGGGATCGCTAGTTTTATTCACTATGCCTTCAGCTTCTTCCCTCCCTGCCCGCCGGGCACTGGAAGGCAGATGCACAGGTTGGCATTATCTAATTTCCTCATTTTCTTGTCCGCTTGCTGGCTCTAAAAATGATTGCCCCATCGTTTGATGAAATGATGATGAGGGAAGGAAACTAATACCATTGTAAATCTCGAAAATGGATGGAGAAACACAGTCGTCAAATAGGAGTAAATACCTCCCAGGAGAGAGTTATTCTAGTTTTTCCCTCAATAAACCCATGCGGCAGGACTGGAATTAGGCAGAAAATGGCAGTTAGCGGAGACGAGAGGGAAACAGGTAAAATATTTAAAACTATATTGTAAGGGCAAGTGCTGCCAGTAAATCATAGCTGGGAATGTTGCTAAGTTAGGGACTCAGGCATGGCTGCCATTACACCAAAACAGGCTCTCTCCGGTTTTAACAAACCACAGTCCGCCACATTGCACTTAGGCAAATTCAGCTGTTCTCCCAGGGGCTCCTGCCAAAAGCGACCTGCTCACAGGTTCTCCTCCAGCTCTCAGAAACAGACAGGCCAATGTCTTGCTATTAATAAGCCATGTTAGGAATGCAGGCCGCCTTTTCAGCCGATTTTAATAGGACCTCCCGTTGTAATAAACAATGTTAATAATTCATTCCTAACGGGACTCTGAGAAACGGAGCAGTGCTAATAATGTGCCCCTTAGCAATGACCGTATATCTCCCGTCATGTTCACCGCTGCCCCAGTTAGCACAGAAACGATCACAGGCCATTGAAACCAGGAGATGTGCCGGTGTAGTCAGACAATACAGCAAAGGGGTGAGAGAGGGACAAACAGTGTTTGCTGAACAGGGTGAGGTGGGAGAAATATGTCCCCATTCCATGTTCTCAAGGGGGGAGGGACAGGACCACCAGCTTCCTGCATCGCCTCACCATCCCCACAGCCGGTCCCCATTATGCTTTCTGTCCACATTCCGGGTGTTCGCGGGGGCGGGAACCTGGCAATGGGATCAAGTTGAAGTGGGGAGGACGCGATGCTGTTTGCAACCCCACCTACCGTATGTGGGGCACCAGTCACCATGTAGCCATGGGAGTTTCTCTAGAATCAAATATTATACCGAGCCATCATGCACAATCAGGAGACTATGTAGCACTGTGGGATGAAGTCCTGTATCTAAGCCCAGCACCTCAGCTGTCTTCGGATTTAAACTCCAAGCCAGCTCACCTAGCTGCAATACCCTGTACAGCGGGGAGGCTGTTCTATTTTGATAGCTCTCCGGGAAGTACTGCACAAGGTCCTACTTCTAAGAGTGAGATCGCAGCATCTGGCTCCTCTTGTCAGCCCCTGCGGTGATTTAACTCCTCAGCACAGCTCTGGGGACAGTGATAGTGCTACGTGCCACTCCAGGTGTAAGTCAGCCAGTTGAAATATCCAACCTGTGTCCCAGCCGCCACAAACACACCCATGTTCTGAGTCTGGAAATGCTTGCTCCAGGCCAGCTTTCCTCTCCAGCGTTCACAGCCTAAACCTCAGAACTGACCGATCGCATGAGGTTTGTTTTTCAAGGTTGCCATCTTTCATGACATTGGGGGCCTTTCCTGTGGCAGAGCTGATGGTATCGATTTCCCCACAACAGTTCCTACTGTCCTGTCCTTGCTCTCCATTCTCAGCACTCTTGTATGAATGTAAGCCTGAAAGTGTTGGGAAATGATTATTCTGATTACAGGTCTCCCAGGCCCCTGCGGTACTAGTTATGTTGGCCACATGTTTGTGGGAATGCCACCGTCACATCTCTCATTGGAAAATATGGGTGGCAGGAAGAGGATTGTATCATGTCTCATTTTACCCCTAGCTAAAGAGCTGCTCTGCCAGACTGCCAAGTGAGCCAAGATACAGTTGGCAACGCTTTCTCCCTCCTAGTGGGGAGACCTTTCACTTCTTTGTTGCCGAAGTTGTGTTGATTGTTTTTCTGGTGCTGGAATGGTGCTTCATTTAGCCGTTTGCAGCAGGACTAGGCATTTCATGTTGTCAGCAGTGAACACACTGAAATTGACATTGGCGAGGGCTTCACAGCTCTCTCCCCCAGCAAAGTTGGGTGCATACAAATTTCACCAGCAACAAACGGACTGTAGAAGAAGTATCCACTTTGTATCTATCACCCTCACGTTAGTGGCACAGTGTAAATATTTTTTCAGAAGGTGAAAGATACAGTGAAGCTACCTTATTCTTTTTCATTGTCAGGGCCAATTTCTTCTTTCAGTTACACAAACAACTTCCAACAACTACTGCAATCACAATTCACAAAGCACAGTTTGGCCTATTTGTAATTTTCATTTCCTGCCCTTTTATGTGGTATTTCTAAAGGGAGATTAGAGGGAGTCACAGTAGCAAATGATGGAACAAAGCAACTCCAGTCATTGGACGATCTCTTGTGACTGTTCAGCCAATCAGTCTGTACTATTCCGAAATATTGGTTGTGGTTTTCCAGTGCTGTCTAGGGGATTTAGACACAGTTCCATTCACTTCAGTGAAGCAGTGTCCAAATTCCCTAAATAGCTTTGAAAACTCAACCATTGTCTCTTGCTTTTCTTTTTAATAAAGCTAAGGTTACTAACTAGTTAAGACAGAAATCTAGTCTGAAAGGTCTAAAAACCTCATTTCAATCTGCCATTGATCTTTACATTATTGGTATAAAACAATGTCCTTTAAGCATTTTCCAACTGAATATTTAAAAAGTAAACTAGATATTTTTATTTACATTCAACATGGAGAAATTGGGCCTGTTTGTAATTTCCAGTGCTTTTCTATGTTGTCATAATTATCTGTGTTGTAAGCACTCAGCCGCTGTGTCTGGAGGCAAGTGGGAGGGAAAGCTACTTCTCCACAATAGCCAAACCCCAGGACATACTCACCTGCTCTGTAACAGGGATGAACTGGGCCCCAAAGAAGCAAATGAAAGGAACATCACAGTATTCTTACACTGCAACATTTCCTAAGCAAAGGAAAGTACCATGAGTAGGGACCAGTTTACTTCAACGATACATGGGTAAACTGGTGCTAGTAACAGGTGAATGGCTTTCTGTCTAGCCAAATATTTGGAAGGTTGTAATTGTGTTACTTTTTTTTTTTAATCTCCTGGCTGGTGGTTAGCCCCTCCTTGAGCATGCTTCTATTTCTGCCAAACCACTTGGTGCATCTCTTAAGAAAAAATTGCTTGTCAAGTAGCAGTAGTAATTTCTGTTCTGTCTGCGCATACAGGACCATAACAAATGACTCGCGTGAAGTAATTACACTCTATTTTGACTTATCTCACATTGATTATTCAGATGTAAGAAGAATAGCTCTCTCCTGAATAAAAGAAAATATCTAAAGACCCAAATATTGGATCATCGCCTTTCTTTCTTTCTTTCTTTCTTTCTTTCTTTCTTTCTTTCTTTCTTTCTTTCTTTCTTTCTTTCTTTCTACTTTGCAAGTTGAGTTTACAGCTAGTGTATTGCAGATATGAAACATTTATAAACAAAACCTCCCTGTCTGCATGCTTTTAGTTTATGTTTGTTTAAAGGACAATTTTGTGTCATCTCTTTGTATTCTAATAGTTGAAATAAATTTTGCATAATAATTCAACTCCACTCTGCTGCCTTTAATGACTCTGTGCATTTTTCTGATGGATGTGTGTATTTGTTTCCTGTGATTTACATGACCTGACATCTCATATAATGAGCTTCCTGGCAGAAACGCCATTCGTGATATTCTATGCAGCGCTAATCTATCATTTGATGACCTTACCAGTGCTGGGGTCATGGATTCAATCAGTAAAATGTTTCAGGGTGTAATTAATTACATTTTTCCCCCACTGCTCTACAACTGTTCTCTTAAAACTTGATGAAAGCAATATTTTTTCATAACACTTCTTCAATAACTACAGCATTTGTTTATATAATCAATCATGCTAAGCTTGGGAGTTTTTAGTATTCATGAGTTTCTCTTCCTTGAAACTTCCAAATGTTTATTTTCTAGAATAATTTAATAGTATAATTAGTTGAGCAACTAACTACAACACATTTTAAAGTACAGCCAGGTTACGATTTAGTAATACAGTGGCAGCTACAGTTTCACCATCTTCGATAAAAATGCAACAAACTTCATTAGCTGATCAATAGCCTCTCATCTGTTGACTGTTGCTAGCTACATTTCACTTCTAAAGCAATATCCAAAATCAGGCGCTGTGCCAACCTGCCACAAGGTTGAAGTGCAACACCTCCCCCCCCCAACATGGGCTACTGTGAGCGCATCTCACCTGTCCTGAACTCTCTGTACTGGCTTCCCATCGAATATAGTCACAGGCTAGGTTTCAGACCTTATGGTCAAGGCACTCAGCGTCTAAAGCTCCAGGATGAGGACCAGGGTTGACGACGGCGCTCCTCAGGCACGGTGGAACGCCGCCATCAGGGTAAAGCTCATCTGCGCAGAGACAGAACTGTCTTGGGGTATGTCCACGCAGCAGCAGGATCCTGGGAAAGCAAGTCTCAGAGTCCAGGTCTACAGACATGGGGATAGGACCAGAGAGAGAACAAACCACAGAGGTTAGTCACATTGCTTGAGACATGACTGGGGGGGTGTTCAGACACTACAGTGAAGAGGGCAGTATAAGAAGCTATTTTTGCATAGCATGGAACTGATGCACACAAGTACAGTAATGGCACTGTAAAGGGCACCTAATTTGATCTTTGTCTCCATATATTTTATAGCTTAAATACAGTCGTCCCAGTCATGAACAAGAGTATTTTGGGCACATGCAGGCATTGTTGCACCAAATAATTTGGATCTTTAATTTATCGGTGACTCTGGTACCAGACTACAGGATTGTATTAGGAGAATGAAGCACATTGTCAGAAGATTAAGGGCTAAAATATAAAGGAAACTTGGAAAGGAACAGAAGCCCATAAATAGCGTTGCATAAATATGCATTATAATGAATTCTTAAGATACTATTATTATGTTAACAAGTTCTCTGTTATCCTGTAAAGGTCTCTGGCAGGCTTTCTCTTGGCCATTACGGCAAAGCAAGACAAAACATGCTGAAATTGTGAATTGAATGTTCACTGATGGAAAACCTATGAAGTGAATCAGTTTCACTTCAGGTAAGGAAGATGATTGCTTCTCCAGTCCTGCTGCTTGTATCATTAAAATCCAGAAAGAGACGCTGTGAGTAAAGGAGAGGACGCTGGTTCGTTTTTGTTTTTTTTTAATAAAAGTTGTGAGAACATTGAAAACCCACCTGGTGAGCTGGGTTTAGAAAGAGACACAGAGGCCAGGCTCTGTGGGGCCAGCCGAGCCGTGAGATAGCAGCACTGTGGCAGAGGAGATCAGAATTTGGGAATAATATCAGGTGTCATCTACTCTACACCACTAGTTTGTGTATAAATCAAGATACTTACCATGGGCCCAGCACAGTAGTAGCGAGTTGTTGCTATGTAGATGGTAAGGTTGGGTGTGAGGAAGGTGCTACATGAAACAGTTTGCTAGACTGGCACCTCTTGCTGGCCAGTTCATGGAGTGGCCTTAGTGGTAGGACCCAGGATGGCAGCTAGTCTTCTCTCTAGCCAGGAGTATGGGCAGCGTTCAGGCTGTGGTAGAAAAGACTGTAAAAAGGCGGTCAGAATTTAAGGGCCACTAGGATCCAGTTATCAACATCTCACAGAGCTTCTTGGAAATCCAACCATTTCCATCTTCATGATTTTGACCAACTGCGTCCTTGCGGGATCACAGCGGACCAGCATGCTCAGCAACACGGCCGTCGTCAGGAGTTCTGTCACAGCCGGCTGAAGCTATCGGACAAACTCCATTCAGTCCTAAGGAGCAAAGTCAGGCAGACTCTTCAATGGGGATGTGCAGTGAGTGGAAGATCTTGTAAGAGGTTATTTGACAGAGTTTGGATCTCGTCTGTAGAGCTCACTGCAGCTGTTAAAGAATATTCCTCTCATTTATCTCTTCTTCCCAGCCTCTTAAAGGAATCATTAGTGGTAAACCACAACAACACTTGCCTTGCAACTGTCTAGTGATTTAAGATGGTCTAACTATGCATTTTGCTAACCTGTAATGCAGCCATTTACATTGATGGGGAGGAAAATCTGCTGAATCTTGGCTCTGATAATCAGCTCTCCCACGAGCCTGATCCAAAGCCCATTGAACTCAGTGTGCTACTCACATGTGTAAAGTTAAACACATACATGTTTACAGACTCAGGGCATGTAACGTGTAGTTCCCATGTTGTTTGCTGGGAATAACATGCATGCGAGCAGAGTGGTATCCTAGAGATTAGAGACGCCATGAGCATCTGAGACTAGAATGTGTGGCCATTAATTTGCCTATTTAAAACGATGTTATAGTGGGGGGGAATTATTGCCTCGACCCCTAAGGAATTTGTGAAATGTTAGTTTGGAGAGAGAGGATTTCTGGTTTTTTTTTGAAATATTAAAGGTCAGTGATGACTAGCCCCCATTAGAGACTAATTGCCTGCAACATAACTTTTCTATAGAGCGAGTATAGAAGTAACGTCTGAGCCCACAAAAAGTCACTGTGGTTTTCACTCAATCAACAGACGTTAATGAAATTTTAAAGGGGGGAAAAATCTTGACTAAAAGCAAGAATTGTGTTCTAAATCCCTGCAAAGGGGGTTTATAATTGAAACACTGACAGACCTGTAACTACCATGCTTCAAATGACAACGTAACAGTACTTAGTATAAGGATATACAAAGCCACAAAATGCTACGTCACACTCGCTAAGATTTTGATTGAAAGCAACTTGAGAATTAAGACTGGCCCTCCAAGTTAAAACCTGTTCCTATGTGTCTGTCTTTATTTTGCCCCACTGCATGTAGTTCCCGTGCTGTATTACCGAGGTCTCAAACTGGGCGCTGCCATGGGTATGTTATTGTTACAGATGACATGAGGGAAACAGAGAGGAAAGCAGTTAGTGTTAAAAATAGCATTCCCCATGCAATGCTGCAGTATATGTTTTCCAAAGAAACTAAAGTTAAAATCAGCGTCCATATCTCTTGCTGAAGAGAAGCCGATAGTATGGTGTGTCTGGAACCAGTCACTAAACAGACACTAAAATCTAAGCAATTAAATCCCACATCTAGGGCTGGTTTTGCTGTGTCCCCCTACCCAGAGTCTCAAATGAAAACGCTGGTGGTCTGAAGATGGTAGCTTTGCCAGGTTGGCTGAAGGGCCCCGTGGCCACCTCAGAAGAAGGGGTGCTTCGCTTTTCTCAGCTAGAAATCAGTTTGTGTATCTGGTTTTTGCTCTAGTATCTTGGATCGGCTCACCCGTATAAAGTTATGACCCCCCAGAATGCTGTCAAGCCCAGGGAGGCCTGCACAGCTCTGCTCTCACCTAATAGTAACCTCTACTAAGACTCTGTCTATGCTGCCTGCAGTTTGGACTACGTGGGTGTGAGTAGCCATGCACACCAGTGTGCTGCACTGGAATGTCCCTGTGTGGATGCTGCAGGCATGAACTGAAAAGTTCCTGGTTCCCATTAATGTTGCCCTGTTGGAAGAGGACGAACTAGGAACCTTTTAGATCGCACCTGTGATGGCCACACAGGGGAGTTGCCTTGCGGCTCTCTGGTGTGCACTCCAATTCACACCCCTGTAGTGCAAACTGTGGGGCAGCGGAGACAAGCCCTTAGGCTTCCCGGTTACATACAACTGTGAAGGCATAAATAGCTGTAAATGGTTGGTTGGAGCCAGTGCCTTCCTTTTTCTCTTGTTGACAATTAATACACCTCTAACACACGCTCGTTACCACCACGGTTTTGGTACCTACTTTTCTGATACGAGCACACCGAGAAGGAATAACACCGAAAATTGACTCTACTTGGTCTTGTTTATCTTGAGAGTAGGTGAAAATTCAAGCTAGATACAACTATACAGTTTGAGAAGAACAACTGCTTCTGAAACAACTCCCCTCCTCACAAGCTGACAAGAAATGTGATGCCTTTTTTCTTTTTTTTTACTTCCAGCCATTTGGGGAAATGTAACAAGGAAGAAGAGCATTCGGTAAGTGGGAGCCCATCTTGAAAGAGAGAAAAGGAGAAGGGGAGGGGGGAATAGGATTCTGTTCTTTTGCAAAAAGGCAGCAGAGGGTGCTACAGATACAGTTTCCACGGTACACATCTGATGAAGTGAGCTGTGGCTCACGAAAGCTCATGCTCAAATAAATTGGTTAGTCTCTAAGGTGCCACAAGTACTCCTTTTCTTTTTGCGAATACAGACTAACACGGCTGTTACTCTGAAACAGATACAACAGAGCAGCCAGGCAGCCTGGCCTGCCGTACTGCAGCTTGGAAACACAGCCGTTGAAAAAGGATGGCAGTCTTGACGGTGTAGGCGTGAGTGGCTCTTTAAATATAGCAAAAAGTTAAACTTCTAAACATGTACTTCGAATTCTGAATATATTAACGACTTTTAAATGGCCCAAAGGTGGGAGCAACGCGTTGTGGCCCTGATCCTGCCTGCTTATGCGCACATTTCACTTGACGTTGAATTATAGCAAACTACTCATACGTGCAGTTAGGCACAAGTCTGAGGCTCAGTCTACGCTACTAAGTTATACGGGCCTAAACTTTGGTGTAGACAGCGCTATGTCAACGGGGGGGCTTCTGCTGTCGACCCAGCCCTGCCTCGTGTGTGGTGGGGGGTACCTACACCGACGGAGAAGCTCTCCCATTGGCATAGGTAATGTCTTCACTAAGTACTACAGCTGTGCAGACAAGGCCTAAGTCTGGGCCGGCTTGTGGCCCAAGTCCCCGAGGTCGCTCAGCTCAGTGCCTTGCTCAATTCATTCAAGAAAACGTGAAGAGTGAAAATGAAATCTCTCAGGAAGGTCGTCCTCTGCCTGACACCCAGCAACTCGACAGCTGCAGTGAGGTGTTTTACGGTGCTCGTAGGGTGCATGCCAGTCACATCTCTTGCTGATCTCCACTGTCCTGTCCCCTCACCTTAATGTCTCCCTCATGATGAGTTCCTGTTCCAAACTTTCTTGCCTTGCCCGGAGACGTGTCTTTGAGGCTACTGCGTAGCTTCCATTTCTGCACAGAGACTGGTGGGTGTAGACAGAGCTTCCGTCTCCTCAGTCACAGCACCAGCGCACTTTTGAAATACTGTGCCCAGGATGTCTTTAGTTTTTTAAGCATCTCTTCATCATGTTTACAGCACACATGGTTCTTTGTGTCCTTGCAAAATGTTGCATTGAAATACAGAGTGGAAACAGCTTTCCAGGGCTGCAGCAGGAAAGCTTCTTTCCAGATCTTCAAAAAGAAATACTTGTGGCACCTTAGTGACTAACATATTTATTTGAGCAGAAGCTTTCGTGAGCTCCAGCTCACAATGAAGTGAGCTGTAGCTCACGAAAGCTTCTGCTCAAATAAATGTGTTAGTCTCTAAGGTGCCACAAGTCCTCCTGTTCTTTTTGCGGATACAGACTAACACAGCTGCTCCTCTGAGACCTTTCCAGATCTTGTCTCCCATAGTGAAGAATTGGCAAAACTCTCAGGGAGGCTCTTGAATTATGGCTCTTCCTCTTCCTTGTGATGCACTGAGAAAATGAATGCATTATTACCCTGCCCACTGTCATAGATCCATGTTCGTCCTCTCTGTCTAGTCACATAGAGACGGATTGACAGGCACAGCGGGCACATGCAGAATTACCCAGCACCCATTCAGGCTAGTGACTCACCGAAGACCTGGGGTGTTTAGATGCACTGCTTGCACCATTGTTCCAAACAGTCGGTACTGCACAGTTCTAATTAACTTAGCAGCAGCCCACAGATGGCCAGATGCTGCAGAACTCCAATGGGAGCTCTGCCTGAGGCCGGTCAGGAGGGTTCCACCCACCATGTCTTGCTGTTTCTCACTGTCCATTCAAAGACGTGCCGCCAACTTGTTAAAACAGCTGCTTCTCTTTCTGGCTGCAGCCCTTTTGGGGCACCCAGCTGCAGACACCAGGTTGTGCCAGATTTTAAGAGGAGCTTCCCACTTCACTTGGAGTTTCAGGCGCTCAGTATCAGGCCCGAGATATCCTCTCTGTAAGAACAGTCGGACAATGGAACAATACTGCCTGGGGAAGCTGTGAAAGCTCTTTCAAAGGAGGTTTTCAAAAAGAAGCATCCGTCTTGGATATAGGGTTGCCAGGTGTCCGGTTTTCAACTGGAATGCCTGGTTGAAAAAGGGACCTCCATGGCTCCAGTCAGCACCACTGACTGGGCCGTTAAAAGTCCAGTTGGCTGCTCGCAGCAAGGTAGGCAGACTGTCTGCCCGGCTCCGTGCAGCTCCCGGAAGCAGCCAGCATGTCCTTCTGGCTCCTAGGCTCAGGGGCGGCCATGGGGGCGCTGCACGCTGCCTCCACCCCGAGCACCAGCTCCACACAGCTCCCATTGGCCAGGTACCACAGCCAATGGGAGGTGCGGGGACAGCTCCTGCAGGCAGGGGCAGTGTGCGGAGCCACCTGGCTGCCCCTGTGCCTAGGAGTTGGCTGTTTCCAGGAGCCGCCTGAGGTAAGCACTGCCCGGAGCCCACACCCTGCACCTGCTCCCATACTCCAATCCCTTGCCCTAGGCCTGAGCCCCCTCCCACACCCAAACTCCCACCCAGAGCCTGCACCCCCCCTGCACCCCAACCCCGCTGTCCAGCCCTGAGCCCAACCCCCCTCCAGGAGCCCACACCCCTTCCCACCCCCGAACCTCCTGCCCCAGCCTGGAGCCCCCTCCTGCACCCCAAACCCCTCATACCCGGCCCCACCCCAGAGCCTGCATCCCCAGTCGAAGCCTTCATTCCCTCCTGCCCCCCAACCCCCTGCCCCAGCCCAGTGAAAATGAGCAAGTTAATGAATGCGGGGGAGAGTGAGCGGCACAGCGACAGGGGATGGAGTGAATGGGGATGGGGCCTCTGAGAAGGGATGGGGCAAGGGTGTGGTCTCATGAAAGGGTCAGGGGGCAAGGGTGTTCGGTTTTCTGCAAATAGAAAAGTTGGCAACCCTACTTCAATGGTTTAGACACAACATCCTGCATCTTGGCAGGGGTCTTCTAACTCTATGGTTCTATGAGTCTGTGATTGTTGGAGGTGTTGCATTATAGATCAAGAATACATGAACTTGTTCTGAGATTCAGAAGGCAGTGAGATGCAGACCAGTTGAAAGTCTCTGGGTGAAAATAAAAAGGGAAAAAAGACCAGGGCAATGTCATGGTAGGCATCTACTATAGACCACCAAGTCAGGAGGAGAAGCATTTCTAGAACAAATAACAAAAATATCTAAAACATGAGAGCTGATAGTAATGGAGGACCTTAAGTATCCAGGCATCTGTTGGCAAAGTAATACAGCAAAACACAAAATGACCAATAAGTTCTTGGAATATGCTGGGGACAACTTCCTGTTTCAGAAGGTGGAGGAAGTAGCCGGAGGATAGCCATTTTAGACTTGACTCTAACAGGGAGGAATTGGTTGTGAATCCAAAAGTGGAAGGAAATGTGGGTGAAAGTGATCATGAAATGATGTATTTTGTGATCCTAAGGACAGGAAGGAACCAGAGCTGCAGAATCAGACAAAGGACTTCAGAAAGGCAGGCTTTAACAAACTCAGAGAACTGGCAGGTAGGGTCCCCTGGGAAGAAAATCGAAGGAATAAAGGGATTTATGAGAGTGGTGGTTTCTGAAGGAGACAATATTAAATGCACAATTATCCTGTTGCAAATGAACAATAAAAAGAATTATAAGAGGCCAATATGGTTCCAACAGGAGCTCTTTAATTACCCAAAAACCAAAAAGAAATCCTACAAAAAGCAGAAACATGGACAAATTGCTAAGGAGGAGTACAAAAGAACAACACGAACATGTAGGGACAAAATCAGAAAGACTAAGGCACAAAATGAGTTACACCTGGCAAGGGACATAAAAGGGAATAAAAAGAGGTTCTTTAAATACATTAGGAGCAAGAGAAAGATGAAGGAAAGTCTAGGTCCTCTACTTAGCAGGGAAGGAGTTCTAATAATGGATGACATCAAGAAGGATGAGGTGTTTAATGCATATTTTGTTTCATTCTTCAGTAAAAACGGTTAACGGTGGCCAGATACTCAACACAATTAATATTAACATGAAGGGAGAAGGAACGCAAGCCTGAGTAGGGAAAGAACAGGTTAAAGGATATTTAGATAAGTTAGATATGTTCAAGTCATCAGGGACTGAGGAGTCATGCTCAGGTATTAAGGAAGTAGCTGAAGCAATCTTGGGTCTTGTCTACACACAGCACTGTAGTGCTTAGTGAAGGTGCTACCTGTACCAACAGGAGAGCTTCTCCCATTGGCGTAGGTACTCCACCTCCCTGAGAGGCAGTAGCTATATTGACGGGAGAAGCCATTCGGTCAACAGAGCACTGTCGACCCTGGGGGTTAGGTCAGTATAACTACATCACTCAGGGGATTTTCCACACCCGTGAGTGACATAATTATACTGACATAAATGTGTTGTGTAGACCAGGGCTTGGAAGCACTGGGGATTAGCTCAGAGAATTCATGGAGGATGGGTGAGGTGCCAAACAACTGGAAAAGGGCAAACATAGTGCCTACCTTTAAAAGAGGAAACAAAGAGTGGCTGAGAAATTATTGACCAGTTAGCCTAACTTTGATACCTGGAAAGGTAGTGGAGCAAATGATTAAACAATCAGTTTGTAAGCACCAACCAAAAAGTTTCCCCCTCCATGGAAAAAAAATCATTTTTATAAAATTCTGCTATAGGTTTCCTACCCAAATGTTAAAACATTATGCCAGAGCACGAGACACAGGAAATGAAATTGACTGCAAGCTGGCAAGTCTGAATCTGAGTGCCTAGAAACCCCAGGGAGATCAGGGCCCCTTTGGCCTGCATGCTGTAGATACACCTGGTAAAAGGCAGGTCCTGCCTTGAAGAGCTTCCATGAGAAATAGATAAGGCAGACAAAGGTGGGAGAAAGGAAGGATTATAAACATGGCCCAAATCTGAGCTGGCAATGTCTCTTTATTGCGTGGTTTTGAATTTTTTGTGGGGATTTTCATCTACTTGGCCCTACGTCAATGCAATCTAGTGTCTAGCCAGATTTCTCTCTTCCACAGCTTATATGAGAAAATGATTATCTATTGTCTTTCAGCTGTTCTTATTTCTGTGCTTTCCCAAAGAGGAAGGCTGATTAGGTCAGGTCCAGTTCTCTTTTCCTGAACACTACAGGGATTTACGAGAGACGGTCATTTTACTTTGTCTGAGCACGCAAATAAAACGCGGACCCGTATCAATACTAATTGATTGTCGATCTCTTTTACATCTTCAAATGATGCTGCTCTAAATATCAATACAATGCCAGTGAAAAATGTGGCTGCAATTTGATTGCTGCTGCTATGTCTTTAAAGGGCAAGAACCAATGTCAGCTGCTGTTTATCTCACTTCAAATCATCACAGGCACTCTCTCCTCCCTCAGGTCCAACATTACGTGAGGGACAGACCATTATGATTGTAAAAAGAACAGGAGGACTTGTGGCACCTTAGGGACTAACAAATTTATTACAGCATAAGCTTTCATGGGCTACAGCTCACCTCATCGGATGCATAGAATGGAACATATACTAAGAAGATATAGATAGATAGATAGATATCGATATACATGCAGATAAGTTGGAAGTTACCATACAAACTGTGAGAGGGTAATTAGTTAAGATGAGCTATTATCAGCAGGAGGAAAAAACTTCTGTCGTGATCATCAAGTTGACAAGAAGGTGGGAGGATACTAACTGAGGGAAATAGATTCAACATGTGTAATGACCCAGCCACTCCCAAATATTGAATCTATTTCCCCATGTTAAGTATCCTCACACCTTCTTGTCAACTGTCTAATCTGGCCATCTTAATTAACATGACAACAAATTTTTTCTCCTGTTGATAATAGCTCATCTTAACTAATTAGCCTCTCACAGTTTGTATGGCAACTTCCAACTTATCTGTATGTATATATACAAATCTTCTTACTATATATTCCAGTCTATGCATCCGATGAAGAGGGTGCCACAAGTCCTCCTGTTCTTTTTGTGGATATAGACTAACATGGCTGCTACTCTGAAACCTGTCATTATGATTGAGTTTTTCTCCCCCACTGCCAGTGGGGAAAGACCCCCCTACCCCTTATCTGCAAGCTGTGAACGCTTAAGGATAAAGGAAATGACTATCTACAAGTGTCAGATTGTGCCACTCTGCTAGATCCCAGGAGAGTTGCCCTAGGTAAGAGCCCTAGGGTTGAGGATGAGTGAGCCACTAAAATAGCCATACCCAGCGTGAAGGAACGAGTCAGATACAGGAGACAGGTCAGTTCCATGGGAAAGAGGAGCTCTGAATTTTAGAGGGCAAGGTCCAGCCTCACGTATCAAAATGATGAAAGGAACCACAAGTCATATCAGAACACATGTTACTGACGGAAGGTGGACTACGCAAAGTTATTCACCTGCTGGTATACCTCATGAATGTAACTTGAAGTAAGTCACCTGGAAACATTACTCCATACCTGGACAAGGTTCATAAATTCCTGGATTTTACGTTCAGGTAGCACCATGATGGTCATTTAGTCTTACCTCCTGTGTAATACATAACCCAATGAATCTTGCATCAAGCCAAATTACTTGTGGTTGAACTAGAGCATAGCTTTTAACTGATATCTGGTCTTGATGTACAGACTCCAAGTGATGGTGAATTCACCACAAGCCCACAGGCAAGCTGTTCTAATGGTTTATTACCTACCCTGTTAAAAATGTGGCTACTTTGTTTCTCTGTGTATTCTAGATAATAAGCTATCCTTGCTGGTTTTGGAAATTTCCAGAACATCATGTAGAGTAGGGAGATACCTAGTTTCATTATAATATCATTGTGAGGGACATTATCATCATTCTGCAGACTGGAGACAGATTTGTTGTTAGCAGAATCATTTGCTGACTCTAATTATCTGATTAATCCTCAGTAACTACAGTCCTGGGCCCCCTAGAAATAATAGATGGGTAATAAGATAATTGGGGACTTCTAAGAAGACTGGAAGGAACATTTGGCAAGGGACAGGTGGACAACTGGATGATGTACTATCTCCCGGAGCCAAGATACAAGCTGTGGCTGCAATATTGTGTAGGTGTCTGAAGGGGCAAGCCAGGCTTCACTGGGGCTGGTGATATCTCACTGATTATAGCTGACTTCAGAGGACTTGAAAGGGGGCTGAAGGAGAGAAGTGCCCAAGGGATCTTCCCGGAGGTCCTTCCTGTCCTCCCAGAATCTTCTGTCTTCCTTCACTTGAAGTGAATGACTGGCTAGGTAAGTGGTGTTGGGTAGAGGGTTTGGGTTTTGTGTAATATTTGTGCACCCTTGGTAGGGAGAGAGAGCTCTATAGTTGGGATGGCTTCCATCTCAGTAGAGGAGGAATCAATCTCCTTGGGGACAGACTGGCTAGGGTAGTCAGGAGGGCATTTAATAATGAAACAACTGATATGTAAATAAATAAATAAAATAATTAAAGGAGGGTAATATAATTAATGCCTATCAATGTGGGTTTATGGAAATGAGATCTTGTCAAACTAACTTGATATTCTTTTTTGATGAGACTACAAGGTTGGTTGATACAGGTCATAGTATTGCTGTGTAGACTTAGACTATGGTAAAGCGTTGGCTTTGGTATGGCATAACATTTGAATTCAGAAAACTAGAACAATGCAAAATAACATGGTGCCCAGTGCTGATTTGGGGAGTCTGTCTGGACAATTTCTGAATTCTGAATGAGTGATGAACTCCGTGTATGTGTATGTATCTTTACCAAGCTGCAAAGTCTGTTTTGAATGTGCGGCCCCCTTCGTTTTCTCTGTTGTCTGTTTGCTTCCATGTTGGACTGAAATTCTAAAGGCTGGTGGCAAAGACATAACCAAAGAGGGTCATTCACTTTAACTTCTCTCCCACTGAAATGGACTCACTCTAAACAACTCTAAACCCAGCCAGAAGAATTGGCTTATCAGGGGAGAGGTCACTTAGCAACAAAGTCACCTGGTAGGGGTCTCTGGTCACCCAAGGAGGCTGATCCAGAGCTCACCCGACAGACAGGCTGGAAGATTATAAAGGCCAGAAGCTGCTTTATTTACTCTGGTGGGCTACTGGCAGGTGGAGTCTGACCAGACCTGTGGCACATCCATTAAATGGATTAAAAACGAGCTATGATCTCAAAATGGTCTGAGGGGTCTCAAAATGTAATTGAACAGGTGTGTTTCTAATGGGGTGTCAGAGGGACTGCTTCTTGGCCAGATGTAAGGTCATAGATCTAGGAACAAAGAATGCAGGCCATCCTAACAGGAGACTCTGTCCCGGGGAGCAGTGACTCTGAAAAAGCCTTGGGGGTTCCAGTAGATAATCAGCTGAACACAAAGCTCCTGGGATGATGCTGAGGCAAAAATGTTTGGTATTTTTCTAAAAGATGTGCTCTGGGTCAAGCCCAGCTATTGAGCGTGAAGCAGGAATTAATTCAAGGAAGTCCTATGGCCAGCGTTATGCAGTAGGGCAGACTAAGTGATCGCAGCGCTCCCTTTTAGCCTTAAAAATCTATGAATCTATGGCTACAGGAAATACAGATTTTCAAATACTCTCATCACTGCTGTCATGTGGCCACACACACTAGGGGTGACAACAGGCTAATGCAATCCAGGAAAGGACAGCAGGTAAATTAGTCCAGCTTCTATTGAAGGTAATGGGTGATGGCTCATATCTCCATGAAGTTTAAAGGCAAGTGTGTTTGGCTTTGTACCCAGGAAGGTTTTGTGTTCACCCCTTTGATGACTGTGCACTCGTTGTGTGGTTTGCAATATAGCAGATCTAGTCGACTGTAGTTTCAGTGCTTACTTTCTGTACATTTATTTAGCTGCCTGTCTGCATGTCCTGCTTTGAATATTGGGGTATGCTTGATAGAATGAGTTGTATTTCACCTTCTGATTTGACTGTTGTACCTTTTGATGTCACTGATATTCAGACATGAATAAATGAATTTACTTACTGATGCTTTGTCTGTTAAAACATCTGTTTGCATGAAATTTGCTTTGCCTTATCACCTTATCCCCAGCCCACACTTCTCCTTTTGTGGACCACCTAAAGTTATTTACATAAAGCACTTTGTTTTCCCATAGGTCACCTTCTGCCCTTTCTCAAATAATGTTGTAATCTAATTCCCTCTGCTCAGCTAACTCATCTGGCCCTTCTGTGTTAGCCTTACATATGCGGATATGTTTTTTAGAAGTCTGAAGCCATAAGATATCAAGCTGGAACTGTTGCACCCATTTCAGAGGATCAAATATTAAAATAAATGATCACGGCAAAATGCTTTGACCAAGAAGGTGTTTCTGATGCTACCCTTTCTGCTACTGGTTTTAAGGAGACTCAATTATCAGACCAGATTTTTCAGTGTCGTGGTTTGGTTTTTTTGTGTGTGTTTCTGTTTTGCTTCCCCATCATGGATGGCTTCGTGCATAGGTTTTTGCACTATGAGCATGTAAATAGCATTGCCCATAATAAATAACCCAAGATGTTTAACACAGTGTTATCCCAGGGGTTAGGTTAGCTCCTTGATAGCTTGACATTCAAGGATCACAAAGCTTCACCATAACAACAACACATGAACAATCTAATTATATTTTGACAGGTCATCCTGCAAAACAATTAGGCAGGATTAGATGTATTTTGTCATGCTGCTCTGTGTGCTGCCTGGGAGATATAGGCAGGAATACTTTAAAATGAATACTGCCTTCAAGACCAGATTTTCAGGAGGTGTAAACTGGCTTCGCTCCGTTGGCTGCAGTAGGTCTAGGCTGATTTACATCTACTGAGGATCTGACCCTTCACATTTTGTTTGGCTTCTTTTTGCCACTGAAAAATGCATTAGAAAAGTCCACTTAGTTTCAGCAGCAATGATTGTACCAAATGCATGTGACATTTAGAGCTGGGAGAATTCAGCAAATGGTTTTCCTGAAACATTCAGCTGAATTTGTGACGGAATTTGCCTCGAACTTGCTCACACTCTTTTGATATTTTTGCTTTTCCTGAATATTAATTCAGGCATTGGCCTGATTCTCCACTGTCGTGCCCCTCGTGTGGACCTTTACACCTGTGCCCAGTGAAGATAAAATGTTGCCTATCTGCCTTGGTAGCAACCTTTTACCTACACTTTGCAGTGGTATAAAAGATGAAGCGCTGCAAGGCACTGGACAAGCCTGGATGCAGGAGCAACAGATACTCTCATGATATGGGATGTATATGGATCTGGATAGATGGAAACAGATGTGTCGAGTCTCCTCCTCGCACCAGCCAGTTCTTTTGGGGAGAATAAAGCTAAAAAGGTCATGTTCCTAATGCTGACAATGGTCACTTTTAGAGCGGGAGGTTGTTAAAGGCATTAATTAGGTTCAAAGAGGCTGTCCCCACAGTGAGGGTACTTAACCATTGGAACAACTTACCAAGGGTTGTGGTGGATTCGCCATCACTGGTTATTTTTAAATCAAGGTTTGATGTCTTTTATAAGAGATCTCCTCTAGTTCAAACAGGAAGATAATTCAGGGAGGTTCCATGGTCTGGGATATACAGGAGGTCACACTAGATTATCACAGCGGTCTCTTTGTGGCCTTGTAACCTATGAATCTGTCTTTATTTAATATCTGGATGAATTGTTGACCCCACAACACTCCAGCTTGTATCCTTACATAGAGGTCTAATTTTGTTTCTGAAATAGTCAAACATATACACTAGTTCCAGGATAGAATGCTTCATGAGAAAATCACAAACATACCCATATAGACAGTGTTCCCATGATCTAGCTCATCAGATCTTTGCTGGATTGATGTGTATAATTTAAAATAAAATGTTCTTTGCAATCACTATATGTATACTATTACAAGGGCTTTGTTGATTAAGAAGGCAGAATGCATTATTTAAAATGGCCCAAATAATTTTCCATTAAGATAAAGAGATCATTTAGCATAATGATACTTAGCACTTATGTAGCAGTTTTCCTCTTCTAAGCACTTTAGAAATGTTAATTAATTTAGGAGAACCCTTCTATTAAAAAAAACCCAACTTTAAAAGAACGTTAAGGTCACAAAGTAAAACACATAGAATGTAAAGTTTTCATTGCCTTTCCCTGAGGCTCTGGAGCAGTTCAAAAAACGATTGCAACAAAAGTTGCTTCGGAGAAAACCTGCATTTTCCCCTATGTTTTCTGTGCTTAAAAATGGTCCAACTATTTGTAATGACATTTTCAGCAGAAAATTTCCCTGTGACTTGGAAAAACTGTGCTAAATTTCAGCCACAGAGGGTCAAACTTTGAGAAAGATAGGAGCATCTGAAAATGAGCCTTTATAATGGAAATGATTAGCCATCCTTTACTACAGGGGGCAACATGCCTACCAGCTCTTATAAAAAAACCCCAAAATCAGGTGACACAGTGAGAGGATTCAGAGCAATACCTTTAATTGCTTCCCAAATGGATATCCTCTTCTACTTGGTAAATGCCAGGTGAGAAGGCATCTTGTTCAAGTTATCTTGCTCTTTAAAATAAAGGTTAGTTTAAGCTTAGCAAGAAAATTAATTGCCATTTCAGCTGTAACATGGAAAAAATGCTCTCACTCTACCCTGAAGACAGCTGTGTAGCTATAACTCCCTGTCTGGATACAAGAACAGCTTCTTTGCCAGGATAATAATTATCTCTGCATCTGTCTTGTTTCTTCTTTCTACTCGGAGAGAATCTAAAGCCCTGACAAAGTTTACAAATCAGAAAGCACAAGAGACTTTCCCCCTAAGTGTGGACATTTATGTTCTTAACCTCAGAGTATTCAACCTCCTTTTAGCCTCAGAAATCGAGTCCAACGTTGATATGGTTTTAGTGCTTTGGCCAGACACGTTTCCCCCCTCCCCCTCCCGCTTTTATCTTTACAAATTGTCAACATCACATTTTTCAGAGCCCCCTTCCCACCTCTGAACCATGTGGCCCTAACTGTACCATGCTGTGTGCTCCAGCTGGAGACAGCGAGCTCATTGCAGTCCTTGCCATGATCCTTTCTTCAATTCCCCGGTGATCTGGAGACCATTCCTCTCTGCATATGGCTCCCGGTGAAACCAACAAAAGCGCAAGCATGCAAATGAGAAGAGAACGTGTCTTGTAGAAACATTCCCAAACTTCTTGGGAAACTGACTTACCCTACATGAGGGGGACTCCTCAGCAGAAGAGCTTTCTTAGGTCTTGTCTACACACAGACTTGCTCCAGTTCAATTAAACCAGTGCTAACACTGGACCCTCTAATTTTGGTTCAAACCAGTTCCCAATCAATTTAAGATTGAAGCACGAAATTGTGCGGACAGAAGGAAGGGAAAGCAACCCATTTATGTCTGTTCTCTCTTCTGAGTTAGCAGATGGGCCTAGCAATAATTTTCCCTTCAATCATTTACCTAAGTTCTTAAAATGGCTTATCTTGGGTAGACCTTTGCTAGCCTCCTACGGTATTCCACATGATCTCTGTTCCAGGTGACACATCCCCCCTATATCCTTCACCTCTCTTTTGCCTTCACTGCTTCCATCATGCCCTTTTTTGTATAGGGTGCCTAGGACCACACAATATTTGCTGGCTCCCTATATGGAACCCTAACCATTTCGCCACTATCAGCTGATGGATTTTCCTGTCTCCCAGATTCGCCTGTTTTTCTCATTGCTGTTGATGCTGTGCTGAAGGTCTGCATTCAACTCATTACGAATCTCTGCGTTTTATTGCCTGGGACCACTGGGATTGGGGCGCCTGGTTTTATGCTCTGCCCCATCCTCATTATTTCATATTCCTCTCCTCTAAATTGCATACACTCCTTACACCCCCATATTCCTCATCTAGCCAAGGCCATGTCGAATACTATTACACTCCGTGTTGACAGTCCCCTGCATTTGTTTGCCCCATCAGCAAATAGCATCACTTGGCTGTACCTTCCTTCCTCTGGGTTACTGATCATACAAATTAATTAATCTGATTCCAATACTGATCTGTATGGCGGTCTACACTTGGCAACCCAAACGGCTTTTACAGAAAACTACACTTTTCTCATCAATATCCCAGCCAGAGCTTTATCAATTCCAGCAGCGCCCCGCCATCCGTACACTAGCCAATATGAACTTAATGGCCCTACAAAACAGACCTGGTCAGTTCTTGTTCTTGTCCAAAAACTTCTCTAAGGTTTTAGAAGGTGTGATTGCTTTTCCTCTATAATGTCTTGCTGGTTGACTGAAATGAGAAATGATGCAGACCTTACAATGTGTTGAAATATGGAGGCAGTCACCCTTGAGAAAGAATTACGTAATTATAAACATGTACAGTGGCTAACATTTAAAGACTCAGTGGCTACCAAAAATGGCCACAGCGATTTCCCTGTACTTAGCAAAGGAAGTAAACGTGCTATGGCACTTGAGATTCTGAAGTCACTTCCTTTGCTGAGTATAAGGTAGCCACTGGTATTTCAGATCCTACTGACTATGGCTATCATTGTTGTCATGTTCAGTGCAAGTGTTCTGTTTTCACGCTTCTTAGCCCCATAAGTCTGATGCGTGTCTCTTCCCCTGTCTGTAGCTTAAAGCCTCTGCGTGGCCATTTCCAGTTTATCATGATCATCTGCCTTGGGACTGAGACTGGATGATCTATTAATTTCTCATTATTTATTTTTAAAATGAAGACCCGCATGTAACCCACTCTGTAACCTTCATGGGAGAATGGCTCGCCCTTGCCAATTATCTCAGGGATAGCTATATAAACTCGTTCCCTCCAAATATATTTTACAGCAGGAGTAACTCATATGAAAAAAGACTCCCCTTCCTTTCAGCAATGTCACGAAAGTCACAGCAGCTTCAGAAAAAGCTGAAATATTAAAAGAAGTCTCGTAAAATCAGACACCTCTCCTTGTTTTCATTGTAAAGTTGCTTTCAGTTGTCTGAGCTCTCTGCCATATCTTTAACAAAGGAATCTACATTTCTACGTTGTTGTACCCTTTGACACATACAATTGGCCCAGGTATCCCTTGGGACCAAAAATAAATGGGACACTACTTTATTATCTTCCCAATGAGACGTAAAACCAAGGTCCTGGCCACTTGTGATCGTTAAAAATCCTGTGGCACTTTTTCCAAGGGCACGGCCATTAGCCCTGATGTCCTGGCACAATTCCAACTTGGGTCATTACAATTACATTCTGCCTACCTTTTAGTTTCAAATGGGCAACGTATTCTGCTTCACTTCCTGTCCTAGACTGTTATGGAGTATAGTGGTGTGCTATTAATCAGCTTTTATGCGCCTTCCCAGGGATGGCTGCCTCTCAGGGGCATAAGAAGTGCTTCTTCTGTGGCCATGTGTATATATACATTTTTAGAGTGCTTTGAGTTTAGACTTAGAAAAGGAACTAACTTCAGGATCTCAGATACCACAGTGTGGTAACTGTTGGAAAGGGTTGACCACTGTACAATAACATATACATGGTGCCTAGACCTTCTGCACAGGGTCAATTTTACCCTAGCTGAATGCAACCTCTCTCCCTGGACTGTGCACTCTAGGTGTATGAAACACACACTGGGTAAATTATTTGTATCAACCCATTGTTTATTGCTCTTGGATACAGCCAGCATTGTAAAAACCTTCTGATCTACAGTCTGTGTAGCTCATCCATCCCACATTAGTATTTTGATTATAGAGATATTATACAATGAGCCCTATTGCCTTGGCAACTTAGTGCTTTGGGTTTTTTGTAATAGTTTAATAAATCTAAATTACATGTCTCACCTGCAACAGGAACACTGCCATTTATTTATCAGACTCGCAGCCTTTTCCAAACCCTTTGTAGCTAGATTGTGCAAGCCCAGCTGCCAGGCTTTCAATAACCCCAGCAACCTCTAAGGCTACGGCTGCACTACGAGGCTTTTAGCGATGCTGTTTGTCAGCATGAGAACACTGCTGCCGACAAAGCCCTGTTCACACCACTGCTTTTCATGGGTAGAACTTTTATGGTTCGTGGGGATGTTTCTTTAACACCCCGGAATGACGAAACTTTGGTGATGAAGTCCCAGTGTAGACAACGCCTAAGTGAGGAAGCAATGTTCAGGTTCTAGGAGCACAGTGTTTTGTGCTTCTATGTACAAGCCATCGACCTGATCTGACGCTCACGGAAGTCAGTGGAAAGACTCCCATTGAGTTCAATGGTTATTGAATCAAGCCCTACAGAGTGAAAAATAAGAGCTTGGGTTGAGTTTTTTCTCAAAGCCACCTTAATGGGAACGGGGTGTCCACATTCCTCAGGGCACACCTTGAAAGGCAAAAAGGGGGAGCTTTTCAATCAAAAGCTTCAATGAGTTAGCTTAACATCACTAAAAAGATCACTAGCACAACTGTAGCCATCTTTGCAGGCTGTATTGTAGCTCAAGCGGGAGGTCAGACAGTTTTGAAAATCTTAGCCTTAATATTTACAGATCCATACGCAAAAACTGTCAAGTGAGGCTCAGAACGGTCTCTAACCACTTGCATTTAACATAAAGTCTCTGTGATAGGGAGTTCTCCCCACCCAAGGCAGAGCAGGTCCAGTCAGGTTAATTCATCTGACAGACTGCACCTGGGGACAAGCCAGGGATTGAAAGGCCGATTGAAGATAGAGCCCAGATGAGAAGGAACAGGTGGGGCTGGTAATAGGGTGACCGGATAGCAAGTGTGAAAAATCAGGATGGGGGTGGGGGGTAATAGGAGCCCATATTTTAAAAAAGCCTCAAATATCAGGACAGTGAAATCAGGACATCTGGTCACTCTAGGCTGCTATAAAGCCAGGAAATGGGCAACAGAAAGGAGCTTCAGGGGAAGTAGTCTGCAATCACTCCCTGGGAGAAGTGTGTGGGCTGAGAAGTTAAGTAGCCTGCTGCTACCCCCTGGGAGGAGCCACTTTGGGCTGGTAAACCCCAGTGAGCGGGGAGCCAGAAGATGTAGGAAGGAGTCAAGAGAAAGCGCAACAGGGCCTAGCAAAAGCAGAGCACGGTTGCTGGACACAGGGGCCCTGGACTGGAACCCCAGGTTCCCCTGCCAGCCACAGGGGAGGTGGCACAGACTGGACAGTGGAGCAGAAGGCTGCCTGGGACAGCGGTCAGATAGGAAGGGAAGGGCTACAGTGACCTGGCTGGAGGACCAAGCCATGAAGAGAGAAGACCCCGAGTCGCAGAGAGAGAGAGGTAGCAGGTGCGTGAAGGAGCAGCAGGAGGGGGTGTTGAACCTGGAAGGAGCTAATCCCCAGAGCAGCCAGGAGGAGGTGCCCCAGCAGTGAGTGGACCCCAGGACACTCAGTTACATTACATTAGCTAAAACTAGAGCTGGTTGAAAATTGGGGGGTTTCCCCACACTGAACATTTCTACAAAAATCAAAAAGGGTTGTCAAAATTTTCCATGGAAAATTTGGACTTTTCAGAAAAAAAAAAAATTAAAAAACCCAAATAACTGAAAATGTTTGGTTGAAAACTGAAAATGTTTGATTGAGAAATGCTACAGCAATGCTTCATGGGAGTCGGGTCCAGGTCACTTGCTGCAAATCCCCATCCACCCCGAGACAGACTTCCTGGCATGGTGGGTGAGCGTTGTGCAGGAGGTCGACTAGATGATCATAATGGTCCCTTCTGACCTAAATATCTATGACTCTGTGAATCTACATCTCCCATAATGCACCACAGTTGCCTCTCTCGCTGAGCGGCTGCAGTGAGAGTCCCATGGCTGCAGTGCGGTATGTCAGCCGTAGTCCATCTGGGGAGACTGGCTCATAGATGAGAATGGGGGCATGAGGCACTGCCCTTGCATTTCCAAACTGACAATATTTAGTTTTCAACCTAAAGCTTTTTGGTCTTCAGCTGTTCAGGTTGACAACAATTTCTGTGGAAAGCAGATACTTTTTGTAAAACTCCCCAGTTAATTTAGTCAAAACCTCAGTTTTTCTCTGAAACTTTTGATCAGCCCTACCTAAAACATAGCTCAGCTGAGGTACAATATACCATACTCAGCCTTCATCACCCACTGAGCAGAGATATGTCCCCGTGGGGGCGCTCATGCCCCTGTCTCAGGTGGCATTGCCTCTTCTACCGTTCTGAGCCACAGATCTGCCTCTCTCCACTGCCAGGCAAAGCCCTTCCAAGAGAGATCTCTACTGCTTATATCCATTTGTTTAGACCCAGCTAGTCAACTTGATCAGCCCCTCTCCCTTTTGCCTGTTTTTTGCCTGTTTGGCCTGCTCCATGTGTTTAATTTCCCCATTGTGTTTCTTTGAAGCCTGATTAGAGTAAATATGCAAATCACCTCTCCTAGAAACAAATAAACCTCCACCCCCTCGCAAGATCTGCTCCCGGTAAATTTGTTTGTCTTGTGGGGGGGTGCAGCAACTGAGGAAGGAAGGTCAGGGCTTGTCATTGCTGGGTGCAAAGGAAAGAATTAGGTTAGATTTGTTTGAACGGAGAGAGGCGAGTTGAGGCTTCCGGAGGGAGAACTGGGTCACCGTTCAAAGGGCGCATGGGGAGTGGAGAGAGAAGACGGGGATGAGTGCTGAGGAGGGTGGCCAAAGTGCCTGGTCTGGCTCCCATGAGAGACAATGGAGAGATTCCCGTTGGCTTGAATAGGAAATCCGAATTGCACAAGTCTCTGTGCCACCGCCCCCGAAGACCAGGCTAGTCCAGCGTGAGTGCGTTTGCCCCAGCAGCGGAGAATGCCGACGGAGCAGTGACGGGAGCGGTACCATTCAGCCCCCTGGGCGTACACTGCAGAGGGGTTTCTCCCGCTCTGCACTGGCGAACCATGGTACTTGTGCACTGTGGCCCTGATCCCCGCGTCACTGAAGTGAATGGAAAGATTCCTCTTGACATCAGTGAGCTTTGGATCGAGTATCTGGTCACCAAACCAACGGCCTCCCGGTGGCTCAGCTGTGAGAGGGAGGACGGACAGTGGCAGGCTGGGTGTGCGGGGGACTTTGCAAATCCTGCACATGGCAGAGTTGGCCTCTGTGCCAGCTCCCCACAGTTCAATGCAGGGGAGGGGATCATTGCATCCACGCTCTGCTTTGTATAGGAGAAGGAGAGTCACAATGAAGCATCTCCTCACCTTGGGAGTCTTCACCAGGGGCACCCACCACCCCAGTCCTTGAGCTGCCTGCATGTTCAGCTTGTGGCATCCCAGGTGTGGGTGCCTGAGGCTACGGCCATGCAGCGGTTGGCACAGTGCAGCTGGCGTAGGAGGAAGTGCGACAGCTCCAAAGAGAGGTGTAAGGGCCTCCCCCCAGCACACTCCAGGCAGTGTTCTGCCCCCGAATGCCTCTGGGGTCTAGTGCCCTATGACCACTTCCCCCCACGCTGTGGCTGGGCATTATGCAGCCATAAAGAGGGACAAGGTGAAAAAGGACAATGCATCCTTGGTCTAGGTTTGAAATCTGCTTTCAAGCACAGCTTTGCTCAGTGGCTGGTGGCACAAAGACTCATTTGCTGATATTCCTGTTGCTGGATCCTGGAGCGGCGAAGGCACCCAGCCTGTGACATAAAAGCACCGTGTAACAACAGAGTCACTTCTCTCTGAGTCGAGCATTGCTGGCAAGGGCTTGTGATGTGATAAGCTTTACTCCCGATCTATATTTGTAATTAAGCCCTGCATTAATCTCAGACGAGATTGATGTTCAAAGCTTTTGCTTGCTGAAGGGGAAGGTGGTGTCTGTGGCTCACATGTGTGTAAAGAGGAATTGTACCTGTTGATCTTGATGAATGGCTCATTTGTGCTCTAAGTTTTCTTTGAAAATTAGGAGGTGAGTACACAGCCCTGGTACTGATAAGGAATGCTGTTGTTTTGTGTTCTGGAGCCATTTCTCTCGGAAGCCGACGCTACATTTGCATTGCTGTTTTAACCTTATATGCTCAGTGGGCCCAGCCAGACTCCTCGCTGCTTGAATTAAATGTAATCAGGCTGAGCAGTGAGGAAGAAATGATGAATGGGGACATCGCTTCGGAAAACACATCTCTCATGACTGCTTATCTCAATGACATAAGAGGACTTGAATACAGTATGGGAAATAAAGGCAGACAGGGCCTCAGCATATCGTGTTAGGGTATAATAGCTCGGGGGGGCTAGACCTGGCCAAAAATTATGTATTAATTAGGCCATTGCTGTTATTTGTAAAGGCTAATGGGGAAGATTAAAATTCTCTGAGAGGGAAGATAGCTGGAGAAGTCCAGTATTAGCAGTAAGAACGTATTGTAGGAAATAATGCACTGCTCGGAAACGGTCTAATGTGCACATCTGGCCGGATCCCAGTCTCTGGGTTGTGCTAGCTGGACTCCAGTGACCATAAGTCCTCCTGGAGGGGAGTCACCCTGGCACCAGCCACCCATAAACCCCATTCTGCTGTGGCCCCACATCCTCTTCTGTTCCAGAAGCGACCAGGGAGCCGTTGTCCTGGGGTCACAGCAGCGCTTTAGCAAGCGGGGTGGGAGCTGGGACACAGATGCAAAGAAAGCACCAAGGCCATGCATGGTACAAGCAGAAGGGCTACTCTACTGCCTGAACTGGGGGTTCCCAAGTACAACCAAAGAGCAATTGTCCTTGTGCATTCGTGACAATAGCACGTGACTTGGGTACCCAAGCACACACCATGAATAATAGAAGCAAATAGTTTGCAAACAACCCATAGGCTGAAATGCTGTACCTTTGTGTTTATTATTAAATAAATGTGTAGCAATCAATGACTCCGCAGCGGTGGGGTAGGGCCCTTGTACTTCCCCCATAGCTGGAGTGGGTAAGTAATTGCATGGGTGGTGGACCAGGCAAACTTCAGAGCAGAAGGGCCCCTCTCTGAACTGTCGTTCCGGGCTGTCTCAGACTCTAGCAGGCATCACTGGAACAGCCCTGAATGGTGAGGGCTATAAACTCCCAAAGAGAGCTGAGATTGTGATGTAATCACATGACTCCAGGAGCTGGAGTCCTAGCCACATGCTCGCAGTGACTGTGCCTTAATTGGCCCCGATCTTCACAAAAGAAGGTGGTGGAAAAGTCAGTGCTTGGGAAACAAAATAGCCCTATGGATGAGCCCCACTGAAACCCTGGGTTCAGTTACGAACAACCCCAGACCTTCAAAATCTGGATCCAGATCCCCATGCAAATGTTGTGGCGGGAGCCCATCTCAAAGGAAAACTAACAAAACCATGAAATAAGATAATCAAACACAGAACCGGTCCTGAAGTGAAGTAATGGCTCTCATTAGCAATCAGGGAAGGCTTTAGTGCTAATTGAAAAATGATTATGTCTTGCAGGTTACCTGACCCCTCTCTCAGGCCTGCTTCATGATGTAAGAGGCCGACAGGGTAGGAAAAATCTTGGCCCACCCACCAACGAGGATACAGTGAATTGGTTTGCATTACAACATCGTGTCCAGGGAACAGCTGATCTCCTCACGCACCCGTGGGAAATGTTTCAGCTTAGCTCTGTCTGCTGAAGGTTTGCAACATGCTGCTGTAGGACACGACACAGGTTAGCAAAGTGGGGCTTAAATGAACTGAAACTGTGGGTGGACGTGAATTCACATCCACATGTATTACCATTGCTTTCAGGTTTGTCATTAATTAATGAATGGGTTGTTAGTTTGCTGTGCTTACTGAGGACTTGTAGCAAGCTTTAGGCCCAATCCTACACCCTCACTCAGGAGAAGCTCTCAGATCACTGACTATACAAATGCAGCCAAATGCTTTGCACTAGGCACAGAAATAGGGGCAGCAGGGGAGAAGCTAGCTTCTCATCACCTTTGTGGCTGCTGTTCCTGGGGTAAATTAGAGTAGCCCAAAGGCTGCCCTAACTTACCGTTAGCTGTCCATGACCCATAAAAAGCTGTGACAGCCTCCAGGGATCATCAGACCATAGAAGTACCCTAGCTACACCCTTTCTCCCCTGGAATGTACCCAGAAGAGAGAGTGGCCTGGAACCGCTACATCAACCCTACTCTACCTAGAGATTCCCCTGACATCCCCGAAGGGGAAACCCTAGGTAGCCGGGTCAGCTGAATTCCCAGCAACTTTTCATCACCAAAGTGGTACAAACCAGCTGGAGCAGATCCCAGAGACTGCCCCGTGCGCAGATAGTGCTGTATGTTTGTGATAGGTGTGACCGTGTAGTGCAAGTATCCAGGATCTGTTCGAGAAAGGAAGCAACAAGGTGGTTCCAAGGACCGTGACTCTGAATTGCCTGTCTTTCCTACGATAAACATTTCAACCTGGGTGTTGTTTTCATGTATTTTCTTGCCTATCCCAGGGCCATACATTACCCAGCCTTGCTCTGAGTTTGGAATCATTAGCACCGAGAGTCTGCTCAGGGGAATGGCTGGGCAAAACAGTTTTGTGAGCAAGCTCTGCATTTTAGGAGCCATATCCTGGCCAGTGCAGGGCCAGTGGTGTAAGCTCCTGCCAAATGGGCACATGTAATGCAGTGAGCTTAGTGTTGGGGCTCAGCAACCTGGCAGGTAGCAGGAATAACGGTACAGGGCAGGGGGAGGACGGCTGTGCAGGGCCGCGGCTGAGTGCTGGGCAGGAGACCTGTAAGGATGCTCTGTAGGCGCCACCTGGTAACGCCCTTCCACAGCTCCTGTCATGGAAGCTCTGCAGTGCATATGCCCTGTGGGCGCCCTGTGGGCGAACGAAGTCAGTCGGTGGCTGCAGATGTTCTGCTCAGCGCCTTCGACCAGCCTCTGCCAGAGTTTGGCCCTAGCATTCCATAAACCACCCGTTCCTCTCCTGGATGAGGCTCCACTCCCTTGTGCTCCGGAGGAGACGGGGCAGCTCTGAGGCCAAACAAGACTCTGGTGGGAACGGGAGCTGCGGTTTTCTTTCACGTAAACATTGAGTGAAACAAGTTCAGAGGGTGGCCACAAACCAGGCGAGCGAAACAGCAGGTGATGGGGAGCGAAGGCAGGGAGGCCGAGGAGGGCAGCAGCATTTTTGGCTCCCAGGACACCTTTCTCTGGTGCTGTTGTGTAAACAACGCAACGTTGCTCCGCTCCTGGGGCTGCTTCTCTGCGCTGCTGCACCAGTTGTGCATGTGTGTGCCTCCGTTCCGCTCAGTGGCATGACACTGGCTTATAAGTGGTGTAATAACGCAGAGTCAAGCCCCCAGCTTGTCCAATCAGCCATTAGGCCTGACAGCCTCATCCCACAGGGATCAATGGAACTTTTGCTGTTGGTTTCAGTGGGGCCAGGATTTCACCCGCAGTGTGAAACCCCCCGCTCCCGGCCCGGAAATGCTCAACACCGTCTCTTGACGCCTGTCGAAATCATCGGGAGCTGTAGATGTCCAGCACCTCCTAGGAGGCACTCAGCACCACATGGGATCATAGGCTGAGAGGAAGGTACCAGTAGAATTTTATTAGGAAATTTTTCTGGTCCCTGAAGGATTCAAACTTGAAACAATTCTGAGCTGCTGAGTTAAGTTTTATCAGACCAAACTGGGAATCTGGAACATGTTTTTATAAAATCATTTAATGGCCCCTTCCCTGAAAATGACAATTTTGTACTTCATTTGCTCATGTTTCATTTTTAAAAGTGTCTGGTTTTAGGATTTTCTTGGGTTCCCTGCCCCTCCTTTCTGATTTACTTTAGCAATTATCCCCAAGTCTGACTGTAGTGCCAGGAATCTGAGCTGTTATTCTGTATGCTGAAAAGCTGCTAAATCTAGGAAACTAGCCATGAAATCTAATAACAGAACTTTGGACTTAGCTGAGCCAGAGATGTCAGTTGTAGCAACTCTAGTCCAAAGAAAAAGAGAATTGCTTTTGGCTTTGAAATAATGACATACCCATTAACTTTGCTTCAGGATGGTCTTGCGGTAAAACTACAGAACTAGGTGTTGGAAATTCTGGTTTCTGGACTCAGGTCTGCCCCAGACTTGCTAAGTGAAGTGAAGTAGATGACATTAACCTTCCTCAGCAGAGTAGGAGATGTCATCCTCTGTGCCCTACTTTTGCCATCTGTAAAATGGGCATGATGACAGTTCATATAAGAAGTCCAGTGGGTTTGTGAAGCTTTATTTATTACTGTTAGATCCCACTTTGTGATCATCTAATGGAAAGAGCTATACAATTGCCAAGTATTATTAATATGATCAATTGAATCTTTGCCTTGTAAAACAACCCATTTAGAAATACAATCTAAACTTGTCCAGTGACTGCTATTTTGCAGGCCAGCGGCTTCTTTCTTGTATGTGATGCAAAAATAAATGTCTGCTAACAGTGAAACTGTGCAGGGGAGATATTCTTCCCACCCCCGTCCACATTTGCACACTGATCTTTCGATTGCATACTATAAATCAACTCTGCCAACCAAAGGTGGAGTGTTCTAAAAGATCATATTTGCTTTGGATCAGTTCACAACCAGATTGCTTTTATTTTGCTTCATAAGAAGTTGAGGTTGGAGATGTATGGACATGTTATGCCTTATGTTTGTATCTGCCTCACTGGCAGGAGAGAAATGGTTTCTCGGGGTTTGCAGACCTTCTCCAATTATTTTCTTAAAAGGGTTTGGATGAAATACGGCCGGGTGAAATAATTAGCAGAAATAATAAACTGGCAAGAGTTTGCTTTTGTTTCCTTTCGAGAGCAAAAATGCTGCAATGAGCTTGACATCCTATAGTATAACTTGTCACTGGGTAGAATGCTGCCTGGATTGCAAATGTTTGCTGCTGATTACGGGCAGGATCCCAGCCCAGGAGGAGACCCAGGAAGAAGTGTCAGGCGGGGAGTCCCATTTCCTCCTCTTGTGCCAGAGGACAGTAATTTACTGCAGCTCTGGAAACTCCTTGCCCCTAGCCAGCTCCAACAGTCCATGCAGGGCGAGGAGGGAGTCATGGCTCCACTCACTTGTTCCCAACAGGAGGGAGCAGCGTAGCCTTTGCCAAGATCCCAAGATCCAGCTCGCGCTCAGGTGGCTGTGTGAGGACAGGGAGGATCCAGACCCCATGCACCTGCGCTATGGCTAGGGGTGGTCCAGCTCTGTGGTAATCGGATGCGTCACACCGATTAAAAAAGTGGTAAAAGGAAAGGAATGGGGTGAGTTGGGAACAGGGCTCCCAGTTCTCTGCTCTAACCGCTGGACCACACTCCCTCACAAGAGCTCAGCTTCCCTCCTGTTGCTGCAGGGGAGAGGCTTTCAGTCTGTCACCCCGCCCTAATCACTCTGCGGCGTAGCACCGCTTGTATGAAGTGTGTTTTCTTTGCGGAAAGGGGCTGATGTTGTTCCCACTGAATTCAAGGGGAGCTACTGAACAACAACAGAATATGGACCGTCCTGGTTTTTCAACGGAGCCCTCCGTGTCTCCCCTGAACCTCATTAATCTCTCTATTCACGGCTGCTTTTACTCCCCACGTGTCTCCTGCGCAATGCCTGTCCCTTTGTAGGAGGAGGGGTGTCTGCAGCTCTCTCTGGAGTCTCTTGTTCTAGGTACTAAAGAACAAAAACGAGAGGCTCCCTCGCTTTCAAAAAGAGCGTGCAATTTGCACATGAAAATACTGCCAGGTAGGCCACTGTCAGGTAGCTTAGGTATAAAATCCTGGTTTTGCAATGTGTGGGTGGAGTTTCCTTTTAAAACCTGGGTTTAGTCATTTAAAACACTTATAAGATGCAAATGGGTGTTGGTTGTTCCCCTGCAGCCTTTGCAACCCCTGTCTTGCAGCATTTGCCATCAGGTGAGAGGGACAGTGAGATTGACTAGAAACACACCTGAAACTGACCTGTTTTCATTGTCACAGCTAAGTGACCTGGAAAAGGCAAGCGAACAGCATAAGTGGCGAGTACTTTTAGACCAGTTACATTATTTAACTTTGAATCCACTATGGAGTAATGGGTAATATGAGAAAGTCAAAGTTCCCCTCCTGCCCATGGTCCATTGGGTTGACACAGTTGAGGCATGTCCATTTCATAGCCAATGGTACAGAGGGAAGTGAGGGGACCATCACACCTGACCTGATGGATCAGATACCCATTTTGCCACTGGTTGAATGGAGGTGGCCCTTCTTTGTGAGATCAGGCAAGACTCAAACCTGTGTTGTAGTCGAGCTCTTTAACCACTCAGCCAAAAGAAGGTCGTTGTTAAAAAAACAATTTTGAATCTGGTAGCCTCACTTTTTTCCTCTGAACTCTGCAACATAGATTCATAGATACTAAGGTCAGAAGGGAGCATTATGATCATCTAGTCTGACCTCCTGCACAACGCAGGCCACAGAATTTCACCAACCCACTCCTGCGAAAAACCTCTCACCTGCCTTCCTTCCAAATTCTCAGTCCATTGTTCCTTCAACCTCCATGAGTTGCATACACTTGAACGGTGGATCAGTCACCGTAATAGCTGTTGTCTTTAAGGTTTATTGAGGCTTTCCAATTCGATTTCTCTTTTCCTGCGAATAACCCTGCCACTGGAGCACTTTTTTGGGCACTGTGATAATTCATGTGGCAAACTGACCATCTGAATGTTGGTGGACAATTAATAAACTTCATACTCAACTAGAAGCAAGTCATTCTTAATTTCTGTGACCGCTCTGAAATTCCCGTTATTTCACTGTGGGCACATCTTTACTCCAAACAAAATACGAGAAAAGCAAAATAACTGTACACTTTGGAGAGACTGAAACAGCTGGCAGAGGTTATCCAGCGAGATTCAGTCTTCCCTGCCCCACAGTCTGTGCTCGAGGGTTTGTTTCTGCAACCTCATTTTCAGAGCTAAAACCGGAGAGACAGGCCTATCTGAAATCAGGCTGGAGGAGTGAAAGGGTCGAGGACTTAATACCTGCTCCAGCACCCACTGAACTCCATGGGAGTCTTGTCACTGGGAGCTTCAGTGGGAGCTGGCTCAGGCCTTTAGAGAAAGGTACCGGAGGGTGGGAAAATAGGTGGCTAGAAAGAGGATGATCAGCTGACAGAAGTAGAATAACAGGGGCTTTGAAGACACGTGTGTGACACAAGATGACAAGGATGTGGATGTGGCATGAACTCATGTTGTTTCTGTGTTTTAACCACTGGGGCGTAGGAGTTAGGTACAAGTGGCCGATATTAGAAAGAGCCCAGCGGCGTGGGTCACCATAGTTCCAGTGACTGCTTGGCCACAACCTATAGAGTCCAGCTAAGGAGCCATCTATGCTTAGTTTATCTTTGGCATAACTCCCTTGACTTCAGACTCCCGTGGCGATGGAGAATAGCCATGGCCCACGATTATACTTCTCACCACCACCGTGATATGAGAGAGCTATCGCTCGCAGAACCGAACAGCAAGGAGCAGGGTGTGGACCAGTTTGTTTATTTTTGCTCCTTGTCATGGTCTCCACGCAGGGTCTGGTTGGGAAGCGTGGCCCAGTGGTCACAGCCACAACCCCAGACTGCCAAGGGGGTTGTGGGGAGGGGAGCCTGGGCCCTCCCACTCCACCGGGTTCCGACCTGTGGCCCCTTGGGCTACCAGTAACCTGACAACCAAGATTACTTAAGGCTGCCCTCCCTGGGCCTCTTCCTCTCGTCTACCCCGCTGGGGTCACCTCCGTCCAAGACCTTTGCTTGGTGGGAAAATCCAAATCACAAGGAAGCAAGAGGGAGTCGCCACTGTCCAGGGCCACAGGATACTTCCCTCTCTGCTTGTCTCTGCAGAGGGTCCTCCCTTTCCTCATGGAGGGCCCCTTTGGGCAGCTGCATCAGAGCCTTTAGGTTTCCCTCTGCTCTGCTGGAGCTGTGGGTTGCAGGTCTGCTCACCTTCAGCACCACTCCCAACTGAGCTAATTCGCTGCCTTTTAATTCCTCCAGCAGATGGAGCATTTGCTGCAGGTGTGGCAGGGCGGGGCTGGCTGAGCCCAGAATGAGCCCTCCTTGCTCAGTGTGGGGTTTGTACACCCCATCACACTCCTGGTTGTTTAAATTAAGCTACAGGAATCACTTCACTAGCTAATAGAGAGAACTGTTATGGGCAGGACATTACACAGTATTCTTGTCAGCAAGTTAAAGAAGTATGGGCTGGATGAATGCACTATAAAGTGGGTAGAGTGTTGGCTAGATTGTCGGGCTCAACGGGTAGTGATCAATGGCTCCATGTCTAGTTGGCAGCCGGTGTCAAGTGGAGTGCCCCAGGGGTCGGTCCTGGGGCCGGTTTTGTTCAATATCTTCATAAATTATCTGGAGAATGGTGTGGATTGTACTCTCAGCAAATTTGCGGATGATACTAAACTGGGAGGAGTGGTAGATACGCTGGAGGGCAGGGATAGGATACAGAGGGACCTAGACAAATTGGAGGATTGGGCCAAAAGAAATCTGATGAGGTTCAATAAGGATAAGTGCAGGACCCTGCACTTAGGACGGAAGAACCCAATGCACAGCTACAGACTAGGGACCGAATGGCTAGGCAGCAGTTCTGCGGAAAAGGACCTAGGGGTGACAGTGGACGAGAAGCTGGATATGAGTCAGCAGTGTGCCCTTGTTGCCAAGAAGGCCAATGGCATTTTGGGCTGTATAAATAGGGGCATAGCGAGCAGATCGAGGGACGTGATCGTTCCCCTCTATTCGACATTGGTGAGGCCTCATCTGGAGTACTGTGACCAGTTTTGGGCCCCACACTACAAGAAGGATGTGGATAAATTGGAGAGAGTCCAGCAAAGGGCAACAAAAATGATTAGGGATCTGGAACACATGACTTATGAGGAGAGGCTGAGGGAACTGGGATTGTTTAATCTGCAGAAGAGAAGAATGAGGGGGGATTTGATAGCTGCTTTCAACTACCTGAGAGGTGGTTCCAGAGAGGATGGTTCTAGTCTATTCTCAGTGGTAGAAGATGACAGGACAAGGAGTAATGGTCTCAAGTTGCAGTGGGGGAGGTTTAGGTTGGATATTAGGAAAAACTTTTTCACTGGGAGAGTGGTGAAACACTGGAATGCATTACCTAGGGAGGTGGTAGAATCTCCTTCCTTAGAAGTTTTTAAGGTCAGGCTTGACAAAGCCCTGGCTGGGATGATTTAATTGGGGATGGGTCCTGCTTTGAGCAGGGGGTTGGACTAGATGACCTCCTGAGGTCCCTTCCAACCCTGATATTCTATGATTCTACGATTCATATTCCTGAAGGGGGGCAGTGCTTCGTTATCACATATAGTCCTTGGGTGTAGCTCCCATTCACATCCGTGGCAGATGTGCGTACGACTGCACGTGGGATGAGAGTAACCGGACCCGGTAGCCTCATCGGTGTTCAGGAATCACTCTTGTGCCCACAATTCTCGAGAGACTCTTTATTCAGCCCTCTCAGACTACATTTCTCCAAAGCTGAGCCACCTAACGGTACAATTCCCAGTATCAAAGTCTCCACCACCATGGCATAAGGTAAATTAGGCAGTCCAAATAGCTGGCCTGGCCTATGTGCTGGGAACAGCTCTCATCTCCGGAACACCCGCACCTGACGCTTCTGTCTGAGACAAGGTTGGGGAGGGAATATCTGTTCTTAGATCAACTTCCATAGGTGAGAGAGACAAGCTTTCGAGCTACACAGAGTTCTTCTTCAGGTCAACACAGCTACATACGAACTCTATTGGACTCATCTCTAATATTTTGGGAGCAGTTTAAAATGACAGAGGTTTAAAAAAACAAAAACCAAAAAGTTCAGTGGCACGAAGTATAGGTTTAATCAGTCTTGTTGTCTTTTCTTAAGCATTCCTTAGTGGCACTAGGCACAATACTGGATACTATTTTTACAGGGACCATGAAAATATCTTAGACCTATTTGCTCTCTGAGTCAGAGCCTGTTTCAAAGTGGGAGTAACTGAGAACCCACAATATCCCTGTTCGTTGTATGAATATCGAAATGGATGCAGCTAAACCCAGAAATCTGTCAATCATCTCTAGGCAACTGTCAGTGTCTGGAAGGGTGGATGCAAAGGTCAAATGCAGTCATGTGCACTCACGCATTCACGTGTCCTCTTATGCTCGTCTGTAGGATGCTGTGTTTGTTCCTAGGCAGGGTAAGTTGCACCCTCCTCTCCAGAAAGCCTTGTAATTGATTGTGGCTTTGCGATATACTCTAGGTGCCTCCTCCCATAAGACTGGATCAGATCAGCTGGTTGATCATAAAGAGAAAATGGAGATGAGCCAGGGGTTATGGACGTATCCAAAGCCCACTGAAGTCAACAGGAATCTTTGATCTAGGATCTGGCCCTATGCTTGTCACCAGAAGGAGCACGGTTATGCAACACTGAGGGCAATGCCCCCTTCCACATGCAAAGCTCCCATTGATTCCGGGGCGGTGGTGCATTGGAAGGACTCTAAGAGGGTCTGATCTGATCCTTAGCTGGTAGTTTATGGCTTATAGATCTTGCTCTCTGAGAACAGGAACACTGTGAGAGCAAAGAGCTGGTGTGAATTACTTTATGCCCTCAGAGGGATAAAATTCTAGCCCTGCAGAAGCCAATGGCCAAAGCTGCCACCGATTTCAGTGGAACAAGGATTTTGCTACAGGACTTTCTGCTTTTCTAAAAAGCATTTCAGTTACAATGCTTTTATTATATTTTTTCTGTCACTTATCATTGGTCAGCCACTCTGTATTTGTTAACTGATTCCCATCCCAGTGGTCGTGGCTATAAACTCAGTAGGCCAAAATCATCTCCAGAGTTTGAAACCCATGGAGTTGCAACTGGTCAAAATTTGACCCAGTATCTTTAATTGGAGGCATTCCTTTTCATAGGTATTGTATTGTAGAGGTGTGTGTCAAGATTTTCTAATTCGCTGTGTAGCTTTAGAGTTTGTATAGAATTTAAATTATTCACAACTGCATTTCAACCTATTTAATCACACTTAAGTTATTAATTTGTAATGTAGTTCCACAGAGAGTTAGTAAGAGGTTAGCAGTGCAGCCTCTGTCCACAAAGCTGAGTTCTATGTGAATTAAGTGGGAAGATATTGCTGGCAGCAAAAGATACCTGGATAATTGGGGAAACAGATAGCGACTCAGCGAAAGCTATTACCAGTAACGTGCTGGGGGATACCATTAAGATATTGCTGGCACATTCACCCTGTATAATCAGTATGGACGCGGCTGAATAATTGAGAAAATTAAGTAGGGCTAAGCATTTATTGGGAGTACAAGTGGCATTGGAAGCAATTTGAAGCATATTCTTGTGTATCCCATTCAATACATTTATTTAAGGTTTTAGGGCTTGATCCTGAGGAGTAATAGTCCGTAGTGGAGCCACATCTGAAATAGCCCAGAGTTTGGGGCTGTTTGGATACAGGGTTTTGGCTTGGCTCGGTGTAAAGGTAAAGGCTACTTGTGAGCTTCATCTCTTGACCTGTGTTTCTGAACAGACACAGTTCAAGGTTGTGTCGTCCCCCAGTCTCGGTTCATGCTCATCTCTAGGGGACCTTGGAGAAAAATGCAGACTAATTTTCTCTCCTTTCTCCGCTGCTGTAGTGATGTTACACACACTGGGTTTTCTTGCTTCCACAACTATCACTCCCTGACATGTATCCTAAGAAACTTCTCCCATGCTATCAGCCCAGGCCTTGGTCCTTTTCTTGACTTAGACCTTTGCTAAGGTTCTGCAATAGGCCAGTAAGTTTGTTTGTATTTTTTATCCCACTTTTGGCTCCAGGCAGGACATGCACTAGAAATGATGAAATGTTACAGGGAAGTTTATTCTTGCTTCATTTCCTGCCTTCCTGAAGTGAAATGGGGCTCTGGGCTTATCTGACCACCCTTCAAATCAGAGCAAGGGGCGCAAGGGACCTGCTGGCTGTGTCGTTAAGTCCTCATCTTCAGAGCTGAAAAAAGTTGTTTTTTCCTTGGGATACCTACAGTGTGTGAGTGTGACGTTATCTGATTAAAATATGACTATATAGATCATTGTTGCAACCACTATTATATATTTGCACCGAATTTTGTACAAAATGTGGCATGTAAGATAGCTATGAAAAGGTTATGATTTGCTGGTTATGATTACGCTATTTGTATGCATGTATCATTTTGTATTTGAAGTTATGAATATTGGCTCTATACCTGGATTTCAAATCTTTAGTCCTGGGGTACCACCCACGAAGTAGTTACCCAGCACACCTTGAAGGGACTATGCAAATTAAGTGGCCCATCCAAAGGATACTTATCTTACATTGGACCATGGGAGATGCCCATCTACACTGAGTGGACTTTTGCTGTATATGTGCTGTCTGGAATATAGGTAATGTCTTCCTGCAATGACTGAGCGAAATTGCGCATGAACATGTGACTTGTCCATGTGACTCCAAACACTATCTGGTCACCTGTAATTGTCCACTAGCTGGGCTGAGGTTTTTGTTTGAAACAATGGGTTTCCCTTCACATGGCAGAGGATATAAATGGCCCTGGAAACCCCGCCATTTTGGTCAAATCTCTGGACTTTGGACTTATACTAATGGGAGCATTCTAACCAAGGGACTGAGGTCCTTCCAATGATTTGGAAGCAACCAGAGACTTGACTTAAGCCAGCAGTTTATTCCATCACTGCTACAAGCCTGAACCAAGAACTTTGCAATTACGATATGTATTTGATTCCTTTAACCAATTTTAACTTTCTTTCTTTCTTTTTCTTTTTATGAATAAACCTTTAGATTTTAGATACTAAATGATTGGCATCAGTGTGATTTTGGGTAAGATCTAAGTTATATATTGACCTGGCTGTGTGGCTGGTCCTTTGGGATCACAAGAACCTTTCATTTGATGAGACTGGTTGTAACGAACCACTCATCTCTGAATCCAGTGTTTTTTGGTGGTGATATAAGAACTGGAATGCCCCGGAAACTGCTTTTATGACTTCTTGTTAGGCAGTGTGGTGAAACAGGAGTTTATTCTTGTTGCTGGTTTGGTATATCCTATGGGGGGTTAGCCACCAGTCTTGAGGTATATCTGCCCTATTTCTCAGCAGTTCATCCTGAATCTGGCAACCTCAGTTGTGACCCACTGAGGCACAGTTACAGTGAGCTATCACGAGGTAAAACCACAATTAAGGCCAGATAGTTTGGTTTTACCACAAAGTAGCTAGGTGAGGTCAGCGCTATCTCTCAACCCATGGTTGACCTTGCCTAGTTTACCTCATGGTAAAACTGAAGTGCCCTGTCTTCACGTACATCAGCTATCCCAAGTTAAAAACCTACCTTTTCTTAAAAGTGAGGACAAGGCCAAAGAGGCAGGGATGAAGACAACCGCCTGCTCCTGAAGAAGAGCTCCTTGTAGCTCGAAAGCTTGTCTCTTTCCTCAACAGAAGTTGGCCGAATAAAGATCTTACCTCACCCGCCTTGTCTCTCTACCTCCTAAAGGGGGACAGAGAGACTAGCTCCATGTCTCACTCTCAGGAATCTGACTGGAAAAATAGGCTCCTCCACAGACTGAACAAGGGATAATGCAGACTTATCTAGTTGTTCTCTGAAGATGCTGGGGCAGGGAGGGAGATACATTCGTCCTCGAAGTCCAGGAGTCTCGGATTATGTGAAAGTTTTTGAAAATGTCCCTGGGATTAACTTCGCATTGGCCAAACACTGTGAAATCTCTTACATATTGCCTGACAATTTTTGTCCTTGAAGGCAGGAACCTCTGTTTAAGTCAGGCAGCTGATGGGCTACCTCTGTCAAATGCCAATTAATGGGGAGCTCTACACTCAGATGATATCAAAAGAGGGGGGCTGAGTCTCTCTAGATTGCCAACACTCATCGCACCCGATGTGAATAGATGCTGTGAGAAGGGCCCGGAACACCCTCAATGTTCCAAATATCTTTAAAGACCTATTTTGGGTTAAAACTTCCCCTGACCCCTCACTCCATTGCAGAAGGGTCCAGGAAAATACAAGTCCAGCCTCACTTAACTGCTGCATAACCCAACTCTAAATCTGGCTCTTTTCACGCACTGATCCCCCCAAAGCCCCAAATCTGACAACCCTCAGGGTAAGAGGAGCTAGATAAGTGGAAGCTGCTTGGGTCCAGCATCTTTGCAGCCTATGGCGAAAGTTCCATGTGCAGCATGCTGTAAGTTGTCACAGCCATGAAGTGCAGTGGTTCCTTTAGTCCGGCTGATAGTCTAGTGATGGAAAACGGGGTTTGATTCTGCAAGGCGCTGAGCATCCTCAATGCTCATTGACCTCAATGGGACCTGAAGGCACTCAACACCCTGCGCAGGATCAAACCTTCAGTCATCGTCTTGTTTATGCATTACTGTAGCATTATGGAGAAGTCCCGCAGAACATTAAATTACTTATCTCACAATTATAATCATATTTATATACTTGTAAGTAGGTCACCAGTCTCTTAGGTTAATCAATTCTAATGGCCCTCACACTGGCTTCTTTTATAAATCACTAGCATTTAGTGTATCCACTGAGATAATGGAGGAGAAACATCTAATTTTGATCTAACTAGAATGAAATGTGAACGTGCATAATTTGCTTTTACAAAGTGTATCTAATGTTCTCTACATCTGTATTTATTTGTGCTGTTTTATGCTGTGTAGCGTGCAAGTGGCAAAGAATACAGAAGCTGTTGCACTTAAAAGTAAATGGCCCAATGTAATACATTTTGTCTGCATTTATTTTAGATTGTTCATCAGGGCAGTTATTTTAATGCTTGCTTCTGATGGCTGACACCCTAATCACAATCAAACTGAGAGATGATATCTGATAGCAGGATTGTTTGACGCTCCCTCAAAATATTTTGTAGGAAAGTCTGACTCTGCGTGCGTCTGACTGATCCAGGCAGCAAGAGAAGGACTGCGAATGCACTCAAAAGGAGACTTGGCTCTGCAAACACTTTCACAAATAGTTTGGATGCCTCCGAATGTTAAACATCTGCAGAGTCACAGATAATATGGTTGCTTTCATTCCTATTCAAGCTACAGATTTCAGGCAAGAAAGTGAACTGGATAAATCATAGCCTATTGGTTTCTCTTTTCTGTACGCTTAACTCGGACATCTCAGAGCTGTTGTCAGAGAGCAAGACATGCAGAAGCACGATTTTATAAATGAACGAGTCTAGCCACATCCTCTAGTGCTAGAGATGGAACCAAACTGAATCCCTGACTCCAGACATGCCCTGAGCTTTAGCAGGCTGCTTTCCCCTTTACTATGGAATTTGCCTTTCTTACTGGGAGCAGCATTAACAAGTCTCACAGGAGTTTTTCTTAAAGCCTCAGCTCCTGGAAGCAGGGGGTTAGATTAGATTCTCAGCTTTCATGTGAAAAAGTAACTTTGTACCTCTCATGGTTGCAAATAAAAGCTTGAAAATAAGGCCTGAGTGTGTCCTAGAGGCTGAAACATGGAAGGAAATAAAAAGAACCCCAAATGTATTATTTGTATGTCTCCCTTTTGGCTGTTCCCTGCCTGTCTGGTTCCGAAGCAGGTGAAAGATGCCTGTTTCCCCTTAGGCTATGATTGGTCATGTGATTCAGGTGTGAATCCCACTCTTCTGAAATGCTTCCCAAACAAATGTAACTTACTTGTTTAAATCTAGGAAAGTGTAAGGATTCATCGGGACATAGCTCTGCAGAAGGTGAGTCCCAGCTGCCCTCTCTCTGTTTAATTTGCATGCTCATTCAGGATTCAGTCCCCGCCGTGCCATGTACAGAATACTGGTGCAGGGTTGCCAACCCTCCAAGATTGTCCTGGAGTCTCCAGAACAGAAGATGGATCTTTCATTAAAGATTATTTCATGTGATGAAACCTCCAGGAATACGTCCAACCAAATTGGCAACCCTCGGTACTACAGTATTACAAATAATAATAGTAACCAGCATTCTCGGGTTTATGAAAAGTGTTAATGGAAATAAAACACCCACACAGACGATACCAAAAGGAAATTCTAGGTTCTACCGTCCACCTGGGCCCACTCGCTGTCGTGCATACACACAGAGACACTGTTCACATTCAGAGTTCAAGCAGTCAGTGTATGAGTGATAGGGTGGCACAGAATCCTTGTCTAGACACAAACCACAACTCCTCAACCAGCCCCTCTTGTACAAAATGTAACGCACACCAGATTTAGCTCTCTGTCTGCATAAATGTCTGCCTAAGCACTCGTTTGGCTGGCAGCCTGGAAAATGCCAGTATTCTATACGTGGCACTGCAGGGACTGAATCCTGAACAAACGAGTGTGTAGATTAAATGGAGGGAGAGCTGCTGGGACTCACCTTGTGCAGAGCTATTGACTGTTCTGAAAACGAAATATGGGTCATGAAGTTGATTTTAGTAAGTGTTGTTTGTTTTGTTGTTTTCCTGTGAAGAGGTTCCTTTTGGATACAAAGTTTTTTCCCATTCAAATTACTTCTCAAGGAAAAAAATTCCAGCCAGTTCTGCTTGGCAAACTGGAGAGTGCAGACCATTATGGAAATGATTATTTGCTTTGTGGCAACAGTCAAAGATCACAGCCTGGTTCCATTTCCATAGGTGCTGGTGTACAAACTCATGGGAAGACATGTTCACTGCCCCAAATTGTTGGAGGAAGAGATTTCCCAAGGCACAAAGGGCAGGTACCTAGCTCCCACTAATGGACCTTGGAAAATCACCTGCCCTGCAAAGTGAAGGAGACAGGGTTACTGTGGTAGCTTTCCAGGGAATACTCCATTCTGCTCTGTGCAGGAGAAGTATTCGGTGAGAACGTACATGCTCCTTGTGCATGCTAAAATCCCATTTTTGGAGGGGAATCTGTCAGCAGACTCAGAAACTTGCTGAGTGATTTATGTTCTGAAGTGTAGACATCTTAGCCAAATAAGTAGATAAATTGTGATTTAATGTTTTATTTAAGCTTTAAGGGAATGTAGTGCTTTTGAAAGGTGCCAGGTTGATAGGCTGGGAGAAGAACCAATACGCTCTGGGTAACTGCTTTGTGCGCTCCCCAAAATTGTTCTGTCAGGTGTGAATGTCCCCTTGCACCAGAGCTCTGCTCAGTGCAGGAGAGGGGCAGGGCTGTCAGGGAGCTGCAGTCATGTACCACCGGGCACCTGTGTAAATTAACTCGTGCAAGGTCCTTAACTGACCTTGTGTCATTGATGAATGTGGATAGCACAGCTATGCTCCACCACACCCCCTGTCCTGTCCCTGGAATACCCTGACACCTCACTCCTTCTCCTGATGCCAGGCTGGAGATGGGTAATGGTGCAGGCATGCCCTCTCCACCAGCTTCATGCCAGAGGAGGCTCCTTTAGACAGAGAGGATTCTCTGCTGGCCATGTCCAGACAGAATACATGGCCCGAGTGGTGCAAATGGACTGGAGAACCCAGTCCTCAATGAAGAGCCCTTAGCTCTGTTCAGGACTCATGTCCACTTGCAGTCACAGGGTAAGAGTAAGTAATGCTTTGTTTTTATATAGCCACACCTCTCCTCCAGGCACCTCAAAGCATTTTACAATGGCCTGCGCTTTACAAAGCATTTTACAGATTGGGAAACTGAGGCAAGGTGACTTACCCAAGGTCAGCCAGTGAGACAGGCAGGAACTGAATTCAGAACTCCAGGCTCCCAGTCCCTTGCTCTAACCACTAGACTTCCATGCCTCTCAATCCTGGGAGATTTTGCTGGAGTAGCCAGAAAGGGGATTTCATTAGTGTCTGTTGTGATGATAGCTTTTGCTGTTCAGAGACTTGTCCGCTAGCCTGCAGGAATGTACTGTGACCACCAGCTCGCTGGTGAACAGATACTGGATGGCAATGCCTGTCAGCCTCAGCTGGAGTCAAACAAATGGATTTGGGAGCAAGACTTCAGAGATCATATTATAGCTCATTACAAATCCCCTGAGCTATCTAGTTCCTCTGGGACCAAAGAATATGACCATACTAAACACCCCTGGAGCAAAGAGACAGCAAAAGAGGTTGAGAGGAGAAAGCAGCCTTGAAGTAGAATCAGTATGGTATAGTTAGAAAAGGTATAACTTTAAAAAAAAAACCACCTTAAATATTGGGACTAGCAGATAATTCTTCCTATTTAAACATCTGATATACTCCAGCCTCATAATGCGGGTCATGGGAAGTTTTAAAAAAAATCTAATTTTTAAAATATTTTATTTCTCGGTAGATAGCTTTAATCTGTTTCTATTTATATGGCAGTTTGAAAGCCTTGCATGTCTGAAGCGACAGCAGATCGCACAATAGAAGGTTTAGCTGAATGTTGTGTATGCAGACAAGTTAAATTAATTAACAGTAATCTCTTTAAAATGTATGCCAGAGTAATACCAGCCTAGTCTATCGAAGATTCTGCAGCACTTAATAATGTACCATGAGTAATTAATTATGCAATAACACATGGCTCAGAAGATGTTATCAGCCAATCAGAGGATAGGATTTGTACTTGCTGGTTTTCAAAGATTTACGCACAGTATTTAATCCTTTTGTAGCTCTTTCACAGTGTTAGATTTGTACAAGCATAGGCAAGGGGTGTATCTACCCTTTGCATGTAACACGTTGACCACATATTTAACTGTATATACGTCACTCGATTAAAAATATTAGAATTTGAATTAGCAAGGGCCACAAGGGAACCACATGATTGCTACTGAAAGTCAAGTGTTTCGCGATTAATGATAATTATTTTATTTATTACATTGTATTATAAGTGCCTATGGAAGTTCTGTCTACACCATTATTAAAAACATAATACAAAGGAATCTACCCACTTCACATTGCACCTTCCATAAAAACCCAATAAGCCCATATAGCTGCCAAATTAAATGGTTAATTAGCTGGATTTAGAGATTACAATTGATTTCGTCAACCAGAAAAATACATATTTAGATTTATATTATTTGGTATTTCTAAAATGACTCCTAGAACCTGTCAAATATCGGCCCTGATTCAGCAAAGCGCTTGAACACATCCTTAAGTCCCATTGACTTCAGTAAGACTTAAGCACCTGCTTAACTGCTTTGCTGAATGGAATAAATTTAAGCACATGCTTACAATGAAGCAGCTCCTTAAGGGTTTTGCTGAATTGCTCAGCCACTCATGTTCTTACAGCGCGGCATGTATTTAAATACTTTGCTGAATTAAGCTCCGCGGGCTGATCTTGCAAGCAAGCTGCACGCTTCAGTGACTTTGCTTTTGTGGCTTCCCGTTAAATTCAACGGAACTGCTCACCTGAGCGAAGTGACACCCGTGAGTCATTGTGTGCAGGACTGGGCATGCCCACTGTTCAGCTATTCCCGAGTGTAGCAGAACCTGTCTGATCTTGCCGTGGGAGGAGGAAAGGCAGGGCGGCAGAATCACATCCAGGGGTCACCACCACAGAGCTATACTCCACAGGGTGTCTCGGTTTTTGGCAGGCCAGCCAGGGTGGGGAAGAGTGTGGGTGGGACCATAATTGTGTGGTTCCATCAGTCATTACCCACACAGTGAGAGCAGGGCAGGGGTGAGGGGAGCTATTTTGTGCCCCTTGAGATTTCCTTTCCCTGTGCCCCAAGTGAACTTGCTAGCTCACAGCCCAGTTACTGAGGCTGCGAGTCAGAAATGCTCCATAATTAGAAACATTTATAGGAACCTGAATGAAGCTGTCAATGGTGGATCCTTGCTCTGCATAGAAGAAACAAAGCTGAAAGGTGCTGGTTGGATTTAAATGCACAAAAAGGAGGAGTTCCTGACCCTCGGCAGCACTGGTAGTTAGACAGTCTGGGTAGTTACCATATGTGGTAAAGACTAAAAAGAAATTGATCATCATTTTAAAATGTGGTGTACATGGAAATCCTGCACTTTGGAATTTACCTGGGGAGCTACTGATGGTTTTGAAGAGGATTCCTTTTGTAAAAAACTATATTAGCCTGGATTTTTAATAGCACTGCTGCTGACAGCTGCTCAAAAAACTTACTTAATGCACCAACATTTAGAATAAAAGTTTCTACTCCACCTTTAACTAGTCCAACTGAGCCAAACTTATACTTGATGTAACCCAAAAGAAATCAGTGGAGTTTATGCTGGGGATGAATTTGACCATTTTGCCTAAAGGTGTGAGCTCAATGGGCTGCTGTTAGTGAGTTTGTGTGTGTGGTTTTTGGAGGGGGGTGAGGGAGTGAGAGAACCTGGATTTGTGCAGGAAACGGCCCACCTTGATTATCATACACATTGTGAAGAGAGTGGTCACTTTGGATGGGCTATTACCAGCAGGAGAGTGAATTTGTGTGTGGGGGGGAGGCGGAGGGTGAGAAAACCTGGATTTGTGCTGGAAATGGCCCAACTTGATGATCACTTTAGATAAGCTATTACCAGCAGGACAGTGGGGTGGGAGGAGGTATTGTTTCATGGTCTCTGTGTGTATATAAAGTCTGCTGCAGTTTCCACGGTATACATCTGATGAAGTGAGCTGTAGCTCACGAAAGCTCATGCTCAAATAAATTGGTTAGTCTCTAAGGTGCCACAAGTCCTCCTTTTCTTTTTGCGAATACAGACTAACACGGCTGCTACTCTGAAACCTATTGACTTCAGTAGAGCTACAAGGATTTACACCACTTGAGGAGCTAGTTAGATGGGCAACTTTCAGAATAAGGAACCAGCCTTACAAACACTTCTGCACATGTGGAACTTTACTCAGGCAAGTAAAGTCTGTGCTTAAGGGAAATATTCATGTATTTGTAGGATCCGGGCCAAAGCCTGGACTGGATGCCTTAACTCTAAATGTATGTACTTTTGTGGGTTTACATGGCACGTGTAATGTTTCCTAAGCTGTGGAACTGTTATGTCCTTGTTTTCTGTGTAGTGGATTTAGAGGCAACTGCCACTGTTATGAGTTTCAGCCTGTTTCAGAAGAGACAAGCATGCTCCAAAGGTGACTTTTGTTCCTCTTGTTTTTCTGTTGCCCTTCCTCTAGTCATAGATTCCAAAGCCAGAAGGCACCATTATGATCATCTAGTCTGGCCTCCTGTACAACACAGGCCATCAAGTCTCACCCCAGGATACCTACAATAGCACAATAACATGCATATTGAACTAGGGCATATACTTATTGTTTGTGGTGTCAGAACCCCAAGCTTGGATGAGGAGGACCCCACGGACGCTGTCCAGTCTTGATTTAAAAAATTGAAGTAGTGGAGAATTCATCACACCCCTCGGTAAACTGTTCTAATGGTTAATTACACTCGCTCATGGTTAAAATTGTGAAATATGTCCTTCAGGCTGAAAATATGAGACTTCTTTTTGTGTAAGGGAAAGCTGACATGGAGCGTGCAGAGTATATACTCGTGTTTGGTTATGAGCTAAAGAAGCCAACAAATCTCTTGTATGTCTTTTCAGGAAAGGAGCGGAGAAATTTGGACCATTTGCACAACATAGAAATTTTATAGCACAAAAGGGCTAGACATACGTCTAAAGGGCTAGACATTTGCTTGAGAGATCTTTAAGACAATGAGTAATAAAAGGAGGTGTTATGAATGAAGGACATATGGGAGACTCTTTTTTATAGGAGAGGACTTGGTCAGTTCAATAATCCCCAGGGGGGAAAGGTTAGGAGGGAATTAAATTTAATGTGTTTCTTTTTGGAAGGTCAAAGCAATTCCACACAATCGCAAAGCAGCATAAGACAAATTCTCTTACTCGTCTGTCACAGCAGTCCAAGAAACCCAAACACCACTCATCCAGAAGCCAGAAGGTGGTAATGATATTCTGGCTAGAAATTTATCTTAATGAGAAAAATTCAGCCAGTGGAACAGGGTGCAGATGAAAGTGACAGATGGGATCATTTACAGCTTGTTTCTTTGCATGCCAGAAAATATTTTTGATACGTTATTTTTCTTCCGTTTGTTACATTCTACTGCTTAGTGTCACACATTCACATCTACCAGCCCTGCTGGTTTGGAGGAATCATTTATCCTGGGCTGATGCTCAAAGGAGTCAATGGAGACCAACCTTCTGAGAATCTGGCCCCCTGGGTCTAACCGATATTGGGGAATGGAGATGGGCTAACTGGCTGACACTCAGCTCAGATAAGGCTGAGAGAGGCTTATAGGATGGGGGAAACAATCAGAATGAATGGCGGAGATTATAACATGGGCCTGAATCAGCAAAGTTCTTAAGCACATGTCTAACTTCAGGTGTGTGAGTAGTCCTAGACGAGTCAATGGAAGAGTTGCCATTGACTTCAGTGGGTGCAGGATCAAATCTTTTAGCAGCCAGAAATAAGGAGGGAATTGCACCCTGTGCATTCAGATGGTGCTCTGTAGATCTCTAACAGGTGCTCTGTTCCCCTTGTGGTTTATAGGTCTGAAAAGGTGGACCCCCTATGCTAGGGTATGGCAAGGGGTTGGCTATGGGGCTGGAGTGGTCTTTTCTGGGTTCTTTGCAAGAGCTTTTGACATTTGATCACTGATTGGGGCGTTTAAGTGTTGTAACCGTGTCACAAGTTGCTGATGGCCCTGGTGCCATTGTTTAAATTGCGCTGGCTCAGGGGTTCTCAAACATTTTTGCTGGGACCCGCTTTGAAAATATTTCAGGCTGTGATAACCCACCTGAAAAAGTGACAACTCGCTCCCCTCCCCCACCATCCACCCTTCCTTCTGTGCTGCTGCTGGTCAGCAGCTGCTGCTCTCGCCACCCCCCTATAATAGTCCGGTGACCCCCTTTTGGGTTGGAACCACCAATTTGAGAAACCTTGCAGCTGCTAGAAGCCACACCTGAGATCAGAGCCCCATTGTGCACTCCTACGTAGCGAGAGACAGTCCCTGCCTCACCGTTTACAGTCTCAAGAGATACCTTACTGACCCCTTTCAGGCACTGTTGCAGCATCTTCTCCTGCTGTGAAACTGAAGCATGGATGGATGTGCCCTAGTGTCTGTTAGTTACAGCCCCAGGCTGCTACGCAGGCTGCCGCTAGCAATGGGAAGGTTCTCAAGGTGCTGTTGCTGGAAGTGGTCAGTTGCCTTTCCCCAGGAGGGCTGGGTCCCATGTCTGCTTAAAGGGCAGCACCATGACCCTAAAAAGAACAAAACTTCTCTCCATTTGCTGGAGAACTTCCCCGTGGTCTCTAACCTGCCCTCCTTGGGACAGGGTATTCCTGGACAACTCTACTTTCTTCTGAATCAGATCAGATTCTCAGAGGTATCCGCTTGCAGACAGTGTCATAGTAGGGGGAAGGTTCTCACTGGGGTGGCCTTCTCCTGGTGATGGACAGAGAGGACATGTCCTTGTAGACAGTATTAGACCGGTGAGAATCCTCTGATGCAGTTAATCACTGGATGCTGGTGACCAAGGTATGGTCTTAGTGTGCAGTGATCAACTTCATATCCTGAAGTCCATCTTTTGAAGGGTGGGAGGAGTTTTTGAAGGAGTTTGCAGAACGCCGCATCCTTGCAAATACTTGCTGATTATGCTAGCACTAAGGTTCATGGGGGAAATGTTCACACCACCATTTTAAAATTCCCACCCTCCTTCAGTCCAGGAGCAGAAACAATATCACGTGACCATAGGTAACCCGTCCCACCCCTTGATCAGCCAGTAGCTGAAGGGAAGAGTTTGTGAACAAATCCCCTTGAGTTCATTTGTTTATTTTGCTTTACAGCAGACAAAAGCTGTCGGGACCCCTCCAAAGCTCGAGGCACCCTTGACAATTGCACAATTAGGTGTTCCAGCAAAAGAAAAAAATGGGAGAACATGGCCCCACCCTCCTCAGTCGTTGGAACAAAAGGCTCAATCTTGTATCCCATGGAAGTGGTTGGAACTGGGAGGTGTGCGCTGACTACTGACCAGCGGTGCAGACCACAGCCACACTGCAATAGAAAGTCCCTATGCTCCAGGTAGCGTTACAGTACCGGTGTCCCATTCCCCAGGGATGCGCCTACGAGGGGTGTGCCTTGCGGCAGTGGGCACTGGGTGTTCCTCTCCAGGCTAGCAACAGAGTGCTTGACAGCCATGGAGCAGGACGACCACTGCTTTTCTTAGGAGCAGACGCATAGCTGGCTCCATGCTGCTAACCCACTGACCTTTGAGGCTGCTGATTCCTGCAGCCCCAAGCTGAGTGGCTCCCTCTGCTGCATCTCTCCCATGGCTTTCCGACGGCAACCCCGCTGTACAATGTGAGCTCAAGACCTAATTTTCTGGGCCAAATGTGCATGCTTTTTCTGAAGAGCATTTTGTGCAAGCTATAAAAGCCAATGCAGTGTATGAGAGGGTATGCGTACACCGCAATAAAAACCCACAGCAGTGAATCGCCAAGCCCAGGTCAGCTGACTCGGGCTCCTGCTGTGAAGCTGCAGTGTAGACATTCCCACTCAGGCTGAAGCCCAGGCTCTGAGACCCGAGGGGGAAAGGCCTCGGAGCCTGGACTCCAGCACCCACGTCTACACTGCAATTTTATAGCCCTGTAGCTTGAGCCCAAGTCAGCTGGTCCAGGCCAGCCCTGTGAGTCTCTTATTGTAGTAAGAAAAGGAGTACTTGTGGCACCTTAGAGACTAACCAATTTATTTGAGCATGAGCTTTCGTGAGCTACAGCTCACTTCATCGGATGCATACCGTGGAAACTGCAGCAGACTTTATATATACACAGTGAATATGAAACAATACCTCCTCCCATCCCACTGTCCTGCTGGTAATAGCTTATCCTTGCCTACAGACAGCCCCGCAACCTGAAGCAAATACTCACCAACAACCACATACCACACAACAGAACCACTAACCCAGGAACTTATCCTTGCAACAAAGCCCGTTGCCAATTGTGTCCACATATCTATTCAGGGGACACCATCACAGGGCCTAATAACATCAGCCACACTATCAGAGGCTCGTTCACCTGCACATCCACCAATGTGATAGATGCCATCATGGGCCAGCAATGCCCCTCTGCCATGTACATTGGTCAAACTGGACAGTCTCTACGTAAAAGAATAAATGGACACAAATCAGATGTCAAGAATTATAACATTCATAAACCAGTCGGAGAACACTTCAATCTCTCTGGTCACGCAATCACAGACATGAAGGTCGCTATCTTAAAACAAAAAAACTTCAAATCCAGACTCCAGCGAGAAACTGCTGAATTGGAATTCATTTGCAAATTGGATACTATTAATTTAGGCTTAAATAGAGACTGGGAGTGGCTAAGTCTTTATGCAAGGTAGCCTGTTTCCTCTTGTTTTTTCCTACCCCCCCCCCCCCCGATGTTCTGGTTTAACTTGGATTTAAACTTGGAGAGTGGTCAGTTTGGATGAGCTATTACCAGCAGGAGAGTGAGTTTGTGTGTGTATGGGGGTGGGGGGGATGTGAGAAAACCTGGATTTGTGCAGGAAATAGCTCGACTTGATTATCATGCACATTGTGTAAAGAGTTGTCACTTTGGATGGGCTATCACCAGCAGGAGAGTGAATTTGTGTGGGGGGGTGGAGGGTGAGAAAACCTGGATTTGTGCTGGAAATGGCCCACCTGATGATCACTTTAGATAAGCTATTACCAGCAGGACAGTGGGATGGGAGGAGGTATTGTTTCATATTCATCTGATGAAGTGAGCTGTAGCTCACGAAAGCTCATGCTCAAATAAATTGGTTAGTCTCTAAGGTGCCACAAGTACTCCTTTTCTTTTTTCATATTCTCTGTGTATATATAAAGTATATACACAGTAAACATCTGATGAAGTGAGCTGTAGCTCACGAAAGCTCATGCTCAAATAAATTGGTTAGTCTCTAAGGTGCCACAAGTCCTCCTTTTCTTTTTGCGAATACAGACTAACACGGCTGTTACTCTGAAACCTGTTATTGTAGTGTAGACACCCCTCCCCCCCCATCATTATCCTGGGACCAACCCGGCTACAGGAACACTGCAAACCCTGAATTGTGTGGCATTTCTACAACCTTATTGATGGATTAAAATTAAGCGTCTCACCTACGGAATTGACAGCAAATGGCTCCAACACAAAGGAGTGGATTCAAAAAGCAGGATGGTGCTTTGATAATGCAAATGCAGTCCTGTTGCCAAAAGATCAGCCCTGTTAAAATGTTGCCCCAGGGCATTTGACCTGACCTGATAGAATTTAAGATCAGAAGAGGCAAACTCCCCTCTGCCCTCTTTTTCTTTTTCTTGCTGCTGAGGGTTTAAACAATAACGTGAGTCCTAAACGTTCCTCGGAAACAGCAAGAAATTCTCCTCTCAGCATTCCGTTATTTAGCAATAGACAGCCCAATGGGAGTGTTGTTGCTTACTTCAGTGGGAGCAGGATCTGGAATTTACCGATTGATTAAATTATTTTGTTTTCATATTTCTGAGCCTATAAGACCAACCGACATGCATATTCGGCTTTCCAACAGAAGTGCACGTGAGCGAGCTATAAAGGAAGCTGGTTTGGGAAATGCCTCATATTTGTTTAATGATTAAATCTGAAGAGTAGAAATCCGGTACTGCTTTTTTGGTTTTATTACAGAGGGAATCTTGCCGCAGGCGTTGCAGCACCTTGCAGGCTCAGGGGCTTCATAAAGAGGGAAAGATCATTTAGTTTTGCCTCTGTCTCATGGGCAGTTATTTTTGTTATCCCTGGAAAATCAGCTTTGGGGAAATGTTGCTGTGAACCACAACTGTGTATGTGTTTCATTAGACAACCAGATTGCTGTGTGAAGATTGGCTGCCATTTGAACCACCCATTCACCACGGCTGAGCTTTTGCGCAGGAAGCTAACCTCCACGCTCCCTTTGCTGGAATAGTCTGGTATATTTTTTTTCTTTGCCAGCGTTTATTTTTATCCAGAGCAGGTAACTGCTGGACCTGCTTTGTGCACACGTACCGCCTGGTCCTGCAATAAGTCCTTACTCCCACAAGCAATCCTGTGAGACAGACTCTGAATCGGTGTTCCCAGGGTCAGATGACCGATTCAATAAACAAATGTTTCTACAATGTCCGAGGCACTGTCTGCCCACAGAAAGGGCATCAAATTCAGCTAAATCAATATTTATGACTCTTCAATTGATAAGAGTCTGCACTAAAAAGGGGTTTCACGGATTTAACTAAATCGATTTAGAGCTTGTCTACACTTGAAATACGACAATAGCACACTTCAGGTAATCCACCTTCCTGAGCTGCAGTAGCTAGATTGACAGAAGAATTCTTCCCTCTACCTAGTGCAGGACCATCCCTATGGGGGTGCTGGGCCCGGGAAAAAACAGCCCCCCTCGGTGGCACGCACCCCCTGCACCCACACCTATGTCTTCTGGGACCGACCGCGCCAGCCAATCACACTGGCCTGAGGGGCCCCCCCAAAGCGTGGGGCCCAGAGCGGTCACCCCAATTCGCCCTAGCCAAGGGACAGCTCTGACCTAACGCTATGTACACTTAACTATGCCGCCCACGGGTGTGGATTTTTCATAATCCTGAATGACGTAGCTGGGTTGACCTAAATTTTTTAGTGTAGGCCAGGCCTTGGAAACACATTTAGTGGAGAGAAGGCTTCTCACAAGTGCCCCGGAGGCCAAATCCCACCAATCTGACTTCAGACAAGACACAAGGACTGAATTACATACTGGTAATTTTATGCTGGCTCCTTGTTCCTTAACTCATGCCCTCATCAAATTGTTTTCCCCATGGCTTTGGAAAGATGCAACTTAAATGGAAGCAACGGATACTTTTATGGATGTTTTATAGCTTGCTTCTCTGATGAGAAATTACTGCTGAACACAGTTCTAAGTTACATAAGGTAGGCTCTTATCTACTGTAACTTTGCTAATACTGCAGTTTTATTTCAAAGTAGGTCAAATGGAGTTGTGCTCACATTATACAGCAGGTAACAAGAAACTGGAGGGTTGTGTGTGTGACTCCCAGCTCAAGCCCTTAAAACAGTGCAGGGAACACGGGAGTACATAGAGTGTAAGAGGAAGAGAGAAAGATTCGGAAGGACAACAAGTAAATATGATACGCCGTAAGATAGAAAAATAACTATCTATTAATTGATACTAGGCATGGAAATGCCACTCAGATCACATGGCCGACACCCATGTGCCATGTAATTCTTACTAATCGGCTCAGGAGTACCTCCAACGAGGGGGCCTCATGCACATCCCTTGATAATCTCTTTCAGTGCCCACTGGCCCTCATGACAGGGGGGTATTAATGTACACATCATTGTAATTACTCAGGCAAGTGAACAGCTGCAGGAGCAGTTGAAGCAGTCCTAACTTCCCACTTTTCCCAGTGAATAAAATGCATACTTGAAAAGCCCCTTTCAGCCACACGGATTCTGTTTCCTGGAGTTGTCTCAGGCTGTCCTCAGCAAAAGGGAATGTGGTGTTTCAGCAGTTTCTCAGCCAAGTTCTCGCGGGTATAAGAATGGCTGGTGATGAGATAGTATCATGTATTCAGTATTTGACTGTTGTCCAGAAGCTTGGTAAACATCCAAATGCCGGCTCCTCATCAGGCCCTCCTATAAAACCTTTCCCAGTTTGGAGAGCTATGAGTGAAATGTAAATAGAGCTAATATCAGATCACTTGAAATTAGCATGGGTGTTCGGCTGGCTCAAAGTACATGAGAGTGACCAAATGTTCGTTCTGATGAAAGGCCTGTTGATGGATGATTATTGACGTAGTGTGTTATGTTGCAGGTATTACTGACAGGCTCCAGCAAATCCTGCGCCATGAATCAAACCCATTTTTTATGTTTGATTTCTGCAATGTGTCTGTGAATGTTATTCAGCTGTAGATTCACACCGGAAAGGATTACCATTGCCTCAGCAGCACCCCACTGACAGTTTCATGATGACTCCTTCCAGCTCCTAGATTTTTGCTGGTGTAATTCCTAAGACAGTCAAGTTGTCCGTGTTCATGAAGAGCCTTGACCCGTGTTTCTGTTTGGGAAGCCATTCTTAAGACCACCAAACCAAGAGACCATCCTCAATTAAATACAGTCTCTGGCGGGTCTTAGGAATGTGCATCAGCAGTGCCATAATAAAAAGTAGAGAGAGAACGTGTCTACACAGCCACCCCTCCACCCCCGCTGCGACAAGAAATCTCAGAGCCCGGGTCTACAGACTTAGGCTAGTGGGGCTCATGCTAAGGTGCTAAAAATAGCCATGTAGCCATCCCCCCAACCCAGGCTGCAGAGACCAAGCTCCAGCCCAAGCCAGAATGGGTACATGCAGAGATGACCCCTGCCTGCAGACAGTGGGCAGGGAAGTGAGGGCAGCTGGCTTCAGCAATGTTACTGAGCATGCTCAGTCCATGTGCGCATGCTCTGTACAAGCCAAACAGCAAATGGGGAGGGAGGGGGGCACGTGACCCCTCCCCCCATCGCTTCTGTGTATATGGCAATTTTAAGTGCCACAGAGTGAGTCTGAGTCTGGAGTCCTGGACTCTGAAAGTCGCTGCTGTGGGGTTTTTTTGCAGCATAGACATCCCATATAGAAGGGTGTGAGTTTGTAGGTTTAAGGTCTTTGCTGTCCATGTGATGAAGAGTATGCTAACTTACATCATTCCCTCGGCTAGCTCCTCTCTGCTATAACAAGTACATGAATAATCTAATTAGTTTTATTCATCATCCTACTGATCCGGGCCTTTGCATATTGACATTTATGATTTCAATATCATATGATGCCAGGGTAAACCCTGCCCCAGGGATGGCACAATCTTTGCAAGGGGCACTTGGAGAAACCTTTCCTCTCCCTTCCATGGGGTTTTTGTAGGAAAGGGTGAACTAGTCCTAAGAGCGAGATTCTTGGCTACTAATTTACCATCCAATTTAATGTCTGCAATTAAGCTATTCCGAATCATGGGGTATTGTGGGGATGGAAGGTGTGAGCTGTTAGATGTGACATCAAATCAGTGTATTTACTGTTTCTTATTTGTGTTATTGAATCACCTAGGACATGGACAGAGACCCCACTGCACTAACCCCAAACCAATGTCCTGACCACTTGCAGCCATTACATTATTGTTTTGTAAGAGTTGGGGGAGGGGGGTGAACTCTGCTGCCCTAGCCAAATTACAGTGTGTGTAACAACAACCTCCCTGTCTCAAATTCAACCTGTACTTTCAATGGGCTTTGTTGTGTTCTGTCAAACGGTTGTCACTTCCCACCCCAGAAGTGGTTGCAATTCAGTGTGGGAGGGGTGATTTTTCAGAACAGTTGATAAAGAATCGTGAATCTTCGGGAGGAAAGATGCTGTGCTGATAAGTTATTAGTTGCCGCAGTAATAAAATCCTGGCCCTGGTCTTCAAGAATTTGCACAACCTTTTGCCTGTCAATCTTCCTACTGCTGTCTCCTTTTCGCACTTCCCCTCCTAACATCCATCTCTCCATTCACTCTCCCTTTATGCCTCCCCCTCGTATCTTTTTCCATGCAGCGCTCACACCCAACCTTGCTTCCTTTCTCTTCTGAGTCTGTCCTTAAAATTCCCTTTTTCCCAGGGGTCGAGTCGTCCCCAAAGAGAAAAATAAGTAACTGAAATACATGGAAGAAAAAGGTCCAAATACAAGTTCAGGGACTAATGCAATGGGTGCCCCACTTCCCTGGTCAGTCACATTGGTTTTTGCTACACCCCAACCTTTGCGGGGGGGTTAGCAGTTTGGATTTTGAGCTTCCTGGGCAGAGGCCTTGTAGTTTAGCTGTATATGCCAGTAAAGCTCCCAGCCCAGTGTCGACAGTAAGTAAATAGCTGATCATGCTTCTCACTGCCTTTGTGGGCTACAAGAGCACAGGAATTGCCAGGCTGGATCAGGCCGATAGCCATCCAGTCCAGCCCCGAATGAGTCAGGGGAATTTGCAAGAAACCCCATAACAGGCTGATGTGGGATAATCTGCCCCATGTGATGGTCTCAGCATATTCCCTAGTAGTTACTGAGATCAGTTTAAGGCTTGAAGCATGCGGTTTTATATTGATCTATCTCAGGGCACAAAAGCAAAGAAGGCTGACTGGCAAAATCCCACTCTCCTAGGGCATAATGACCTACTCCACGATTAGATTACTTAGGGGAATGGGGCGCTGATAGTGGGGCTGCCGGTCCACCCTGGTTCCAAGCCCCCACCAGCTAGCTGCAATGGGCTGCTTTTCCTGCAAGCAGTGGACAAAGCAGGCTGCTGCCAAACGACATTATAAGGGAGCATTGCACAACTTTAAACGAGCATGTTCCCTAATTGATCTGCAACGTAACAAGGATATTGGATATTAGGAAAAACTTTTTCACTAGGAGGGTGGTGAAGCACTGGAATGGGTTACCTAGGGAGGTGGTGGAATTTCCTTCCTTAGAGGTTTTTAAGGTCAGGCTTGACAAAGCCCTGGCTGGGACGATTTAGTTGGGGATTGGTCCTGCTTTGAGCAGGGGGTTGGACTAAATGACCTCCTGAGGTCCCTTCCAACCCTGATATTCTATGAAACAATCTAAGATCGCTCTCTCTTTTTCAAGAGTGTGGAGCCCTGTACTTCTCTAAAAGAGGACCCAAGCGTAACCAGCAAGGCAGATGGCAGGCTGTGAGAGCAGCCACTTCTGTGATACCACTGGGCCTTTGCAGGGAGCTCCACTTTCCCTGAGTTCAGCCCTTGAGCGAGCTCTTCAACAGACCCTGCTGAATCCTCCAGCCTTGCCCCACCACTCTGGGTCCAAGGGAAGGAGGGTGAAGGTCAATCTGTCCCTCCACTGCACTGGGCCTATTCTCCCTGCATCCCCTGGCGCTCCTGCTCTGACAACCTGACACCGGCCCATCTGCCTTCATCTGCTCAGCTCCAGCAGTCCCTTCCCCAGCCTTTGGAGGGAACAGAACATCCCCTGCCAGGGAGGGCCACTGACTCCAGCAGCTCTGGTGGCCAAGGGATGGGGCAGAGCAGAACCTCCGGTCCATCTGGGGACTGGCGGAGGAGCTGAGAGTTGAAGGGGGTAGTAGGCTGCAACAGCTGCATGGGAGAGTGAGCTCTCACCAGCTGTAAAGAGATGCTGCTAAGGCTGACAGATCTGGTGGGCTGGGAAGAGAATGAATGCAGTGTGGATGAGTGTCAAAGGAAGACAGAAGGCGTGTAGGTGCTTAGAAGGGTGTGCATGGGGGACATGAATTATAGGGTGGTGTTCAGCACGCATGGAGGGGCTGCTCAATTTTTACTCTGGGTGTCAAGTTTTCTTGACTATTTTGTAAGGCTGAACTCAGCCTCCAACACCACCACATTACGGTATAACCCAAGAGTCCGATTCTATTTCCCTTTTATCCAATCAGGGGTGGATTTAACTTCTTCAGCTCCAAGGCCTGATGCCTAAATGAGCCTTGTGTCTCCCCTGGTTGTCGCCTGGGAAGCAGTGCCTTTCTTGACACGTCTCTCCACTGTGGGTGAGAAGGCAGCGAAATGGAGACTCTCTGTCATCAGTGAAAGGATGATCATTGTTTGTTTAGCCCATTCCAAAATAATGGCTCTGTTGGGAACATCAACCCAGTATGCATCATGTCTTTTATAGTATATATTAATTTAGTGCAGACATTAGGCCTACATTATTCCCGCCTTTTAATTCTCCTGTATTAGCATTCAGGATCAGTTTTAACCCAGAACACATCTTTGTTCTTTCATGAAGCCAAATAAATAAAGCTGGAGAGCAAATGGGGTTTTTTTTTTTGTATAGACTCCTGTGTGAGAGTGATGAATATAAAGCGCAGCGAAGTCTTTATAATTTTAAAGCTTGAATTTCCGAACACAGTGTTTTCATTGCATGGTGCAATTCATTCATTTTGGAGAAAGAGAGAGATAAACAGAAACAAATTAACTCAATAGAGTCATGCCTAGAATCTTCGTGACAAAATTGCCTATTCTTGTGAGTGTAAATGTTTTCAAAATATTAGAGACAACTGGAGAGTCAGGAAAGACGGGGTAGGGCACTCAAGGATAAAAAACCAGATATCTCTGCAGAATGCTGCCTGTAAATAGTGAAATTACTTAAAGGTGAATAGCAGGTAAAGGATTTGTACCCTTTTCCCCACCTTCTTTGTGGTGGATAAAAGTCTGGTAGATTTTTTAAAAGTTGTTTTTTCCTGCTTGTTTATATTAGAAATTCAACTCTAAGCTGATTAGCCAGCTAGTGCAATTAAGACATCACAAGCACCAAGAGAGTGAAAACTGAGCGGGAACAGGAGTTTGTCAGATGGTTTAAACCTGGCAGCTATTGGCCATTTGTTTTTATTATTTATTTACCTTGAATGAGTGAAGGAAGAAGCCTTTTTTTGAGAGTCATCACCTCTGTCCTTTCCATTCAATTGTGAGAGCAAAGAATACACAGGCTTGAATACTGCAGCAAAACCAAAGGCGGCCAGAATCGATGAGGTCCTAATGATTCTCAGGTTAAAACAAAACAAACAAACAATTCTATGGGAAACAAAAAACCTTCCAAGCACAGGCCTAAGTTTAAAGTTCTGTCATAGGTCACCTATGAGGCCCAGGTTCCCTGGTAATTAAGTGTGACTACAGCAGTCACTCCTGAGAGACAAAAACTCAGTATTTGGTATGCCAAGGCATTAGACTTGATCCTGGGCCTTCCTACTCTCAGGATAAAGATGGTTTTGCAAACAGCATGGTAAATGGTGATTTTTTTTCCTTGTGACTCCCGCATGCCCTCCGAGCAGTGGAACACAACCATACCATCATGTAAGCCTCATTGGCACCACGCCGAGAGCCTGAGGGCTGAACATAATTTGCATAAAATATACAAAAGATTTTAATCAGCGATAAATCCACAGAGTCCCTATTATTATTATTTTTGTTTATAGAATACTTTAATTGTACACAGTGCTTTCAAAACACGCTGAAAGACAAAATACACATTACCGGGTTCTAAATTAACTGGAACCACTTGGGGGGAAAACCGAATGGGATGTTATTGTGCACAATTCAGTGAAAGCCTCTGCTCATTGCACAGCAGGGTTCAAAAAAGGAAACAAAATGCTAGCACATGGGATGAACAGAATGGACAGTGATAGTGAAAATATACTCATGCCATTATATAAACCAGTGGTACTCGATGAATTGGTCAGGCAATTCCCGCACCTTGAATAGAGCAATCAGTCCTGGGCATCCTATTGCAAAAAGGATAATGCAGAAAAAGAGATGAGAATTCAGAGATGGGAACCAACAAGGATTAAAGGCAGATAAAGACTACAAAGATTGAGACTCTTCTGTTTAGAGAAAGGGGGATATGACCGAGGTATATGAAATAGTGGATGATATAGTGAAAGCAGATCAGGCTTTGAAGTAGGGAGTCTCTGGTTATGGGAAGGCTCACTGATTCAAAGCATCGAGACACCATTGTGAGGTACACAGGTAGGAGCTCCATTCCTTATATATTGCACACCTACCTCACAGCTTGCCCCAGCATGCACTGAGGTCTGCTTAATTAAAACCTGGACTTGGATCCCCCAGGGTAAATCTCTTCTTCGGTTTGTCCCAGAGCGCTGGTGACGGGATATCTCAGGGGCATTACAAGGAACAGGTAAAGTGGTCCTCTGCCACAGGAAGGAGGTTGGATGGCATTTTTGGGGAGGTAGAGAAGAAGCAGTCGGGGGGATGATTTTGGTGGAGCAGCTAGGGTAGGCAGGACATGAGGGATAAGACAGTATTTGTGGAGCAATGAGGATGGGAATAGCAGCGGGAGGAAAATGGAAAGGGATAGCAGAAGAAGTGGAAGGGGCAGCAGGAGATTCTTTCTGGTAAGGGGAAGAGAGTGTCTCTCTCACGGAGACGAGGCTGAGGGCAAGGTAGGAGAAAGACATCAAGAGGTAGTTGGAGTCCTGGGTGTTTTTCCTGGGGATGTGAGGAGAGAAGAGGTAGTAGAAAGCCAAGAACGTGATGAGCATCTAAGTCGGTGCTTGCACACTCATGTTACAATGGATGCCCGTGCTTCACAACCATGTTGGCACATCCATTCTGCACTATGCAGACCCAAGTCAGAACTTCAGCTTCTGTGGGTGCCGTTCCGTGGGAGTTGACCAGAAGTGAGCCACACCCGCTGAACCAGTTTTGTGTCCATACCCTCCCAGCAGCCAGGGCCTGCACGGATCCTGCTCTGGTGAAAGAACTTCCCTACCTCATGCTCTCAGTCCTACTTTGGGACACAGGTGGATCATTTGTGAAATGCTGGTGGACATTTCAGGAGCAGTTTTTGAACAACTGAAGGCATCTCGTGGTGGGGAATACTGGCATGCCAGCTCTGACCCAGGCTGTTCAGCACTTCTGGAGCAGGGCCCCAAGCACAGACAGAGGAGATCACATTGTCATGTGGCCCTGGGATGGCAGATGTTTCGCATGAGGAATCATACATTCCTGGAGCTTTGTGATCAGATTGTCCCTGCCCTCCAGTGCCACAACACCCACAGGAGGGAGGCCACATGGGTCCAGAAGCAGGTAGCTACACCCATCTGGAAGCTGGCTATCCCAGAATGCTGCAGGTCAGTAGCTAACCAGTTTGGAGTTGGCAAATCAGTTATGGCAGAGGTTTGTGAGATGATCAGGACTGTGATGTATGCAAAGATGGCAGGCATGACAAATGCCCCTGAAATCACTGTTGGCTTTCCAAACTGTGCTGGGGCCATTGATGGGACTTATATGCCAACAGCTTGCTCACTGCAAAGAGCATATGGTTGACCACAGGGACAGATTTATGGACACTATAGTTGGATGCACTGGCAGGGTGCATGATACCAGAGTATGCTGGAGATCGGGACTTTACTTTCAGGGACAAGCTAGGACATTATTCCCAGTGAATGACACTGTTCTAAAAGGAGTCACTGTTCCCCACAGTTTCCACGGTAAACATCTGATGAAGTGAGCTGTAGCTCACGAAAGCTCATGCTCAAATAAATTGGTTAGTCTCTAAGGTGCCACAAGTACTCCTTTTCTTTTTGCGAATACAGACTAACACGGCTGTTCCTCTGAAACCTGTTCCCCACTGCTTTCTAGGGGACCACGCCTAGCCCTTGTTGCCACGGCTTATGAAAGTGGAATCCGGCTGTGTTTCTCTGGCCACCCAGCAGCGTGCCTGATTCAGGACGTCATCTTACAGCATACGGGTTAACACTGGCTGTGTTTGTTGCTTGCAGATGAGCAGGCCACATGGTAATAAAGGGTTAATGCTGAGCAGCTGGTTTTAAACCAGGAGGTCTGGCAGGTGTTGGAAGGGAAGGGTTGGGAAGCACAGCCCCAGGGGCGTGTGGGATACCCTGGTGCCCCAGAGCTGGGCTGTGACCCACCCCCTACTAGGGTCTGCGGGCCTGACTCCAGAGGGGTTCCTGTGCCAGTCACACTAATTTCAGGGTGGGGGAGGCTTGGACTTAAAACCTGAATCAGAGCCCAGACTGAATGGGCCACGTAGACATACCTCACCTGGGCAGCAGGCAGGGAAGAGGCATGGGGTGCTAGGCGGGGAAGAGGAAAACAGCAGGGGGTGGGAACCTCTTTGGTGGGAAGAAGGGGGCAGTTGGCCTGCTGGGGGCTGGGCTAGGGATGGGAAGAGGCCCCGAGAAGAGGATGCGGGGGGGGGGGTGAAGGGTCTCGCTGGGGTAGGGACCTTTAGGGGTTCGTTTCTGAGCCCAGCTGCCTCCCCTCCAGGTCCCCGGGGCTGGGGGCTGCCTGGGCAGAGGGGGCCAGGAGAAGGCAGGACTTGCAGCCTGCGGGGACTTGCGGGTGGCTCCTTGGCCGCGGCGGGGGCAGCAGGGCCGCCGGCTTCGCCCCGCTCCCGCGGCAGCCGCGGGCCCCAGCCCCGGGAGCGGAACGCGGGGCCAGGGGCGGAGCCGCGGCCGGGGCGGGGCGGGGATTGCAGGCCCGGGCTGGCCGCCCGAGGAGCCGGGGAGGCCGGCTGGCGCCGGGGGAGGGGTCCCGCCGCCCAGGCTCCGCATCTGCCGGGCGCGGGGGCGGCTCGCAGGCTCCCCGGGCGCAGCGGCGGGGGCGGAGGAGGAGGAGGAGGCGGAGGCGGAGGGAGGGTCCCCGTCTCCGTCTCCGTCTCCCCGGGCGCCGCGCTGCTGAGGCTGCCGGGAAGGCAGGCGAGGAGCCGGGGAGCCGGGCGGCTGGCGGCGGCGGCCGGGGCTGCGCGCGGGGCGCCCCGGGGTGCGGGCGGCGCGGGCAGCCTGCGCCGGGCGCCCCCGCGCCCGCCATGGAGGAGCGCTCCAGCAGGCTGCTGCTGGCCCTGGTGATGCTCTTCCTCTTCGCCGTGATCGTGCTGCAGTACGTGTGCCCGGGCTCCGAGTGCCCGCTGCTCCGGCTGCACGCCTTCCGCCCCTCGCGGGCAGACCCCTACCGGGCGGAGGACGAGACCCCGGCCCGCTTCGTGCCCCGCTTCAACTTCTCCGCCCGCGACCTGCTGCGGCGGGTGGATTTCAACATCAAGGGCGACGACCTGATCGTCTTCCTGCACATCCAGAAGACCGGCGGCACCACCTTCGGCCGGCACCTGGTGCGCAACATCCAGCTGGAGCAGCCCTGCGAGTGCAGAGCCGGCCAGAAGAAATGCACCTGCCACCGGCCGGGCAAGCGCGAGACCTGGCTCTTCTCCCGCTTCTCCACCGGCTGGAGCTGTGGATTGCACGCCGACTGGACCGAGCTCACCAACTGCGTCCCGGCCGTGGTGGACGGCAAGACGGAGGTCAAGCGCAGACCCTCCAGGTGAGAGCCCCGGCCCGCAGCCTTGCAACTTGCCTGGATTTGCGCTGCGCGGGGGCCGCTGCTAGGATGAAAAGCCGCCCCCCCCCCCCTTCCCTAGTCTCCCCCGAGGAATGGGTTCTCCTGGTTTTCAGCAGCGCCCCTTCCAGCACCTGCAGGGTGCCGAGTAATTCGCCCCCGGACCGTAAAGATCCAGGGACCGTGAGCATCCAGCTCTCCCGCAGCCGCGCTGATTGCCCCCCGGCTTCACTTATTTCCCTTCCTTTCTCCCTCCCCTCCCCCCAGCATCTGTTTGTAGATGGAGACTAGATCTCATCCCCTCTATCCAGCCACAGGGATCCCGGCTTTTTCTTTCTCGGCAGTACATCGCTGCTTAGCGCAAAGAGGAGAGCGCTACTTGTCTCTGCTGTTTAAATGCCATTACTCTTGCAGCCTGACCCAAATTTCAGATTGCCCAGAAAGAGTGCTTCTGAGCCATCCTGTTTTTTTAAGCATAATTTGCTTTGTCTGTGCAAGATTTTGGGCAGCCCCGGGAATAGCTTTCCGCTTGAGCCCACGCCATTGCAATGCTCCACACAGTTGTTGGTATTAAAGGTTTGTCATTGTTGCAGGGTGCTACAATCAGGAACGGGCAGTCCTGTCTTCTAGCCACAGCGCGATAACGCTCCCTGCATTGCTTTGATGTGTCCCTGCATCCAGAGATCTAGTGCCCAGTACGCAGATCAGCAGTGAATAGCAAGCACGAAGTCCCAACCAAACACAGCCGCCAACCCTGGAAGTGCAGGGAGAGCTGGGGTGGGATGAAGTCTGGTGTTTAAGGTAGAGCTCCCGCTAGCCCAGTTTCAAACTGACTGGATGGGGGGATTCTGCAGCAAGTTTAGCTTGCTGTAAATTGCTGACTACAGTAAAACTTGGTGGATCGCTTTGCTCCGAGTTAATGTTTTAAATGATATCCCACAGGCAGATGTGGCTGGGGCGCTTATAAAGATCTGGTGGGAAGTCTAAGAGTTTACTGAGTGTGGTCATTAGGGTCTCGTTGTTGTTAATGTACAAATGGGACCGTATTCGCTCCCCCTCAAGTCCTGAGCCCCTCTACTCCCATTGGCTTCAAGTGGAACGCTAAGATCGGTCCGATGATGATCGTATTGCAGATCCACCTAGTCTGCTGAGCTGCCTTCTTATCAAGGTGCCTCTGCCCTTAACTAGGCCATAAATAATGCGATTTTCAGCATGTTTGTGAGCTGCAGCGTGTTTATGTGCCTTGAGTTCAGCATTAATAAACACTGTGCTATGCAAAGCAAGGTTACTTTAATCACTGAATGCGTTACTTGCTATCGGTTGGATTGGCCTTCAGCTCCAACTTTGTTTATTTTGGATTTGGATTTACATTCAGAATTTTGGTTACCTCTAACATTTTCTTCATCCATGTACCTTGTCCTGAAGTTGCGAACTCGAGCTATTGCAGTTTTGATGTTTAAATGGGGTTGTCACCTTTTAAAGAGATCAGGTGAATTAGTCTCATTCTAAACAATGACAACCCGTTTCAGATACCGTGCATCCGATGAAGTGAGCTGTAGCTCACGAAAGCTTATGCTCAGATAAATTGGTTCGTCTCTAAGGTGCCACAAGTCCTCCTGTTCTTCTTGCGAATACAGACTAACACGGCTGCTACTCTGAAACCTGTGAAAGATCTGTTGATTACATCACAGGTAGTCAGTTGTGACCTATTAAAGAGCTTGTACATTTGTAGCTTGGAACATGTCACGGTATGGCTTGGAATATGGTACAGTGTGTACGAGCAGGATATGGATTCTTTTTCCTTTGATATCTTGGCTTCTAATTTCTCAGAGAATTAAAGTCACTATTAAACTAATGTCAGGTGCCCTTGCAATGTGGGGGGAGGGGAGGGTTCAGTTATATTTCACATTATATGAACATTCAAGTCTAAGCACAAATTCATTTGAAATAGAATGCAGTTTCTTTTTAGAATTTGTTTTATATAGGGTGACGCTACACTGCCATCTAGTAGAAAAATGATTAGCATCGTTATCTTCCTGTATCCAAGGGGAGGCTTTTTAAAAGACTTTTAGCCGTTAGGATTCTTATGCTTTGTTTTCCCTACTGCTTTTAAATTTCATTCAATCTCATTAAGAATTAATTCCTCTTCCTCTGGATCTTCCACTATGTTAGCTGCAGAGTGGTAGGATCATGAACCTTCCAAGCCGTCTGTTAATGGAATTTGTTTTACCTGTTTTGTAAATGTGTTGTTTCTTGGGGGGGGAAACATCAATGGAAATACACAACAAGGGGTCACTCCAGTTTTGTTGAATTGCTTCTAAATGAGATGGGCCCAGTCTGTGGAATTCTAATTGAGACATGGGATTCCTTGCCCTTGACTCATCCCTGCCCCCAAAGACAAAGACTAGTCACATTTTACAGGGTTTTGGTCCTGCCCTTTATGGAGCCAGGGCTCAGCTGCAGAGTAATAATCTGGATCTGAGCCTGGATATTAATGCCCCATAAAGCATAGGATGGGTGTTTACATAGGGGGTTTTGGTTGGGTTCACCTCTGTTTTTCCTGCTGAATTACTGAACATCCTCCAATTCAAAACAGGAACACGAACTGGCTTGTGAATGTGTATACGACTAGATAGTTCAAAACAGAACAATGGATTCTCCATCCCGCGGAACCGTACAGTACGTCGGCATCACCTGTGACTTATGGCTTGTGATCAATCACCACTCCAAAGGCCATAGCTGAGTGGTGGGGGAGCGGGGCAAAAGCCCCCCAAAACTCTGATACGACTACAGTTAGTAGAGGCCTGCTCTCTACAAAGCTTCTAAATGATGTTGCTATATAATTTAAAAAAATCATTACCCCAGCCTGCTTAAATAGCTACAGTTATTCTTTCAAATAATGTCTTTGATAAGCAGTTAACTGGGCTGTAACTTCTAAATGTTAAAAATATAGGAACATAAGAGATCTTTTAAATAAACAATAGTCCCTTCAAATCCTCCATTTTATTATCTTGTATTAATTTATTTGGTGCTATAGCAATGACCAGCTACTGAGTGATTAGCTGACCTCTGCTAAGATTCTGAGCACCAACATCAGACGTAAATATAAAAACTTGTTGGACAGAATAGCTCCATTCTGAATTTAAATAGGTCTATTTTGAGAGGAGCTAGAGAAATATTAATAATAATTAGGTATGTGCTTTGCCCAATGTACTTCTGTAGTAATGGTGAATAATCTCAGTGTAACCACATGAGCTGACCTGGAATCGGTAGTCCACATCAGTGCTCAGATACATGGTATGTACAAATGGCTAACAAGATTGATACACACTTACAAAAGGTCTGAGATTCTTACTTTAATAGTATTGCACGTGTGTACATTTGGCTGTATTCTTATATCCTAGAAATGCCTGGGAATGGGCACGACCGCTCATTGTTTCAACTAATATTCTAGTCTGCATCCAGTCAGTCAGAAGAGGGCTCTGGGCTGAGAAACTGCTAAAAGTATGACAGGTTTCAGAGTAGCAGCCGTGTTAGTCTGTATTCTTCTCTTCTACTGTCTTGATGTGTCACTCTTTGGCAGCCTTTCCTATGTTCAAAAGTTGAACGTTTTGTTAAGATCCAAAATCCAAATGGGTGCTCTGTGATTATCTTAAGACACAGCAGCAAATACTTAGCAACAAAGGTCTGATCCAGTTAGATGAGCTACAAGATGTCTATATTCAGAGGAACAGCCGTGTTAGTCTGTCTTCGCAAAAAAAAAAAGAGTACTTGTGGCACCTTAGAAACTAACCAATTTATTTGAGCATGAGCTTTCGTGAGCTACAGCTCACTTCATCGGATGCATACCGTGGAAACTGCAGAAGACATTATATACACACAGTTTGTATAAGATGTCTGTAGTTCCTGGAAGAATCCTAGTTAATTGGATCCCTGAGAAAGAAAACAGTAAGTTCCAGACAGGCCTATTAAAATGGCTGTAGTGTACCTGAGAACTTTCATTTGAATGAAAATGAAGAGAGCTTTAGAGCTTATGTGGATCATCTTGGAAATTATTTCCTTGATAATGGAATTAGTCCTGAAGGGAAAACAGAAGGCTGTATCTCTGCCTGGAGTCAGAAGAGGGGGAGGGAAACTGCAGAGCATTTAACAGACTGTGTCACCACAGAAACTCAGCATGAAGCGGTTTGAGCGCACAAGCCCTGCAGCTCTATGGCAGCAGTTCAGCGTCCTGCAAAGACCATCTTCGGTCAAAGCCCTGCAACTGTATTGTTGGCCGCCTCCCTTCTTGGGGGCTGCTCCCTCTGCTCGACCTCTGGGCCTGCGCCTGCTCGTTTTGGTTGCCCTGCCCTCGCTTGTGGTGGAGTCTCCCGGCGGCACCTCCAGCCCTGCTTCACTTCCCCACTGGAAACCCCTCTCTCCAGCTCCTGCTGGGCCCATCACCTGCTCTTCCGCTTCGATTCCACCTGATTGACCCTTGTCCCTCCCAACAGAGGCTGCGTCTGAAATCCTCCCAAAACATTGCTTCTAGGAGGTGCTTTTCCCTCTGCCCGTTTCCTGCCTGCTGCTCTGTCCCTGGCTCCTGGTGACTGTACCGATCCTTATCCTGGCTTGTATGTTGCTACGGCCGCTCACCTCCCGGCCGGTCTCTTGTGCTCACTGAACCCCCTTGCTGGCAACAGTAGTTGCCCTGGCCAAACCTTTGTGTCTTACCACAGAAATGCTGCAGTGGGGAGGCAGGCAGCAGAAGGCTTTTTTAATACGTTGGGGCTTCCCCCACCTCCCCGTATAAACACAACGGTGCGGGCTGACTGGAGCTGGCAGGGGACGTTCCCAGCACCCGGGTTACAAGCTGCCCTGGTGAGGTCAGGTGGACAGGGGCATGCCTTGCCCACCTCTGATGACTTGAAGGCACAGAGCAGGGATATGTTGGCCTGGCCTGTTTTTTGGGAGAAGCAGGCTTGGTTGGGGCACTGGCAGCCCTGAGTTAAGAGGCCGTTTTCTGAAAGGGCGGTGGAGTGGGGAGTTAGAATAATGGAGGCCGTGAGTTACTTTTGGCTCCCAGGGCGTTGACTGGTGACAGCTGCTTCTATAGCCAGAAAAACTTGGCGACGCTCCCTGGCTCGGTTTGGCTTTTTTCCTTTTCTCTCCACCCCTCTGCACCCTGGTGTGTGTGCGGGAGATGGATGGTGGGAGGGGGCAGGGAATGGCTCTTGTCTCATCTTGGGAGTTTTTTTGTTTGGGTCCCAGCCATTTTCTGTATTTTCTTCTCCCCTCTGTCCCTGGTGCTCTGCGCTCCCCCTGTGCCAGCTTCCCTGTGCTCCCTTCCCTTCTTGACCTCCCTCCCTCTATTATCAGGTGCTTTCTCTTCCCCTGTCCTGTCTCTATTGCCCCTTCCCCACCCCATTATCTCCAGAATCTTGCAGCTCCTGGAGCAGGATGCGGGATCTCCTGTAGTTTCCTATCCCCAGCTGGCCTCAGTGACTGGAAGGCCGAGGACCCTTCTTTCCAGGCATTCTCTTTCTCGTGTCCCCCGCCCCGGAGAACGTGCCAGCTGGGGGAGTTAGGGGCTGAAGCTCCTGTCTCTGACAGCTTCCCCCATAGACTTGCAGTGGCTGGGCTGAATGGGGGAGGAACACGGGCTTCTCTCGGCTCCCTCCTGCTCCCGTGGGGTGGAGCTGCTGCTGAAGCAGGTGCAGCGGCACTGGAAGGAAGCGAGGGCTGCCGTTCCTTTCCCCAGAGTTGCATCTGGCTGGGACTGGCAGGGGTGCAAGCAGAGTTTTCCGAGAGAAGGGGCCCAGGGAGAGGACCTGGAGGACTCTCCAGTCCTGTGGTGGTGAAGGTGATGGGGCTTAGGGTGCTCTGTGGGCATGACTCTCAGAAGGTAGAGCCAGCTATGGCCAGGTGTGCAGGGCTGAAGCCAGTTATGTGCCAAGCCCGGGCTCCTGGTGCTAGGGCAGAGTGAAGCCTGGAGAGCGCGGGGGTGGGCAGGGGAGAGTGCTGTGTAGCCCTGCAGGCTCCCACTGCCCACGTTCCCCATGGAAAGCCCCAGGATCCGGGCTGCAGCCCCCACCCCGCTGCTGCTCCCCAAGGGCAGGAGGCTGGGGGAAGCACTGGGGCCCCCACTCTCAGCCCACAGCACTGGGACCCTGGCATCACCTTTCTTGGGCTGGGATGCCGGCGCCCTAGGCTGTTGCCTCCTGTAAAGGCAATGCTGCTGTCTAGGGCATGGCCAGGGGTGGAGGTGGTGGCTGCTGGGTCTCCTCTAAGAGCTGGCCAGGGGTAGGGGGAGGCTGGGTCGGCTGGGCCCTCTCCTTGGGGATCAGATATCTCAGTTTGTGAGTGGTGCCATCTACTGTCGGGATTGTCCGAGCTGCCTGGCATCCTGGTGAAAAGGAAGACATGTACCTTTTCCTGGTCATGACTGCCTGGCTGACTTGGGTCACTTGATTGATTGGGGAAGTCTCAAAGCATTTGGCACAGAGAGCTGGAGCAGGGGCCAAAGTAACCGTGCGTGAGAGACGCAGAATGGAGATCCTTTGCAGCCACGGCTAATTATTATGGAAAGTATCCACCTAGCTTGTCTACGGTAATAAATCCAGGGGCACGGTTGTTAAAAACAAAGCGCTTGTGTTTAGACTGAATAATGTAACAGGGCATTTGAGCAGATCCAGGAACTGATACCTGTAACGGTAGGCTGTGCTGTTGGTGTGTGATGCATTGCTTCTGATGTAGGGAATATCACGTATAATACCAGATGGGAAGGAACTGAAAGACCAGTTGCTTTAGCTTCCAGAACCTCTAATAAAAAGGGGAGAGAGAAATAAGTTTGCCATATTCTACCTGAAATCATGAAATTTTATATGGGAAATTTTTTACACTGTTTATCAATTGGAAACTTCTTGGACTGGAAACAGGCCCACCGGCTTTAGCAGGTGCTGGATTTCAGAAAGTCTCAGACACTAGCACCATATTACTGCGACATTGCGTGGAAGCCATCAGAGGTTCTGATCTGTTTTGGTTGCCTTTACAACCAACCAAATCCTTTTTTTTTTTTTTTGGGAGGGAGTGGGGAGCACTTCCCATTACTGCATATGAAATTGCATTAGAGACAGAAACATCTTGTCTCAAAGTTCCAAGTGTATATTTTAAGATAGAAGCATGATTGTTTTCAATAATGACTAGATCAACCCATATGCTGTCTGGAAAGGGGTGTCTCTCTCTCTACCCTAAGTTCTGTACATTTTGGGGTTTCTCTGTGGCGATACCAGAGTCCTTGCAACTTGGACTGTTGGCAGCCCCTGGAATGAAAGAACCATGCCAGAATGAAGGTTGCCAGCAGAAGCTACATTTGCTAGCCAGTCTTGGATCAAAATACAGAACTGGATGATTGCATGCTTGAGTATTTTTAACAGTCCTGTTATGTGCCTGCCACTATATCCTGTCATCCTTGGAAATGGGCTTGGAACCAATTGTACTGCAGAAAATTCATGTCAATGTTGCATAGAAAGATGAGTGCTCTTCATAGGAGTCAATTTGTACTGGAGAGAGCTGTAAAACAGAGACACCTCTAGCAAATCCACTGAGGTTTTGGGGGACTCGTTTACTCACAAAAAGTCACATTTATCTCAGCGTTTATATTTTGTTCATTGCCATGATAGCTGACTGCCTACAGGACTACATGGCCAACAGTATCACTGGGTCAGTGCAAAGCTTTGATTCTCATCCCCTGGCAGGATGAAAGGGTGCACAGTGTAAGCCCCCTCCCAGGAAGCTGGAGGAGAAGTAGGGTGTCCGAGATGAGCCACTCTGTCCGAAACAGTGGTAGTGAGGCTGTGTGTTGGGGCCTGTGGGTGGGGGATGGGTAGAAATGGAGGTGCTAAATTTATCAAATGCCTAACAGCAGAAATTATTACCAAAGATGGTGCCTTTAAGCTGGGCTTACTGCTTTAAGTGGGGTGAGGGTTGGGGGTCACGGTCCTGGAAAAAAGTATTTTTAAAAATCGAGCAAGGTTGCGTTGGGTTCGTGTTAGGCACCGTTTTACCAAATCTGCTGCTCCCAGGTTAGGATTGACCCTCCACACGCACTTTTTTCAGACAGCTTTAGGCACTGCAGGGCCCAGGGCAAGAACCCTAGTAGGAATCCGTGCACCTGGCTTACTAGCATGCCAAGTACTGTTTCTCTCGCAGGGGCATTGCTCTGGGGTCTGCTCACCATTGTGTCTTGTAACTACCCCAGGCTAGTAGGGTTTGTCCTCTAGACAGTAGGTATCTGATTACTTTTTGGACCCTGGATTGACTATGATTTAGTAGCTGTCTTTTCTTTGTATCTTATGTGATCTCTGACTATAGAAAACAATGGGCAGAAAGGAGAAAGAATGGGGGAGACAGGGAAAAGGGAAGTGGCACACAGAAGGGAAACAAAAATGGAGAAGACAAGAACAAGACACGTGTGTGGGTAAACATAACTTTAAAGTAAATGTATGTATTTTATACAGCATCTTTAAACCAGAAGGACTCCACAGTAAGAGAGTTTTAGTATATTGGATCACCCAGTCATTACTAAGTGTAGCTGTTTCTGGGCTGGAACATGTCAGCTGTCCTATCAGCAATGATAAACTGTTTCTAGGAGGGGAAACTAACAGTATGTTCTCCAACTGAAATGACGGAGTAATTTTTAAGCAAGCAGATTTAGTGTCCTGCTGTAAATTGGAATTTGGCCAGATCATCCGGTATGACATGCCTGTCCTTGTGACAAGCACCATGGGAAACTCTCAAAAACCGTCTTTATATTTATTTGCATTATAATTAATATAACAAAATATTTGAAGAGATGCTATGAAGATCTCACATACAGGAGTACCAATTCCGTTACTGGGATGTCTTCATGACCAGGTGGGTTTTGGTTTGGTGTCTTATTCTGATTGTAGCTGCTCCATGTGGGGCACTTGTGGGGTACTGGGAGGGTAATGAATGAAAGGCTGATACTGCTTCCTGCAACATCTAGGTTTCCTTGGTGATCTCCATCCAACTACAGACCAGGCCTGACCTGGCTGAGCTTATGGGACCATGGAGGTGATACGGAATGTCATAACTAGTCTTCTGAGGGTGAAATTATTTTCTTAAATACACATTCTCTGGTTGTTCAGTCGTGTTAACATAATCCCATTGTAGGGTCCTTAGAGCTAACCTCCGTGGTCTTGATTACAAACTTTAACTCTAACTTTGTTTTGTAATTTCGGATACTTGAACTGGTCAAATATCTGATATACTGTTGCTGGTTTTGCAAATTAAATGTGTACTTTTAAAAAGGGCTTCTTAAATGGATTTTAAAAAAACTTGCATATTATTTCTGCTGGCTCTCAGTCAAGAGCGGAGTGGAAGCATAGATGCTAATTCGAAATATTGTTGCACTAAAACACTTTATTTTGTGTGTTAGATACCATTCTGTGCTTTGCTAGGGTTTTAAATATTAAAATGCAGCTATAAGTGATGGTTTAAACAAGATCAAAATACATGCAGACTCTGCATCAAATTCATATTGAGAATTTGCCATCGTTCTGAACTTGGCAACCTCTGTTATGGGTTTATGAAATGTACTTTGAACTCAAGAAAAGCATTGAAAGATGCATTTTTATGATAAAAGATGGGCAGTTTTAAGTTTTGCAACTCAAGCATCAATTCTGACGTATATTAACTGAGATTAATTTGTCCCTCATTTATGTAATCTGGATTGTTAAGAATCATGTTCTCCACTGTTGTAAATGTAGGGGAAAAAGGACTTCTTAGTAGATTTGATTGCTTTTTAAATTTGACTAGCAGAGATGCACTGGGATACCTAAGAGAATTGGCCTGTTTCTTGTGAACAGTTCAATGCCTAATGAATCACTTCAATGTACTTTTCTGAAGGAAAGCGGCGCAATTTAGATGTGCAGGGCATTGATTTACATCAAATGGATTAGGCCTCTGTGTGCAATCCCCTGCATTAATTTACTTTCTCCAGCAACTGAAATAATAAAGACAGTACTTCAGCACAGAATCAGCTCAAATTAACTCATATAGATCATTGCAGCTGTATGCAAAAGTGGAATAATAACCTACAGCAGGAAATCAAATCGGGGAATGGATCTTTCCGAAATTACTCCGGTTTATAATGGTAGAACAAGGCTACCTTGAACCAGGTTAAAAAGGCCACTGAATACTGCCAAAGAACTTGTCTTTGGAGTCTTGTTTTCAGTAAAGTGCTGCGTTGAAGAATGGAACCTTTCTTCTAGCACTGTGGATACAACTAAATTGGGTTTACCTATATAATACAGCACAATTAAATGTACAGTTGTCTTGTCGTTTGTGTTGTATTCCTTTAAGTATGCTATAATTTGTCTGTGCTAGGGAAGTTTTATGGAGAGGTTTCAGAGGAACAGCCGTGTTAGTCTGTATTCGCAAAAAGAAAAGGAGTACTTGTGGCACCTTAGAGACTAACCAATTTATTTGAGCATGAGCTTTCGTGAGCTGCAGCTCACTTCATCAGATGTATACCGTGGAAACTGTATACATCTGATGAAGCTACAGCTCACTTCATCAGATGTATACCGTGGAAACTGTATACATCTGATGAAGTGAGCTGTAGCTCACGAAAGCTCATGCTCAAATAAATTGGTTAGTCTCTAAGGTGCCACAAGTACTCCTTTTCTTTTTATGGAGAGGGTGGTTTCACTTGGGCTTTGGTTGCATTTGAAGGATTTTTTGGTAGTGTTTGCTTTTTTAATGATTTTTCTAGGTATTGTCAAAGAATTTCATTGACTGAGATGAGATTGTTTAAGAAAAAGAAATCAAAATCTCTGAGATTTTGACCTTTATAATAAAATTGTTATCTGGTTTAACTTCTCTGAAGGTTGTTGGTTTTGCTGGAATCTTTCTTAAAATGACCAATGAGTAATAGTACAAAAATCTGCTGCTAAAGTCAGTGTGAGAGACCCTTTCATCTGCAGAAACATTCTGATTAGAGCCTCAATTGCATTTCTTTATTTCTGTAATGTCTGATTTGTCACGCAGTTACTGCACTCTTCGGCTGCAGTCCTCTCTGACATGGCCTGGAAGACAAAATGCAGAAATCTGTCTAGCTTCTTATCAAACTGCTTAACTACAAAAATGTTGTTGTCTTTGCTTTGTTTAGTTAAATAGAGATTACTGTTAGTCCGTGAAGCTATTTTGCCTTGCTTGGAATTATCCTTGTACATTGTTTTTTAATACTTGAAAGGATAAAAAGCAAGATCATAAAATGGCAATAAGAATTGCCATTTGAGGAAATGGAGTCAGATATAAGACTCCCATATCTGTGTGAGACCAAAAAAACCCCCTGTCCTAGGTGTCTGCCTTAAGCCACTATGGGCCTGTTTCCATTCTAAGGCAAGTGTATGGGGGTGGAATTCCCATGGGATTCCTGCTTGAATAAGGATTTGACCCTGTAATTATAAAATGTGATTGTGAGCTGCCTGCCCATCGAAGCCAAGAATCCACATGATTTCAAAGACACCTAGACTTATTTCTATCGGATGTTGGGATTTCAGGGTATGGCAAAGATAAAGCAATAGGAGAGGTGTGCTGGGCCTGATGCTTTGTCTTTGTCATGTAAGAAGTGAGCTGTTTGTTGTTCTGATCTCGCCATTGTAGGGGAAGAATCTTTAGGGAGCAGGTGCTACGTGCTGATTATTTTTGAGATTGATTTGCTGATGCTGGCAATTGTACAGTGTGTTCTGAGAGTAATAGGGCAGCACCAAATTATTCAGGCATTATTGAAATGAATCATATTTGTGATGAGTAATATGTAGCAGACTCTGGTATTTATGAATGATTAACCTAGTAAAGTTCTTCTTAAGTAGACATGAAGAAATGATTTAATTTCCACTATGAACACTCTGTAAAATTAATGAAAGATAATTGCACTCGCTAATGTGAGACTATGAAGCCAAAGCAATATTTTTTTGGATGTAAGTTTATAATGCTGGAGCAAACATCGTGTACATAATTCCTTCTCCACGTCTTTCCCAGTAAAACCCCCTATGAATATTGAACATTTAATATTTTTTGTTTGCCGCTTATTGAAGCGGTTAGAATATCATTGGTAAACCTTAACTCAAAATGTTGCAGTTTTCTTTCGCGCGCTCTCTCTCTGTCCACATATCTCTGGACAGTATAGAATATATATTATGAAACCGTGCTGCTTGAGTTAATGCCAATTAGAAAACATCTAATGTTTTTTCTAATTTGACTCTTCATAGAATTTATGCTTTAAAGATGGAATTCATTTAAAATATCGGTTTTGCATGTATACGGCTTTGAGTGAAATCTCCATTTATTCTAAAGTGCCTTGAAAAATCATTAGCAAGGTGCTTAGAGACCTATACGTCATAAGAATCATTAAGATGAGACTCAAATCATACTGTTTTTTATTTCCAGCAGCTCATCCTACTTTTGATGCAATATGAACTAAATATATGCAGCTAACAGAGAGAGAATATTGCAGCATTAAACAGTCTTGCTCCTCTCAATAAAAGTGCTATGTAAGAGATGTCTTTCATGAGATCTTGGTAGCAATGTTCTTAATTTCCCATAATCAAAAAGATTGTTAGGTTCTGATGCTCTTGGAAGTCTGAGTAGCCTGAAGAGCAGTCCTTCATTTCTTCCATTTGGTAGGAAGTGCATAAAATATTGTCAGGCTTCCCATTGAGATTAAACCGCTACTGTACTCCTCTTTTAAGACACAGTGGATACAATACTATTTGTTGAATGAGATCTGTAGTCTAAATATCCAAAGATTGGAGGTGAAATACTGTACCATTGTTTCATCCTCCTAGACTGTCCCTTGCCTTAGGGACAAAGATAATTGGCATCAAATGCAACTGAAAAATGTGTTTGTGTTTTTTTTTTGTTTGTTTGTTTTTTTTTCTGATCAGAGCCAAAGAACTTAGAGATCTGGTTTTCATATCACCCTTTTTGTTGTGGAATTGAACATGAAAAAATCATTTTGGCAACAGTCTGAGGGAATTTTAACTCTGTAGAAAACCTAAAATTCAGGGTTTTTAAAATGCTGAAGCTGAGTTTTGGATGGGGAAGCTTAATATGTGCATTCTTGATACCTTCCTTTTTTGTCGTCTATTTGCAAAGGCTTCTGGGAAAAGCTATTCCCTGAAGTAATCTTGGCCCATTCCAGGGCTGATCGCTTCATGTGGTGTGAACAAATATGTTATTCAGAATGCTTTTTGTACTTCATTGGAAATTCGCATGAAATAACTTTCCACCCCTCCATGGTATTAGTACACAAAGGGCAACCGTTCACGTCTCAATTGCAAGAGAGGGCACTAAGTAACTAAGGGCCCGATCCTGCGCCATTGACTTTGTGGTGATGAGCAGGTGCAGGGATCTGTCCCCACAGAGCTCACAGCCTTAACTGACAGCACAGGCTATATGGGAAGGGAGTGGTGGTTTGTACGCTTCCAGGACAGCTGTGTGTTCCCCTGCCCTGGTGCTGGTTCAGTCTGCATGGCGCATGAGAACAAGAGCGGTTTGTCCTCGCTATAGCTGGGAACGTGCTCTCCAGCACAAGTAGACAGACCTGCTAATGCTGCTTGAGCTAGTGTGCTAAAAATAATGGTGTAGCCAGGGCCAGCTTGGGCCAGCTGCCCAAGTATATATCCAGGGGCCCAGGCAGGTTTGTCAGGTGGCTAACCCGAGCTGTGGCTTGTGTTACCCCTGGTTACGCTGCTATTTTAGCATGCTAGCTCAAGCAGAGCTGGTGTGAACCTCTGTACTTGAGCTGGGAAGCCTATTCCCAACCTGTGGTGTAGACACACAAGTGTGAAACTCAGCAGTATATATTTGTCCCTCAGTGGCTGAGTGAGATGCAAAAAACTTAACATCATTTAATGGCGAAATGATTTAGATAGCTGAAAGTGTTTCTTTAACGCACTAAAATAAATCATTGATAACCCGGGAAGCTGTACCCTGCTGTTCCTTTAACTAGTGGTTCTTGAGTCGAAAACTATGGTTGATTCTTCAGCTTTGTTCGACGTGCCACAGGCATCTCAACATAAGTCATTTCAGCGAATCTGTTAAACCAGTGAAATGTAGAATGTGGTGGTTAATGCTATGTGGCACAAAGGTGGTTTTGACTAGAAATTAGGCTATTAGAGATTGCACAAATTAACTCCATGATGTAACTAAAGAGACTGTTTCTTTTCAGATTGTTCAAGGACGACTGAATTAAGGGTACAGCTGTTGTGTTTTTCATGCAGGAATGCTGGTATCTCTCCCTCTGGTTTTGCACTGTGTCGGGCAGACAGGGTGGTCTAGTGGATATGGTGCCGTATAAGGAGTTGGCCCTTCCACTGACCTGTTATGTGACCTTGACTAAGTCTATGATGCATCATGACAATTGGCTGTCTGGTCCATTCAGATTGTTGTCTGTGGTCCATTTACTTTGTAAACTGCTTGGGATGGGAAAGATCTCTCATTGTGTTTGTTTTCACAGTGCCATGCACAACGAGAAGCTATTGGGCCTGGAGGGGCTACTTCAATAAATAGTAACTCTACTGCAGACTCTGTACGTGTTTTGTGTATAAATGGTTGTAGGTAAATATTTGTAAGGATTTAGTTTAAAAGCAGGTTTAGTGGAAAAAAATTTCTTTCTTCCTGAACAGTACTCTGTACTGGCAGACAGGTGCAGAGCTGGCACATGGTATGTTGTGTTTACGTGTATCCCAATATACTGTACCAGTATTTAGAGGGAGCATTTTATACTGACAGGTTTTATAGCAGAGGTACGTGCGGATAAAAACTGAGTCCAGTAAGAAATAACGTCTCTTATGGGATCTTTTTTGTTTCACAGCCACTTACATTGGGGAAATAACACAATGGGTTTCCACCTTCCAGGAATTATGAAAAGACCAGATGCAGTTGATGTTGTAAATGACTTCCTTAGGCATGAGAAGCCAATGAAAAAACAAACATAAATATTAGAACCTCCTCACGCTTCTAACAGAAAGTCTGTTGGTTTGATCAGATCATAGCAGAGAGAGTTCAGGTGTCACATCCACAAAATGCAAAACCGAGATGGCTGTCCGTTGTCTTTTAGCACTTGCTTTATTTGTTGAGAGTAAGCGATTTCGAGCCACATCTGGTCAAAGTAGAGAGGATTGGGCTGTGAAAAGGCACCTAGCAGAGCAGAGGTAACTAGCTCCTGCCAGAAGTTTCCCCTGGACGAGTAAGCTGTTTATATAGCGTTTTTCACATGCCGATCTCAAAGTGCTTTACAAAGGCTGTTGGTATCAGTATCCCCATTTAACAGATGGGGAAACTGAGGAACAGATCAGGCCAGGACGTGGCTAATGTCACCCAGCTCTGGCACTGGCCTGCTGGGAACTGAAGCCAGGTCTCCTATGGTCCTGTCCCCTGGTCTGTCCACTAGATTGTACTGCTTCCCATTCCAATGACCACTGAATTCTCAGGCCTGTCTTGTATGTGTCTTAGTGATTGAAAAGATGAATCTGTAATATCTGTGAGGGCTGCTGTTTAAAACGGATGCTGCTTCTGGAACAGGTACGTTAGCTGTTACAAATGACTCCTTACCTTCTGAGCACATCTCCCTCGCTTCCCTATTTCCTAGGGCTGCCTCCAGAACCATAAATGCCCCTTTTTAAAGTGGGAAAGAGAGGGTCGTGGAAGAAAGTCTGAGTGTCCATCAAACAAAAGAAAGTGGCAGCTCTGGTTACTTTTTTTTTTTTTTTCTTCGTTCAGAGGTTTGCTTACCATGAAATTTTAATGGTCTTGCACAACGTTGTGTGTTAATAGATTTTTAGAGGTATTAGCAGAAGTTCTGCATAGGATTATTAGCAGTCCAAGTAATGCATACATGCTTGTAGCCTCCAGCCTGAGTTAGATTTATAGGGTAGCAGTGAAGTTCAGCTAGTGTGTAATACCTGCTGGATTTAAGAGATTGTAGTTTGCTGGTGGTCATGTAGGTCAGCTGAAGAACAGAGCTTTAGCCAGTGATGAATTTTAACTGGGGAATATAGTTTTGCAGAGAGTCTTGACATCTACTGTTTTGTGAGATATTCAGTCTGCTGCTATGTGCAGGAAGAAATTACATTTTTGCAAAAATCCAGCCACCAGAAAATGTTTTCTGGAGACCCATGAACATTGCTTAATGACTGGTTTATTGTGCTTTTTGTTGCATGCTGGGACAAAAGTATATGAGTAACCATCTGTCTACAAGCCTGGCTAAGTGTACAGTACCTGTGTTTTGGTACAGATACAGCTTTTAAAAGCCTGCACTAAATTTTACCCTTTTATCTGTTTGGACAGCTTATTTGTATGAACACTGAACTGGGCGCCTGAATGATTGCTAGCAAGACGATTATCATTCAGGTGTAAGCATCCCCTCTGGATCTCTGTGCTCTGATTGTGGCCGTGCTCCTGATGGGATGGACAGGAGCGTAATGGAAGAAATTAAGTAGCAAGCTCGCCTTGCCAAACCAGCGCTTACCACTTAAACATTGGTCAGCACTGGAACGCAGCATGCTCTGACTTCCGGAGTGTGAACCGCCACAGACGTTGGCGACGCTACAATAGAGAATGAAGAACTACGAGGACGGCGAGGTGAAGAGGAATATATCTGTGGGTACCGTCTGAAGCGAGGGTAGCATTTTAAAAAACTCCATCAGATGGATTCACATCAATTTTCTCAGCAGCCATTGGGCTGTAGTTATCTGAGGCTGGATTCCGTGCCCGTCTACACCCACATCGGTCAATAGCATGACAAGGGTATAATGAAGGGTGTGATTTGGTATATTGTCTTCAAGGCTATTTAAAGCTCCTCTTTTCTAAAGCTATTTCCTTATGCCGAAAGCCTTTCTGTGTGCATGTGATGGGATCACACCTGTATCACCAGGAGCATTTATTTGGGAAATCTTTTCTTTCTTTGAAATCAAATTAGGATTATATTTAAACCGGGGAGTCAATTGGATGGAAAAAAGAGCCCCCAAATCATTGGTTGGTTTCCTTACCTGCTGCAAGGCTGAAAGAAGCTGTGTTCTGACTGGTTCTCACTCATAGCTACGAAGGCTCTGATTCTGTGCAGGCTCGATTTAGGCAAAATGTCCGCTAAAGCAGTGTTTTTACCTGAGTTAAGGATTGTAGGGTTGAGTCTTACATCAGTCGGTTTAAGATGCCCAGTCTGTGTGTCTTGGAAAGCGTATGCAATATGGCCCCAACACGGCAAAATATTTAAATATTCTTAGCACACGCTTCTGTGCCTCTCTGAATAGAGGGAGCCTGCTGAATTGGGGGCTGTGGGCCTGATTTGCTAAAACGATGTGGGGTGCCGAGCATCCCTTAACTCAGGGGCGGGCAAACTTTTTGGCCCGAGGGCCACATCAGGGTTGCAAAACTATATGGGTAGGGAAGGCTGTGCCTCCCCAAACAGCCTGGCCCCTACCCCAAACCACCCCCTCCCACTTCCTGCCCCCCTCAGAAGCCCCGTCCCATCCAACCCCCCCTGTTCCCTGTCCTCTGACTGCCACCCGGGATCCTCTGCCCCTTATCTAGCTGCTCTCTGACTGCCCTGACCCCTATCCACACCCCTGCCCCCTGACAGGCCTCCCAGGATTCCCATGCCTATCCAACCCCCCCCCCCGTTCCCCATCCCCTGACCGCACCCCCAGAACCTCCACCCCATCCAACCGTCCCCTGCTCCCTGTCCCCTGACTGCCCCCTCCCGGGACCCCCCGCCCCCTTACCATGCCAGAGCCAGCCATGCCGGACAGCAGGGGAGGGGCCAGGCGCTAGCCTCCCCTGCCGGGAGCTCAGGGGCCGGGCAGGACTGTCCCACGGGCCGGAGTTTGCCCACCTCTGCCTTAACTCCTGAGGTCAGTGGAAGTTTCAGGAGTCGCTTAATCTTACACAACTTTACAGGACTGCTCCTGCTGTCTCTGGGGTGTTGAGTGCACAAGGCCTGGAGGCTCAGGTCCCTTATCTAAAAGCACATTACCTGCTGTTGGGTTTCGCTGTATTTGTGTAACCCTTTGTTGTGTGACTTCTCTCTTAGAACATCATTGCTGGTGCTGCCCTGGCTTTGGGAGCAACATTTTCAGTTAACTTTCACAGCAGAGAGGGCCGTGTGGAGTTTTGTTAAAATACATGTAGTTTTGAGCCCGTGGAGGATTAATACTGTACCTCGAGTCCGCAAGCTAGCTTTTGTAGAGTGCAGTTTAACAGTGAAACAAACTAAAATTGGTAGGGAAAAAGAAATTCTTTACCTCATGTGACTAATGCTTTATTGGAAACTGAAAATTAAGACAAATGTCAACTCAGTCAAACACTCCAGGGTCAAATGTCTCCTATCAATGAATTTTTTAAAAAGCAGATACTCTTTACATCCTCGGAGAATCACTCTGACCCTGTTAATTTGGACTTCCTTTGGGATTCCAATACACTTGCAGTCTCCCTGAGAGCTGATGGCCAGTGTGCGTACTGTTCTTAACGGTCTGCAGAGCAGTCACTGCCTCCAGCCCTGCGGCCTCTTTGTCCTTGCTGTGTTTACTGCCTGTGGTGGGACTGCAGAAGGCATTGGCACCCACAGTTCGGAAACTCGGTCTGAAGTCAGAGAGGCCGTTTGCTGCAAGAGGGAAACTTCTTAACAAGGAATGTGGTGGATTCTTGCAGTGTTTAAATCAAGACTGGATGTCTTTCTATGGATATGCCGAAGCTCAGACAGCAGTTATGGGCTTGATGCAGGAATGGCTGAGTGAGGTTTTCTGGCCTGTGTTACGCAGGAGGTCAGAGTAGATGATCATGGTGGTCCATCCCTTTAAAATCTCCGACTCCGGTGGATGTTGCCTCTCCTGCTGATGACGATACTGACTGTTCCAAGAGGGGATGAGGTTCGCAGCTTGGGGCTGATTTTGGACTGAATGTGAAATGCCAGGTTTAAGCACTGGTCAAGAGTGGCTCTTTCATCTCTCTGGCATGCTGCTGGGAGAGAGCTTACCTCTCGATATCTCTGCTGTGAGAAAATGTGGTACTTCTTTAGTGGGGTTCCTTCAGTGGCTTTCCTGATAAATACACTCAAACATCAATCTTTCCCTATTTCAACCCCCCTGCCCTCAAGAGTGCAGTGAAATGCAGCTAGCAATCTGAGTTTACCTTTGGTATAGAACGGACACTGTCGCCTCCCGAGCACCCCCTTAGAGTTGAGTGTGGCTCTGCGGTGGCCTGCCTCAGTTTCCCTCTCGGTGAAGTAATAATGGAGCCCAGTCATGGAGAAGCCAAACGCTCTGTTTCACAGCCGTAGATCTTTAGTAAAGCTTTCTGAAAGGAGCACGTGTACAGTAGATTAAAGGCTCTTACTTCAGAGTCCAGCCAAAACTTAAATGTCCCATGAAACAAATCCTGTAGGCTCCAGCATCTCCCTTGGCTGTGAGGCCTCACTTGGGCTTCTGTGCTGTCTGGAAAGCTCTGAAGTCTTTTCTCTGCTTGTTCTGGGTCTCTTCTAGGCCTCCCTGCCTGGAGAGCTTTTGCCTAGTTCAGGCTCCCCAGGAACTCCCTTCTTCCAGAGCTTCCTTTCTCCTCAGGAGCTTTTTAATTAAGCCCCACTACCCACGGGGGGTGGGGGTGGGGTGGGGTGTCAATTATTAGCCCTTATGTTGCCAGCTCATCAGTGAGGCTGGGGGACAGCTGCTAAGTCATGGGCAAGGATGAGACCAGCTTGCCACAAAGGGCCACCAAAACAGTAGCGATGGGTTTGCAGTACAACATCCCAGACAGCTTCCCGAGTGCACGTTGAGAGGGCTGTGCCCTGGTCCAGTGGAAAAACGCTGCAGGGGAATAGACCTCTGTTCCGTCGGAAGATGTCGCCCCTTGCTGAAGTGTCGTGCTCCTTGCGTGGCACACGTTTGCATGGTGGTTTTGCAGCTTGTTGCTTCAAACAAGAACAGATCTGTCTGAAGTCCTCAGTGTTGGTCACAGTGGAAGTGTCTGTCTCGGTTTTGTTTGAGCTGAGCTGTGAGAGGGGTCCGATCCAGTGACATGCTGCCACAATTATGATGGGGGCTCTTTCAAATTGACCTCCTCCTTTGGCAAGCTGTACGACATTTCCGGGATAAAGAGCTGTCTCCATGTACCCCAAATTCCACCAGTTCCATACACCTCCTCTTTCTCCACTCCTCTACCCCAGATTATCAATCTTTTCAACCCCACTTTTGGCTCACTTTCTCTTGACCTACCGTAATGTCCCCTGTTGCTTGCAGCTGCAGCGTGGCGGGTAGGCAGGAAAAATGTGGAAAAGGGCTAGAAACTCACTTTCAAAGCTGAGATTCTCCTTCATAGGGCCAACGGGCTGCCTCTGTTTAAAAAGCCACCTCCACAAACCCAATGGCCAACATACACCAGGGACATCCAGAGCTAACAGCTTGAGCTGCTAGAGCTAAAGAGCAAAGCCGCTGTAGCTGGGGGCTGGAACAGACTCCTGTCCCCTGTGGCTCTGGCACGGGGTACTGTCACACACACTCACCAGTGGGTTACAGGAGCTGTTCTCTGCTCGTCACTGATCTGAACATCCCTGGCCTTTGGGGTCTGAACTTGGATTTGAATCCAAATCTTGTGTCAACGAATGCATTTTCTGTGCAGCTGAAAAGGAAACAGACGGGGCTGAGAAAAGCCAGGCTCAAAGGGAGATACAGTTTCTAAGACTGAGGATTATAGAAGGATCCGGTTATTTGTAAAATATGTAAGCAGATTCTCCTCTTCCACTGTAATAACCCAGCAGCCTTGCTGGAAGATTTGATATGATAGCTGTCTGATGAGTTCCTGTCTTCTAAACTGACTCCTTAATTCATCCGGTAGTGCTGATTTGGAGATGCTGAAAATTAAAGCATTAAATGTTAAAAGTTAACTAACTCTTTGCAAAAAGCAACCTATTTAGAGGCCCTTTTTCTCCTAAATTGGATATAAATTACTCTGCTTTCTCCATCTTCTTTCTATTGTGTTACTAAGGATATTTCCATGAAAATAGCATCTTTAAACTCAGTTTGCTCCTCTTCTTCCTAATCTATTGTCTGAAGCCATAATCCCCTGGGATGGGTAAACTTCCTGCACCAAGCCTGTTTGCTCAAGATTTGTGAAGGGCAGGAAGTGAAAGGTTGTGGTTGGTACTTTGTTGAAGAGATGTATTCCTGTGTGATGTGCTGTCGTCATAGGTGAGGTCCTGGTCTCAGTTACACAGATGTAACTCTGTTGAAGACAATAACTGAGATCAGAATCTGGCCTCAAAAGGGGTCCTTTTGCATGACATCAATGTGACTAACAATGCAAGCTGGAGATGCACACAGTTGAGGCTGTTTGTTCATCAAGTAGTGTGTATTATTTAAACAAGTGGTGATAGTGTTGTGGTAAGTGATGCTAAAGATACAGTGGAAATCTCAAAGCTAATTTTTAAGGCTTATGTCCCAACAGATTTTATTCACTGCGCAAAATAACGCATTCATATCACAGTGTGTGATCTCTGGCATGATTATTGCTTAAAACAGACTTTTTATTTGATCAGGTGCTTTTCAGTAGTGCCTTATTTGCTGTGGGTTATGGTACATTAGGCATCAAAGAAGGGCTGTCCCTCCAAATACAGGACGGGTGGAAACCATTGGTCTCACAAGCATCCGCAGATGGCTTACCTAGTGAGGTTTGTACAGTATTGCTTTATTGTAAAATGGGCTAATTATTTTTGTTAGTCGAGGACTGACTTAATTAACTACGGAGAGGAAAACTGTACATCTGGGATATAATTCAGAGTCAGCAGCTGCAGGCTTTGTGGCTGCAGGAATTGTCATCTATTGTCATCCAAGAAATACATTTTGTGCTCTGTTGCAGGACTTGAGAGGGTGATCAGGTTAGGATTTATAAGCAGTGAATAACCCACTCAGTTGTCAAAGGCAGCAACCCAGCTATTCGTGGCCCTGAAATCCATTGTGTGGTGTAGGGGGGAAGGGGTGATATAGGCTCTGGGGAGTTGGTACAGTGTGGTTGTGAATATGGGAGTGTGGAATGTTAGCTTTTGCCTCGTATGCATAAACATTCTGTTATAATTTTTATTTTCATCTAAAAGTTGAGATCAAAGAACCCTTTCGCTGTGTGTCTGTGTTAAACTTCTTTTTAATGCAGGCATGGTTGGACTGGGCCGTGCTGTGGTAGATTGTTCAATTTCTTAGCTCTGAATCTTGATTGTGGCCTGGGATCACACAGTGCAACTCAAAAGCATATGGCGCGGAGGTGGTTTTAATTCCCTGATCCTAGCACAGGCATAAATTAGAGTGCACTGAAGGCTGCTCTAAGCTCTCAGTTAGTCCCCAGGGGCCATTACAGCAGCTGGGAATCATTGAAATGCGGGAACCTCCAGCCACATTCACTTTTCCCTTGCCATGCCCCCCACCCCAGCAGCCAGAAGGAGTGAGAACAATGCCTATTCCATGCAGTTCACAAGTCCCACCCTCCACATAATCAGGCTCTCCCTATAGTACCCTCCTGCTGAGCTCTCTGGTGTTAAGGCTTCGTAGAGATCTAGGCCAGGGAGAGTTTGGGGAAGCAGCCTGGTATGTGTGCTTGAAGAGGGTGTTAATACTGCTCCGAAGAGCTGCCCCCTCTAATGTGGTGAGTGCGTGAAGTGTATTAAAGTTCGTATTCTTTGCTAAGTACTGTATGGAACTTATGGGAAAACCTCATTTAGCTTTTTGTATGTAAACTCCCCTTCCTCTTCAGTTTCCAAGGACTTTGATAAACAATATAAATACCTGCGTTATGGAATGCTTGTTGGCGAACTCTGCTGCAGGTAGGGCAACCACTTTGCATTTTGTAGGCAATTTTTTTTTTAAAGGGAAGACTTCAGCTTACTCTCAGTGTAACCACTGTTGAAATTTTCTAGGAAAATCTAAAGAATTGGCAACATCTATTGTAATCTCTGTGCTGCCTTTCACACAATTTGCTTGTAGCATTGGCTCTTTTCTTTTTCATTTTCCTTTTTAATTTTGTGAAGGCTTTTTGCATTTTGTTCCTTCTGAATGCTAACTTCCCCATCTTTCTCTAGCGACACCATGCTCTTGACAAGAGAATACAGGGTTGATTTTTAAAAGTCGGGAGGAATACTGTGCATGCTGTAATCCAACCCTCTGACACTGATTTTTTTTCCTCTTGTGTGTTGGCTGTACATCATCCAAAGATTCAGCATTTTGAAATGAAGGAGTTAAGGAAGGAAGGAGGTTAAATGAAGGTTTAAAATGCTGCTTAGATCCACCCACCAATCCCTTTTGCCACATCTAAGGGCCAAATTCTGAACCCAGGCACAAAGGGGGCTTAAGGAGTCCCCCTCTCTGATACCACTTGCAGCTGGTTCACTCTCCTCCATGAAGGTTAGTTCTGGCCCCTCCGGCGCTTCCCACTGGCTCTCCCCTGCGTGCAAGGGTCTTTTGGGGTGAAGGGAAATCCTGCATTGCATAACTCTGTGGCATGCTTGGGGTTCATGCACCCAGATTTTGCCTGCACTTCCTCAGAAATGGGAGGTTAGCGTTTGCCTCAAAGTACAGCAGCTTTTCATGCCAGAAAAAAGCTGCTCATTGCCTTTTCATGCAATGGCCTTCTGCTGATGGAGAAAGGATACTGAGAACCCTGTTAGAGGGACATGGCCATGGTGGGGGGCAGTCTACTTCCTCTGCTTCCCATGGCTACTTCACCCCTTTCAGGTGCCTGTCAAATTCCCTAGTCCAGGGCAGTACCCCAGGGCTTCCTCTTGCCCTGGATCTCCTTGGCCCTGGCTGGCTTGCTTTTCCTCTAGGGAATGACTGCACAACTCCTCTTGCAGCCTCCTCCTGCTCTCATTTCCTGGCTTTATACACCTATCCCAGTTCTTCTGTAGGCCCTATCAATCGCTGGTTCCCTTCCAGGCGCAGCAGCAAAGGTTAACTGGCCCCTCCTGGCTCACAGGAACCTGGGCATGGCTTGTGTGGAGTGGACACAGAATCCGGCACCACTAGGCCAACTTCCAAGTGACCGTTCCAAAGTGGGTGGAACACGGAAGGTAAAGCATAAAGAGGCAATCATCATCCATAGCATTGTCATGTAGCCCTTACAAATCTAGTTTGATACCTCTTGGCCCTTGCTAGCCGCTAGTTCTAAAGCGGTTTTCAGTATCCTGTTGGAGGTTTGTTCCTGAGTACGTTTCACCTTAGCTGTAGATCTGATACTGCTTAGATTGATGTCTTGAAGTATGGGCCTAAAAGTCAAATAGCAGATTACAGTGCTGTAACAAAACGGTTATTACACAAGACGTTATATTACAGAAGTCATTGTGGTTAAATAGACTATTGAAGGAATCCTGCTTTATCAGGGCACTTAAGTGCCTTCCTAATTTTTGTGAAGAATTGTTTAGATGTTTTCCAGATGAGATTGTATTAGAACCCGTAGTTATAAATGTTTGGAAGGATTCCATTAGATGTGGGGATTTATGGGTTATTCATAATTACTTCAGAGCTACAGTGTCAAATTTAACACCCACCTTTAAAATCGCTTGTTCTGAAATATGATCATACTTCGTGCAAGTGATGCTCCAGCCCCTCTCAGAAGAGGAGACGCTTTGCCATTCAGTGATTCGCGCCACAAGATACAAAAGCTTCTTGGGCGGGTTTGGCAGTTTCTGGGGAAGCAAAATCTTTGTGGGGGCTAGTAGTGATATCAATTCCGATTTTTTGGCTGGGGGGGGCAGAAGGAGGGGGAATTCCAGTCCCTGTCTGTCCTCCCTGTCGGCCGCATGGACCCTAGGCTGGGCAGTCTCCCCTCTCCTTTATTCACTCAGTGCATGAGCAAGTGCCTCCAGGAATCGAGTTCTCAGCGGACTCCCCTGTGCACTGCCATACAGGAACAGACTCGCTGGGGGCCAGATTGCAGCACCGGGTGGCCTGGCCGCCTCTTCCTCTGGATGAAGGGTCCCTGGGTCAGATTTCAGTGGTGTTCTTATGACCACACAACTGGAGTGGCGTGTAGTGGTGGAGTACAGGACCGCGGTTTCACAGCAGTTGGGCTGTGGCTCCCTTGGCTCCCCGGCCAATGGAGCTTTGAGCAAGTGCAAAAAACCTTCTGTGTGTGTGTGTGTGTGTGTGTACCCCCTCCCCGCAATTGGCGCCACTTGTGGGTAGCAGGTTCATTCAGAGTCTTCTCTGCTTGAGGTTCAGCCATTTTTGCTTAATGATGTTGTGCGGGTTCTTTTGGCTCTGACCTGCCACTGAGACCCATGCTGCAATGGGCTGGTTTAAATAACAGACACCAGGCCTGCATCCGTCTCTCCTCTGCTGGGATGGAATTGAGTACCCTGGGTCTCGAAATTGAGTGACATCTGCCCACCTGTCTTTCATTCATTAAACAAAATGGTAGTGGGGTTGTGACATCTGGACAGAAGAGCGTGTGTGTTTCCTTAACCTTTGTCTTCCCACTTTCGAAAGTGAGTTTGCCACACCAATTCTGTTCTAGCTGTAGGGTGTGTGGCATGGAGTAGCTGTGCCACGTACTTAAAAACACATTAAACAAGAGTAGGGACTGTCAGATGAAATGCATGTGCCTGAGGTTCAAGTGACTAGAATTTAAGCCCATCACAATTCTGTTTTTAACAACCTGAGATCAAAGTATGGAATTAGTAGGTGAGTCTCACAGTTAATCAACTGATAAGCTTTTCCATCTTCTGTGTCATTCAGGTTTATTTGTTATTTTAGTGATCGGTGCTAGAGATACCCCTAAGGCATCTTGATATGCTTCACTGCCAGTATTGTAATAGGAATAATTTCATAGCATGTTTTTCCAAGGATAATTTATTGGAGTTGCTAAGTCTTACTCCTTCATTGGTGGCTACAGGATTCCTATTCCTAATGCCATCAAAAAGAGATCCTGAAATTCTAGATTTGTGCAGACTTCAAAGTATCTGCACCCTGCTCAGGACTGGAGTTTACTGGCAAGCTGTGCAAATTCCCCAAGAATTTTTAGTTTAATTCAGGTCAGATCTCTTCTTGTAGCCAGCTGCATAGAAATATTAACCATATAAAAACTTGTCTGTAACACCCTAATCATCTGACCCTTTCATTCTTTTTAATTTATAAAGTTACTTGGTCATATACTTGTAATTATACGATGGCTTAAGCATGCTGCTATTTTTAAATGGTAAAGATAACCTGGATGAGAGGGACCTCTGGTATTGTCAGGCACAGTAAGAATTTTAACTGAGTTTTCAAGGAGATAGATGTATCTGAACCACGAATGCTATTTATATGCCTTTTAACTACCAATGTTGACAAGCTATGAAGTCTTAGGATAGCCCCAAGTGTCACCATATGGTTCTGTCTTCTCCAAATGGCTCCTTTGTCTGTCTCTTCAATGTGTAATGAAGTCCTATCCTGAGCTCTGTGGCTGGCTGCAAATACTGCAGATCACAGGTGAGCCGTTCTTAGAATTCCCCAAACAGGGAACAGCAGCAGTGTGATGCACCAAAGAGACAGGCAAGGGAAGCCTCATAAATATATTATAAAGCACCAGGGAGTTTTTCAAACTCCCTAATGCTGTATGAAAGGGTCCATATTTCGTTTCTCTTTTAGAGGCAATGTGGTCAACATGCAGCTCCAGAGCCCTCTGGTGGGAGAAGTAGGGCTGGCCATAGGGGTGGATGGGCAAGTGTTTGGTGGCTGGTGCAGGGTTTTTAATGCCTGTCCCCTCCCAATGCTCCACTCGGGGAAATGAGGTTGGCCATTGGTGCAGTATCTCTTTGAAGAGAGAGATTCCAGGGTGTTCAGCTGTCCGAGCTGCTGACTGATTTTCACAGGTTGCACCTGTTGGGGTAACCCTATTTCCTCCTCCTCCCATCACCTCTCTCTCAGCTGCCCAGTACTCACTGGTCACACCCTAGCGTTAGTAGAGTGTGAACTCCCCCTGGATCATGCCTTTCTCTTTGTACTATACAGTGCTTTGGGGATCTTCTGGGCACCTCCCAAAGGAGGGTTTTGGGGTGCCTCAGGTTCAGCGCCCCAAGTGGGGCGTCTTTTAAAGGGCGGCACTGAGCACCTACCCCCAGAGAATCAAGCACCTGTGAGGGGTCTCGGGTTGGGCCCTCAGAATCACTGGTCACCTCTGGAAGCCTTAGTCATTGTGTGTAAGCAAATTCCAACCAATGAGGAGTAACGAAATGGATATGGAGAAGGGGGGCCAAGGTACTAAAAACCAAACCAAAACACCCTTTTTTGATCTGTGCTGCAGATGCTAAAACCGCTCCCCTGTAAATTAAGATAGAGCCAAATGTTGCAGGCTTTGCACAAGCAGAACTCACTGATACCTGTAGTGAAGAATGATAGATCTTGTCCTACAATGCTTACACAAACAAACGTGAAAAGCGCCTCTTGGGGAAGAAAAAGGGGTTATGTTTCCGATTGTGGTCAGCCAAGGACTGAGCTAGAATGGGATCAGTTTAGCTTTAATTATGTGCATTGTTTTTTGTTTTTCCCCCTACAGTGTCAGCTGCTCTCCGTGCAGTTAAAGATGGGAGCACAGCACCCATTAGAGTTATGCGATGGGATAGGAGGTCAAAGCGATGTGTCCAACCTTACAATTAAATGTCTCTGTGTCCTGTTTTAAATGCATGTAACTCCCATGTGTACTGGTTCTGCAGAGCAATCTGTCGAGAGGGCAAGCATCTGCTAGTGCTCTGCAGCCCTTGCTGAAGTTTATCTAATAAGTCCATTTTATGACATTCTTCATCTTTAAAATTGGGTTTCCACATATCATTTTCAGTTTTCTCATTAGTGATTTGCTGGTTTTTGTTTCAGTGTTGGGAGGCTGCTTCGAGATCTCCACCGCGTTCTGTAATGCAGTGGGACTACAGTACATAAAATACAATCATATTGCTTTCTAGAGCCGAGCCGCTTATTTAAAAAAAAAAAAAAAAGCAGTCCAGCCTTTGGAAATGTGCCCGATTAAGCATATCTGTTGAGCTAACACTTCTTACAGGTTTTTGAGATACCAGATTTGATTTCAAAGTCATTTTAAAGGGTTGCTTCTTGTATTCTTGCAATTCATTATTTAAACAGCCTTTTTTACATCTGAATTTCTCCAGCTTGTTTGATACTCAGCGTTGAAGCTGCATACAGCTGTGTCGTTGCTCTGTAGCCCCAAGGTGTTCCTTGGGGTTGCAGAGATAACTGTGGGTGGAATTTGGACCTGAGTGCTCCCAGTGAAGGAGACAGTTGAGTACTTTGCCCCCGTTCATTACAGGTACAGTTCTGCAGCTGCTTAGTGCCTTCTGAGATATGTTGAGCACCCTCTTCTTCCACTGAAATACACCTTGTTTGGGGAAGCTGTGTGTCTAAACCCATTAGTCTTGATCCATCCCCGCTACCCAAAGCAGAGGAGAACAATCTCCAGTCTAGACAGCTGACTGTGAAGAGCCTATTCAAGGTAATGAGCCATTGGGAAAAACAATAGGCCTTAGGAGAAACTTATCCCCCACTGGGTGAGCCTTCCCGAGAAGGCTCCAGACAGCTTGTGAGGAATGGCTCCTCTGACTCAGCCAGGTATGCAAGGGTGTGTGATCAGGCCATGTGACATGAGACTCTATCTTGGATACCAGTGTTTTTCCACAAACTGAGTTTGGGACAAAGGGTTCCTGCCATATGCTAAGGCTATATAAAGCAGAAAGTGACATCATCTGTTGCTCTTCACTCCCCACACAAGAGGACTCCTGGAAACACCTGAGGAACAAAGACTGAACTGGGAGAAGTGCCGGACCCATGCTAAAGTGATTTCTAGCCTGTGTATGAAAGACCTGGGAAACCCAAGATGCAAAGCACATGCAGCTTGTGTCTTAAGGATCTGCAAGCCTGCTTGTATCATCAGACAGAGTGAGAGACTGCTAATTCATATCCAATCTGTCTAGTATGTTAAGCTTTGTTTATTTGCTAGGGAATCTGCTTTGACCTGTTTGCTCTCCCCTATAATCACTTAAAATCTGTCTTTTGTAGTTAATAAACTTGTTTTTGTTTTAATCTAAACCAGTAAATTTGGAGTGAAGTGCTTGGGAATCTTAGCTCAAGGGGCTGTTGCATATTCCTCTTCACATTGAGGGAGGGGTGAACTCTATGACCATGTGCTGTACTGTTCTGTGTGCAATGCAAGATGGGTATAAGTTTGGGTTTATAGCCCCTCTCTCCCCTGGAGTATCTTGGCTTTAGCCTCTCTATTGTTGGTTCATGCAGTGGCTGGTCAGCCCGCATGTAACTGTAGCTGGGTGTGTCCCTATTTGTGCGAATGCTGGTGGAAGTGTAGGACCAGGAGCTGGTGGAAGTGTAGGACCAGAAGCAGCTTGTCACAGCAGCACAGTGGGAGAGGGAGCCCAGGCTGCTGAGTCAGAGGGCTCAGTGGTACCCTAGTTCCCGGGGGGAACCCATCACAGTGGCGTAATCCAATAGGATTAAGTGCACAGCTTGCTCTGAGTGAGATTGGCACTTTATTCACCGGTGGTGATTTTAAGTGAGATTTTAAGCGTGGTAGCTTGAGATCAGTCAAAGAGGTTAGCTTTCTGTTTGCTTATTTCGGGAAGGGGAACTAGGGGCAGAAAAGCAGCTAGATGAGTGAAACTATTACCAAGTTGGAGCTGTGCAGATTGCAGGCAGAAGAGAAGGAAAAAGAACGTATGAGACTTAGGGAATTAAAACAGCTGGAAATTGAGACCGAGAATGCCAGGCGAGAAGCTGCTGGAAGCGCCATGGAAGCAGAGGGAGCCAAGGCTGGTGAATCAGAGGTTTTCCGTGGTACCCCAGTTCCAGGTGGCACCCTGGGGGGAACCTGTCACAATGTCATCTTAAAGATCTGCCTCATTTGGAATGTCGCTGGAGTTTTAAATTATTATTTTGTACAGATATTTGAGACCTATTTCCCCAGAGTGTCTGGGCACTGGGTTTAAAGTTTTAGCTACAGGAGCAAACGCATGACTTTGAAAAAGGAGCATGAACTTTGCTACTGCACTGCAATTTACCTAGCAGTACAACGCTCCATAACCTGACACGTGGGGAAAAACAAGGATTGAAATTCCAGAATGTGCCATGAACGGCTGGGAGGTGTCATTCCTGGCTCAGGTACGTGTGTGTACACTAGCTGTCCTCGAGCTAACATGTTAAATATAGCAGTGTGGCTACAATGGCCTGGCTGACACTTCATGGTAGCCACCCAAGTACAGGATCTCGGATGGGGTAGTACTCGGGTGGCTGGCTGGCTCATGCCACCATGGCCCTGCTGCTCAAGCTAGCATATATACATCTACCTGAGCTGGGAATAACCCCTCCTCGCTGCTGTATAGACATACCCTGAGCGGCTGTGACTGTGTCTTTAGCCTCTTTTGCATGAGTCTGTAACGTGATTTTCAGTGAGGATTGAAGCATCAGTTAGCAAGGTACCTACATGTGAGTAGCCCCATTGTAGTCAATGGGGCTACTCACGTGCTTACAGTTATGCCTGTGCTTAAGGACCATGTTGAATGGGGGCCCAAGTGTCTGTTTTGTTTGCCTATATTTTTAATAAACTGTAGCAAACTGACAGCTTGTAGAGCTTGTTTTTGGTGTGCCGACAGTGCTATCGGGTAGGTAAGGCATGGGCAGCGTTACGTGGATTTAAGGCTGAAGGGTGATTTTGGTGTTCCCTATCAAGTCTATGCCTTAGGAAGTATTCAGGTCCGTTTTGGAGTGGGGGGATACTCATTTAGAGCAGGAGGCATGTGTTTGGCTGTTTCCTATGGTATTTCAGTTGTCCCTGAACAGACCCGCGCTCTGCTCTATCGCAGTCAGCTTGGGGGTGGAGTGAGCGGACCCTCTTTGTTTCTCCAATTTTGAATTTTCTCACTTCTGACCACCCATCACTTGTTCTGAATCCCCTTAATTTAAATAGCATGGCGCAGAGATGAGAGAAGACAGCTCCCACTTCCAAGGGACACATTTTATGATGCAATCAAAACAAATGATAGTGCTGTTATGGTAGGTGGCAGGCGACCATCTGCCGGTGCTCATTATGATAATCCCTCCCGTTGACCTTAGCTTTGTTTCAGGGGGCTTTCTCCTATAGCCCAATTACGGACCTGTGGGAGAAGAGAATCAAGCAGAAGAGGGAAGATTTGGCTGGATGTTCACTCTTGTCCAATTTACCCCCGTCATCTCTGCATCCTCAGTGCATTCGCTACTCTGCATTCATAGCTAGGGAGGAAGTTGAAACAGGACAGTCAGCTAACAAGCTGCTTATAACTGCAGAGAGACCGCTCTACCCTGGTAAAGCCAGTCCTTAGCCACCGCTTTACCATCTGTCCTTATCCTGGAGCAAATGGCAGTAGAGTCCGCATCTATGTAGCATCAACACAGCTACCCACATAAAGATACAAACTGGGGAGGCTCCTTCAGAAAAGAGCATGGGATTGCAACATCGGTGCTTTCCGCTTGGTATTCATTCAGGAAGGAGTGGCAAAGAGTCCTGTGGCACCTTATAGACTAACAGACGTATTGGGGCATAAGCTTTCGTGGGTGAATATTTGTGGGTGAATACAAATATTTGTGGGTGAATATTTCATGGGTGAATACCCACTTCTTCAGATGCATGTAGTGGAAATTTCCAGAGGCAGGTATAAATATGCAAGCAGGGATTTGTGTCCATTTATCCTTTTACGTAGGGACTGTCCGATGTACATAGCTTGCTTGCATATCTATACCTGCCTCTAGAAATTTCCACTACATGCATCTGAAGAAGTGGGTATTCACCTACGAAAGCTTATGCTCCAATACGTCTGTTAGTGTATAAGATGCCACAGGACTCTTTGCCGCTTTTACAGATCCAGACTAACACGGCTACCCCTCTGATTCAGGAAGGAGACACACTTATCGCAGTACTGTAGAAGGCAGTTCATTTTTTAGCAAACATATAGTTCTGTGGATAGTTCCAGTATTTGCTGGGTGCTTTGAGCAATTGAGTGTATTATATGTGAAGAATTTGTCAGAAACCCTGTGATAGTAAGCAAGTGAAAATCCCATGTAAGCATATGAGATGTACAGGCATGCTGTCATCAAGAGTCAGCCCAAACCATGGTCTGGAATTATAGCAGGGGCCTAAGACAGGGAAAACCTTAACGGTATTATTTATTAATAATACTTTGCACTTAAATGGCCACTTCTCCAAGTTTTCCAGACTGTTATAAATGCCAATAAGTTATTACCGCATTCCCTATGGAGTATTTAGTACTATTCCTGTTTTTACAGATGGGTAAACTGAGGCACTAAGCGGCAAAGTGGTTTGTCAAAAGTATTTCAATGAGCTAGGGGCAGAGCTGGCAATATAATGCCATAGTTCTCTCTCCCTTTTCCTTCTTCTAGCTATTACACATTGCCATGCTGCCTTTTTATTACATGGGAGATTCCATTCTTTAAACAGATGCGCCCAGGTCAGTGTTAGACCCCCTGGGAACTGATTTTCTGATGCCGTCGTGCGTCTCACAGGCAGTTTTCATGATGTTAGTAGGGATGAAGGATTAACTTAACTCAATCTTGACAGCCATGACTTAGCACTGGTCAGGGCTAGGTTTCCTGCCTACTCTTTTAACAAACCTTTCCCCAGTGCAGTTACACACTAAAAGCATTTAACGATCTGAATATTGTGACTAGAGTGGCAGATTCTAGCACCCTGTGTCATAAAGATGTCAGGTGGTTGAACCCTGAATGATAGTGCAATGTAATAATGGTGGGGTCAGACTGGAGGTGGATTTCATTACATCCATGCAGGATATAAAGGCTCATAATAAAAGAATGATTTCCTGGCAAAGGGAGGGAGGGCCTGGGGCAGGAAGTTCATGCCAGGAAAGCCTTGGGAACAACCAAGTTTGGGAATAAAGTTTAGACTGTGGTTTTTTAAGTCTGATGCAAGTTGGATTGATTTAAACCATGATTTAGATCACCAAGTGGAAAAATCTCAATTTAAAACATTCACTTTAATCAACTTTTCTATTTGTACTTCTGTTACTTTCTAAAGAAAGGTGCATTCTCGTTTGTTGCACCATTGGTGATTTACAACTAAATAGAGCCTTTCCACTAGATTTGGTGCATCTTTTTTGATACTTAGGACGATGCACTATAACTATATGCATTTAAGTATTTATATAGCTTAATATTTTCAAATTCTTATTAATTGTATGTTTTTAGTATGTTAGAAAATGGTGAATGATATATTGCTTATTTATTAGATAATGTTTTGCTTGTGATTTGTGTCAAGCGGTGTTAGGATAACTGGAATTTGATTAAATGAACAGAAGATCATATATCATTTATTTTTATTAAACAAAACAAGCTCTTAACACAGTGCATGACCTACTGTGCTCCATTTATAAAGCTTGACCTCAAAAGTTAGATATTTTCTCCTTGATTCTTTCTTTTTGTAGAAAAGTAGCCTTTAACTCAGTCTTCGATAGAGGCTCATGGATTCAGCATATTTATTTTTATTTAAACGTTTTAAGACACTATAATAAGTTTAGGCCGTGGCATATTTTGTATTAAATTCAGATTTCATTTTAAACCACTTTATTGCTTAAAAGAAAAATTTGCTATCATTTAAATAACAAAATAAAAATAATCTGAGTTAGGCCAAACGCTAGGAAGGGAGTGAGGTTGCCCTAGCTTCAGTGTGTATCATCTGTTCTGGAAGCTACACTTACTTACAAATACTTTGAAGAAATATAAGATTGCAATCTGAAGTGGCACAAAAATAGCACCAAACAAGGCACCTAAAAAAGTTACCTGGCACTGGGAGGAGTGGGATGCTGCAGTTTCTTTGGGACCTGGAATCTTACTGACAAGCAAAGACATGGGCACAGAGGGATCTTGATTGGACAGAATGTGGAGTGCACAGGGGTTGAGAAGTTTGCTCACTTGTGTCTCAGTGAATCTGTTCCTTATGCATCCACAGTGGAAGTTGTTCACTTCATCTCACATTGCTCATGGCCTGAGTGTAGCTAGCTGGTATGTTACTGTCACTTTACTCTGTGAAAATTCTGGGAAAGGAAAATGTGAATGTGTATGCCATCATTTGTGAATAGAGTATCTTGTTTCATTGTTGCAGGGTAAATTATAATTTATATGATCCTGTAAAGCAGGGAGGCCCTGTAGCTTTCCAGTATTTGAAATTCTGGCTGAACTCTTATGTACAGTTCTTCATTTTCCTCCGAGTGATACTGCAATAGTTTCAGTATAGATACTGTGGGACAAGTGACGGTGATTGTGCCACAGGCAACATCACCTTCCTATTCACTGCTCCCCTGTTTATACATCCAAGGGTCGGCATGCTGGAAGCTCATGTGGAATTGTTTGTCCATTATGATATAGACCCTGCATTCCGTAGGTGTGTTTTGCAGTCTTTGTTACTAGATATGTCCTTGCATTTAGCTGTATTCAAATGCATTTTGCTTGAAAATTGTGTTTTCGATTAACCAAAATCTTCGGTGGAAGGTGTCTGCATTCCTTCAAAGTGTTTGGGCTGAAAATTTCTAGGTTTTCAGTTGTCAGAAACAGACCAGAAATAGCAATCTCCTTCCCCCTTTGTTGCAAAATGAAAGTTTTTCCACTGAAAATATTGTCGTCATCCCAACGTTCCAGGGGCAATGATTTTTTTAAAAAAATCCTGGTTCGCTTTAACTCCATAGGCTTCAGTGTAAGACGAATAAAACAACTGCAAGGAGACCCAAGTGTCCCATTGGGGATCTTAACCAGACATGCTGTCGAAGGCTTCCTTTAGGCCACCAAGCTGTCACAGCCTAAGATCGCATCATTCTGGCATGGAAGCTGAATGGCACAATTGCAAAGTTCACTCTGACCCCATTTGAGCTTTTGGTTTGAGCTCTGTTGCTTCACCTTGTTGCTGAGAGCCTTATTGGTGGTCATATGTTAGGCCAGAAGGACAAGTGAGCTTCAAGCGCTTTTCACTTAGCCCTGTAAAGGTAGCATTAGACTTCACGGATTGCCTGCTTAAAGGAGACCTGGGCTTTTAACAGTATGGTGAAAATACTGCTCTTGCCCTATTCTGGAGCACCCGGTGAAAGAATCCATACATACTCCTTTCGCTGATTCTAACACACACACGTTATCTGGACTAAGCACTTAGCACAGAACGGAGGACTGTAGTGTGCAGGGTGGCAGAGATGACGGCACTCTGTGAAGTGCCCATTGGTACATCGGGGGTTTGTGTATCTGGGAGGTTTACAAATGCAATGACAGCGCTTTTCCAGCTTGTCCTTGCTACCTCCTCCCCCAGAGATTTGCTTAGTTACAAAGCAGATAGCTCGTCTGTGGCCGATGATTTCTCCTTGCTGTGGCACGCTGTCACTCCTGCCTTTCTCAGAGTATGCCTTTTTGTTCCTTCACTCCAGATGTGGTGTGAATGAGTTTTAATTCTGAACTTCACAAATGTTGGTTTTTGTTGGGTTTTTATTTTTTTATTTTTTTTGCTGGTTCCCCTGTACCCGTTCTGGACCTGTCCTTGGTTTCAGTGAATGTGTATTGCTCAAAATCCCAAGGGCGTAAGCTGGAGATCTTTGATTTGTTTTGCACCTGCATGCTAACTGCAGGCTCTGCCATAATGGGACTCCTTTGCCGGTAGCTCAATGTTTAGTGAAGCATGCCATGGGGATGGAGACACCTTAGAGGTCTCATAAACAGACACTTTCCCAAGTTCCTCATAAAATAAATTATTTGGACAGTCTTCCCTGCCATCCTCTGACTTTAACAGAGAGGAGGCCAGCATAGCTGTGTCTGGCATTTGTGTGAACTTCAGTGGCATTGGCTTAGGTTACCTTTCCCCAGCTGGAGGTGGTTCTATCCAGGTGTTTATTTCCTTGCCCTTCCCAGGGGACTTCTTGCATCTTAGGCCGCAGGGATTCTTGGTGCTGATCTGACTGGATCTGTAGTTTCCCCTTCACAGTTTAATTATTTGCTTTTCATTTCCTGAATACAGCTGACAAAGGCAGAGCCTATTATACCTTAATAGTAAATAATACTCTGCACTTCTAAGCGCCTACTGCCTGAGGGTATTGAAGTGCCTTATAACAACATTGCAGAGTTCCTTACAGTCACATAATGAGTTACACCTTTCAATAGCCCCACAAGGGAGCTAAGTGTTATCTACTAGTTATGCATGGAGAAACTGAGTTAGTGGGATTATGTGATTCATCTAAACCTTCCTGCTTTCCACATTATATTTGTAATGTCCTCGAAGGTATTTCTTCCCTTATCGCTCTTATTCTTCATTTGCTAGACCTAGACTTGATTTCCTCTCTCCTTTTCTAATTGTTTTTTCTCATGTACCGCTTTGTTACGGAGGGAGGTATGACTAGCTAGTGTGGATGGTTGTGTATCAGCAGCATCAGAAAACTGGCTTCTAAACTCTACATAATACAGTTGCACCTCTTCCAAAAACAAAACAAAAAACCCCTTGATGACAGTTACTTAAAAAACCTGCAGATGTTCAAGTGCAGATTATGTCAACTCCACGATTGTCTAGACAGGTTACCCACATCCCCTTTGCACTAGCTCATTATTTATTTATAGTTTATTATAATAGTGTCTTACTGCAGGCAATCACATAATTCCACTGAGTCACATTTCAGATCACGCAGCTAGCTAGACTGTGTTGTTTGGATTTTTAGAAGAAATATTGCACCCAGAGTTGAACATGAGTAGTCTGTTTCCCTCCCCGATATCTGTATACAACTTGTATTAATGTGTTTGGGAGCCATAGTATTTGTGTGTGTGTACAGAGAGGAGAACAGTCCCTCTGTAGTTATTCCATCACTCTGGATCTCAGGATCTAACCTTAAAGAATGTTCCTGTGCTTTAGGACTAGCTGAACTAAAGTCTAAGAGTAAAATTCTGGTCCCACTGATGTGGCGAAACTCTTGTTGACGTTAATAGGGCCAGGATTTTATCTTGAATGTTTTACAATACAGGAACTCTAGGAAGGAGTTAGTTTTGTATTTAATATAATATTCAGCCACAATCCCCCTCCCTTCTTAGATCTTTACATATGTCTGTTAATACTTAGTGCTACCATGAGTGCAGGGGACTGAACTAGATGACCTCTCGAGGTCCCTTCCAGTCCTACGATTCTATCACATATGAGTCAAATTTATTCTTTGCTTAAAGACAGACTCCATTGACTTCCATGGACTTACTCTAGACTTGAACAACGGTATTTGACAGCAGACTTTATCCCTGTGTTTGGTATGCATCCGATGAAGTGAGCTGTAGCTCATGAAAGCTTATGCTCAAATAAATTGGTTAGTCTCTAAGGTGCCACAAGTCCTCCTTTTCTTATTGCGAATACAGACTAACACGGCTGTTACTCTGAAACTTGTTGTGCCATGATAAACTTGCCAGCACATAGAACGCTCACTCAGAGACTTGTGTATAAAAAGATTCCGTGCAAATTGTATTGTTACTTCTTTTTGACCCAAGTGGTTAGCCAAAATTTGGGATCCTGAAAGCGGTTTTAAGTTAGGAGAAGAAATTGATGATAGAACCAGGTATCTTTGATGCAGTCCTGTGCATTCACAAAGAACGTACACAGCCCTGTTTCACTGAACGCAGCAGGAATCAAACAGCCAGCGACTATTTCTTTGCTCACAACTCCAAGCTGCTTTCTAGCCAGCACACAGCCCAAAAGCTCCCTCTAAGCTTTTTCTCAGGGTCACACTGCTGGTGCTGCTGTGGCTGTATCTGGTACTTCCTTGCTGCCTTCTCTCTCTGCCTCTCTGTTTTTTATTTGCCGTTTTTTCACAGACACACAAACCTTCACAAAACAGTACCCAGAGATACTCCTCTTCCCACAAGGGTCTTGCATGTGCTTTTGTTCTGCGTGGTGACGTGTGCCTATGTTTTGGGTGGATACTGCTGCTGTTTCAGCTACCGGATTCTATAAAGGAGCTTAACTGTTTCTTACATTTATCCCAAGTGAAGCGTAGCAATTAAACCCGCCGGTTTCAGTTTGGTTTAACCCTACCCATAATAGTAAGTTAGGTTTCTGCAGAAGAAAACCTTGTGCCCTGATAAGAAACTGTGAGGTGGGGATCCAGTGCTAGAATTCCTAGCCGTTCACAGTGACAGAATTGCGTACGGTGGGTCTGCTTTATTTGGTTATGGATAGGTTGGTCTGAAGTTAACAGATGGCCAAAACTGTGGAATTTTGCTAGACAGATGTTTACTTTCCTACAGAACTTAATTTTGCTGAAGTGTAAAAGAATATTAAGTTTGGCACTTTATGGAATTACTAAGGGAAATTGAAGATAGTTGTTCCCTGTAGCATTTGATAAAATATAAAAAAGCCAGAAGGAATGAATGACTCACTTCTCAACTGTCAGCTGTAGGGGGGAAATGAGGTGAGGCTGGATTCGTGATTTGAAAATCTGTTCATCAGTGTTGAAACCTGTCAAAACAATAATTTCATCTTGTTCATTTTAGTGAGTTACTGAGTCAAAAGTATATTATAAAGGTTTGGGGAAGGATAGCAAACCAGTGTTTTCATAATGAGGGCTTTTTTAAGCTTGATTTTTCCAAGAGACATTTTATAAAAATTCCTGCTATTATAGAGTTAACATTATCTTGTTCCAGTAAAGCCTTCCTAATTACAGAATCTGAGATTGAATCATGTACCATCAAACTCTATTCAAATTAGAGTTAAGAGACACTTTCCCAGGCAATCTTAACGTAACCTGCTCGTTTTTTGTCTCGCTGCACATAAGGCCAGAGAATTGATTGTGCATTCTGTATTTCTCTCATTAACAGCAGTAAGTTAGAACTACATGTTTTTTTATCAGACCCCACATAATTAAGTGGTACTTCAAGTGCATTTTTTTTAAAAAAAACTCATTTCCAAGGAATTACATGCAGTAAGGTATTGTGAAAGTGTCTGTCTCTTTCAAACATCGTGGAGCAGATTGGTTAAGTGATTTAACACATATGGATAGCTGAAAGCCATACACATAAAGCCTCCTAAAGCTTACTAGTCATTCTTGTACATAAAACTGCCTGTCTGTTCTTCGTGGATGGGAACCCAGTCACGCTAACCTTTAAAAAAGTTCAGATTCACAAACACAATGGAACTTCCATTCTGAAATGTAATAACAACAGTGGGTGAATTTCAAAGTTGTCAAAGGTTCAAATGATATAGTATAAAATAACTGTTGAAACATGGTGAGTTTTGCAGTGGAAAGGCTTCTGTGAAATATGAATGGAACTCCTTAAATTGGGCTGGCAAGAAATTCTGGGACAGGAAGCTGGGAAAAGAGGAACTAGAAGAGAATAGCAGTTGCTAGAGATGCCGCTCCATGAGACTGGGCAAGACTGACCCTGTGATTGCCAGCTGAGAGGGAGACAGGCAAAGGAGGCTTAGCCCTGGTCTACACTACGAGTTTAGGTCGAATTTAGCAGCGTTAGGTCAATTTAACCCTGCACCCGTCCACACGACCAAGCCTGTTTTGTTGACTTAAAGGGCTCTTTAAATCTATTTCTGTACTCCTCCCCGGTGAGGGGAGTAGTGCTAAAATCAACCTCGCTGGGTTGAATTTCGGGTAGTGTGGACGCAATTCGACGGTATTGGCCTCTGTGAGCTATCCCAGAGTGCTCCATTGTGACCACTCTGCACAGCACTCTCAACTCAGATGCACTGGCCAGGTAGACAGGAAAAGCCCCTGGAACTTTTGAATTTCATTTCCTGTTTGGCCAGCATGGCGAGCTGATCAGCAGAGGTGACCATGCAGAGCTCATCAGCACAGGTGACCATGGAGACCCAGCATGGACTGAATGGGAGGTACTGGATCTGAGGTGCCCGTTCCTGCTGGGCTGTTTGCCTTTGGCTGAAAAGAAATCATCCCTGTTGTTAGCCACATGGTGGGGGGAGGCCCGTTCATGCTGAGCTGTTCGCATTTGGCTCACCGGGATCTTCCCTGATACTAGCCACGCGGTAGTGGGGGGCGTGTGAAGCTATCATCCCAGAGAATTGGGTGGTGGTGGGGGGGTTGGGTTGTGCTGCATCTTCACCCTAAAACTGCAGCTCCTCCTTTTAAATGGCCAACCCAACAGGCTTTGCTTGGTATGGGAAAGGAGGGCGCTGCTGTTTGAAACCGTTCCCACATGTTATGGAGGTTGAAGAAGCCAAAACCCTTTGCCTTACCATGGCTGCCTGCAAGCCGAATTCTGTTGCCCAGCCGAGCGTGTGTTGTGTCACACCAAACCAGCAGGCACTCAATATAAGAGGCAAAATGCAACCTTGTACCAAAAGCACATGTGCTATGTAATGTGAATCACTTGATTCAGTGTGAAATAGTCTTTCCTTTGTTCTCTAAAATGTATCTTTTTAAATACTACTCTCCCTTTTTTTCCTCCTGCAGCTGCAAATGTTTCCATGCTCCCCCTATCATTTCCGTCCCAGAGGCTAGCACAGATTAGAAGCAAAAAAAACGCACTCGCGATGACGTTCTCAGAGCTCATGCAGTCCTCCCACACTGAAAGAGCTCAGCAGAATGCATGGAGGCAAACAATGGCAGAGTCCAGGAAAGCGTTAAATGAATGCCATGAGAGGAGGGAGGAGCGCGATGAGAGGAGGCAAGATGCAATGCTGAGGCTAATGGGGGAGCAAAGTGACAGGCTCAGGCATCTGATGCAGCTGCAGGAAAGGCAGCAGGAGCACAGACCACTGCTGCAGCCCCTGTATAACTGCCTGCCCTCCTCCCCAAATTCCAGATCTTCCTCACTCAGATGCCCAAGAACGCAGAGGGGGGGGCGGGGAAGGCTACGGGCACTCAACCACTCCACCCCGGAGGATTGCCCAAGCAATAGAAGGCTGGCATTCAATACGTTTTGAACTGTAGTGTGGCCTTGTCCTTAGAATAGAATAGAATATCAGGGTTGGAAGGGACCTTAGGAGATCATCTAGTCCAACCCCCTGCTCAAAGCAGGACCAATCCCCAATTTTTGACCCAGATCCCTAAATGGCCCCCCTCAAGGATTGAACTCACCACCCTGGGTTTAGCAGGCCAATGCTCAAACCACTGAGCTATCCCTCCTTCCCTCATCCACCACCCCACGCGGTGCTTCCCTCCTTGCCCACCCCTCCCGGGCTACCTTGCAAGTTTTCCCCCTATTTGTGTGACGAATTAATAAAGAGTGCATGATTTTGAAACAATAATGACTTTATTGCCTCTGAAAGCGGTGATCGAAGGGGGGAGGTCGGTTGGCTTACAGGGAAGTAGTCAACCAAGGGGGCGGGTTTTCATCAAGGAGAAACAAACAGAACTGTCACACCGTAGCCTGGCCAGTCATGAAACTAGTTTTCAAAGCTGTTCTGATGTGTAGGGTGCCCAGCTGTGTTCTTCTAGTTGCCCTGGTGTCGGGCTCTGTGTAATCGGATGCCAGGTGATTTGCCTCAATCTTCCACCCCACCATAAACGTCTTCCCCTTACTCTCTCAGATATTGTGGAGCACACAGCAAGCACTAATAACAGTGGGAATATTGGTTTCGCTGAGGTCTAACTGAGTCAGTAAACTGCGCCAGCGCGCTTTTAAATGCCCAAATGCACATTCTACCACCATTCTGCACTTGCTCGGCCTATAGTTGAACTGCTCCTTACCACTGTCCATGGTGCCTATGTACGGCTTCAGGGCATTAAGGGGTAGGCTGGGTCCCGAAGGATAACTATAGACATTTCAACATCCCCAACGGTAATTTTCTGGTCTGGGAAGTAAGTTCCTTCCTGGAGCTGTTCAAACAGACCAGAGTTCCTGAAGATGCGAGTGTCATGCACCTTTCCCGACCATCCCACGTTGATGTCGGTGAAACGTCCCTTATGATCCACCAGGGTTTGCAGCACCCTTGAAAAGTACCCCTCGTGGTTTACGTACTGGTTGCCAAGGTGGTCCAGTCCCAAGATAGGGATATGGGTTTCGTCTATGGCCCCACCACAGTTAGGGAATCCCATTGCAGCAACCTGCATTGACAGACTGACAGGTAGCTGTTTGGTTTTCATGATTCTTTCCCTGTAACCAGCTCCATGTTTTTTGTTCACTAAAGTTATTGTAATTTTATGTGTGGAATTAGGGCCACACATTATCACAGCTGCAATGGATTCATTAAAGGCCCACTCCTGAAGCCCAAATCCATAGAGCACAACCACAGAAATGCACCTGTCCAGATACCTATGTAAATAACTGTAGAAACTTGACTCCCACACCTACATGCAGATACACGTATATTCATGTGTACCCATCTAGCATGCACTAACACATGTACTTCCACATTATAATTGTTGTTTCGTGCCTAGAGACCCCAACTAAGGCTCCAGGGTGGTAGGTGCTGGACATACGCATAAAAAGAGAGAGTCTGCAACAAAGAGTTTATAAGGTCGCTAGACAAAGGTGGGGAGAAATGTATGATACATTGGCTCTTCTACAATTACTAGTCAACAACATTCACTTTTTAAGAAATGATACATTTCTTTTAGAGTCCCCTTCTCTTTTAAAAACTCGTTATGAAATGAATACACACACATCTGATATCATCAATTTTTTGTGCTCAAGCCCACCAAAGGAATAAAAGTTAGGCTGCAAATTTTATTTACACAGGTATACTCACGTGCGGCAATACACACACCTCCCTACACAAAGATACACAGTCTCTTGTACACATACCATGCATGCACACACTTGCCTACACAGAGACACTTTTTCACACACTTTTCCAGGGGATGCCTAAATCATCTAGCTAGGAAGGGAGGTGGGTGGGCTGGAGGGGAAAAGATGGGGGTGGAGGAGAGAGCATGGGGAGGGAAAGAGGGATGCAGCAAGGGCGATGGGAGGTGGAGGGGTGGGATGGGGAGGGATGCAGTGAGGGGGATGGGAGGTAGGGGGGGTTGGGACGGGGAGGAGGATGGGAGGTGGGGGGGTTGGGACGGGGAGGGATGCCGTGAGGGGGATAGGGGTGCTGGGAGGTTGGGACGGGCAGGGGTGCAGTGAGGGGGACGGGAGGCAGAGGGGTGGGACGGGGAGGGATGGGGTGCAGCCCCATTTCCCAGCACTCAGAGACGGGGATACCCACACCTCATAGTGCTGGGTGCCGGCGATGGGGCAGCAGGCCGTGGTTCGCCGCAGGACACGCGCCGCAGCTCGAGCCCAGGCAGCAGCGGGAGAGAGCGCTCGCTCCTGTCCTGACCTGACCTAGCCAATGGGAGCTGTGCCTGTGGGCGGGGCAGCACTCGGACCCCCCTGGCCGCCCCTGAGGCTAGGAGCCGGACATGCCGGCTGCTTCCTGACCCGGGAGCTGCATGGGCCCCACCCCTGCGGCTAGCAGGCCAGCCCGCCTGGCCTCGACTTTCGGCGGCCCGCCAGGATCCCTTTGGACTGGGGATTGCAGTCCAAAACGGGACACCTGGTCACCTTAGTGGGGGCGGGGTTGCTACACATCCTGTTTGAAAGTAGTTATAAACAGGAGCACAAACTGCTGCAAATGGACTGAAGGTCAAGAACTGGACCCTGCAGTCCTTACACAACCAAAACTCTCCTTGCAGTGTCGGAGGCGAGGAGGGTCACAGGCCCAGGAGCTGAAGAGCTACATGGGTGCGGCTCTGGCAGCAGCAGAAGCTGCGGCCGTGAGCTTAAAGTCTGACCTTTGAAAATGGAAAGCCAGGTATGCTCGGGGGCGGCTACCGTCGCTGGTGTGCAGGCAGCATTGTGGCGGGCACACCGGGCTCATGCCTCTGCCAGGCAGGCTTGCGTCCACAGAACCCACAGTTTAGTAAAAAGTCTCTGAGGAGAGAGCAAAGAGAGAGCCAAGTTAGACTAGTGCTTCTGGGCGCTCAAATGTTCAGCAGCAAGGGGGGTGCAATCTGGTGCTCGTGCTGGTCCGGAATGCTACTGCATGACCCAGTAGATACATTTTGTAAGCCAGTGAGGGGAAGTGACGTAAATGTACGTAGGTGTTTCAACAGGAGCTTGCCCGGGCATTTGGGATCAACCAAATGGCACACGAGACATTCAGGGCAGCAGACTTGGGGTGGGGGGTGGGTTTTCTCTTAAAAAAAAAATTACCTAAATTCCTGCCTCTTGTATCCTAAATTTGGAAGTAAAGGGGGCAAGGGGAAATACAATGGAGGGGATTGAAAGAGGCAGTTGGTTTGGTGAGTTTGCAAAGCACTCTGGGATCCTTGCGGATGAAGGCACTGATTGTAATATTAAGGGATTCTGGTGATTTCATAATGAAACAGTAAAACATGAGTGATTTGGGATGTTACCAGGACCCAGGTATCCTTGTGTCCTGGTCGTTCCTCCCCCCCACCCCCGACCCCAGTTCTTTGTTTTGTGTTGCAGCACAAAATGCATGTACATTCTTACAAAATCTGTATGCAGCATACAGTAGTTGTGAGCTTCACTGTCGGCATCATCACACCCTGTCTGGCAGAATCCCTGGAACGAGTGCTGTTTCTCCGGACAGCCCCTTGCTTTGCTGTTAAAAAGACATGCCGTGTGTTGAACTAGAATTCGGTGTGTTCTTTAATGCATTTGCATTTCTAATGAGAGAACTGGAGAATTCACATGCTGTGTTGCCTGAAGGAATAAGAACATAAATCATTTTTGCAATCGAGAATCACGACAAGAAACTTATTACTGGAAAAAAGCAGGTACTAAATAATGGGGATTTTTTTAACCTCTTTTGCTTTCATGCCTCCCCGCCCCACTAACTTGCTGAGGTTTTTCAACAGGCCCTTGATAAAGGTGGGAAAATAGGACCACACAATCAATTTGTGTTACTGTTATCTAGTTACTAATCTCTTCTTTCGTTTGGCTCTGGCTGCATCAAGGGTGGGTAGCCGTTAAAAAACCGAATATTTATCCTAGAAAAAACACCTTTTATAAGCAACAATGAATGGCTCTGCCTAGATCAGAACTGGCTCTCTTCCTATCATTTTGACTTTAACCGCGTTGGTTGAATTCTGCCACTTTAAAGAGGATGGTGCTTCAAGATGAAATCCTTGCTTTGTGCTATTTTAGGCAGGCCCCTCACAGTGTTGTTTTCTGCTTTTGCCGTTTCTCTGGCAAAGCCAGGTCAGAGACTCCTAACAGTGAACAGCCCATTTTGAGTTCTGGGCCTGAGCTTTAGGAGTAATGGAGTTTACCCATCCCTTTTCGTTCTACTTTAGCCTGTGGCATATGTCCATGAAAATGGCACTTGGCAGTCTCTTGAATGTCTGCAGTACATCAAAGAAATAAAGTCTGGAAAAAGATAATCCCAGCTGGAAACTGGGGTTTGCATTCAGTGAGAATCTCATGTTTTGTTCCCCCTCCCGACTCCTGGCTGTTCTTTGTTGGCTGGTGGTCAAATATAAAGCTGGTGTCCAACATTCATCCTTCCAAAGAACAGCTCCATTCAAGTTGCCATGAAGGAATGAAACACATACAGGTATTGCAGCCCTCCAAATGGTACCAATAGAGTTGGATGGGCAAAGGGATGATGTTAGGGGGCTTATTCCTTCACCCACTTCCTTCCCTGGTCCTTCTCGCATGAACAGAGAGCAACAATACCTGAAGTCCAAAGGTGCAAACAATTTGATGTTTATTGGGGTGAACTTCCAGCAAGCATGATTCCAGTTTCCTTCCTTAGTGTCCCCCTTCTCAGCTCTGACACCACAGAGCCTTACACCTGTGTTCTTGTTCCCATTCCTGCCCTTAGCCAAACATGATCCCAATTTCCCCACCCCCATTCCCTGTTCCCATCTCCCCCACCCACACACCCACCCCTCACTTCCTGATTGACTGCAGACTATATAGTAAAACTTGAGTTCTGCTTTGCTATACCTTAACCAATCATTTTCCTGAAATTTAACTAACCAATCTGAACATATTGTAACATGATTATTTAACCAATTATATCCCACCACCCTAATTAGTTTACACCCAGCAAAATTAATTATACAGCAGACAAACAATCACAGAACCAGACAGAGATTATACAGACAAACAATGGCAAAGTGGGAACTATAATGACAAAACAATACAGAAGTGAGGATTTCACATCCCAGATATTGATAAGTGAGTTCTTGCCAGACAGGATGCTAACAAACTAAGTTTCCTTTTACATCTTCTAGGTACTTCCCTTTCTCTGGAGGCGACAGGCATTATCAGGACAGGATTGTATCCTAACAGCCCAATAGCACCCTCTTTCAATGTGACTAGTTTGGAATGTGAGGAGGTGGCCGGTCACTTCCCAGCTTATGGCTGCCTCTGCTGCTTAGCCAAAGGCCTTAGCCTAAGAACAGGGCCTCAGACTGCCACAGTGAGGGAAGGACCTTACACCGGCAGACAGTGATTTTGATTCTTTCTTTTATACCTCTATAACTAGCCAAGTGATAAGAATACACCTAAATTCTTAGAGTACAGGTCCTTACCGACAGGCCTGAATATCTGTATCCTAACAGACGGGATAATTAATAAATTATCAGACCTGCTTTCCAAACTGTCTAAATGATTAAAAAATGTAAGGGGAAGGGGGGAGAAATTAAGGCTCAGGATTGTGTAAAGGGCTCCGTTGTGTGTTGTAGATCTGTTTTGCAGTTTGTGTGTAATTGCTGTGCTCCTACCTGAGCTGACCAGCCCAAGTACGAAAGGATAACGCCCAACTGCAGACTGATACGCTCTCTTTTTTTATGAATAAAAATAGTCCCTCCCCCTCGTGTTTTGTCACTGCACCGATACATGGTGTAACGCAGCACAGACTAATCCAACGTACTGTGCCCCAACTGGAGAGGGTTCTATCTGATGAGATAACTGAGACGTTCTGGAGGGTGTCTGGCAGACTGTCGTGTCACTGCCTAATGATTATATATTTGTGCAGGTTTTTTCAAGTTCTCTCCCTAGCACTCCCCGGGGTATTGAGAGTAGCTGCGTGGCTAATGTAAGCATTCAGGGTGTGATCCTTTTCTCGTGGACTTTGATGGCCCCCGATCAGCTACTAACTAGGTGCTAATATTCTTCATGCTGGTCAAGTTGCTAATTGCTTCCTCCCAGGTGTGCAATGACTTCATTTCCTCTTCATAATTCCTTTCCCTATAGCTCTTTGTTTCTTACGTTTTTTGTTCTTGGACCTCACGTGTTTGGTTGAGTGGGTTTGGGGAAGTTTTGTTTTGTTTGTAGGCAGTGCTACAATGCTGGTTTGACTGAGGTAAAGCCACATAGAGAAGACATTGATCCCTGCAGGCTGGCTCCACCGGTCTGGAATTGATGAGTAATGATCTTGCCAACTGGATTGACAGGTAGTATCAATAAATACACCTGACCTCCGTCCTCTGCTCTTGCCTCTCCCCAGACAAGGGTTACCCAAAACTCCTCCATACAGAATAAAAAACTTGGTGCAGAAATACAGAAGGCTCTTGCCATCTTAACTTCTGGATTGGGTAGCTGCGAGAGGCAGGATCATCATTAATAGGGACTATACCAGATTCTTCTTTTCGGACAGGGGGGAAGTATCTGATTAGAGATCCCATTACCCCTGACTCAGTGTAGGAGGCTCTTCTGCTCTGAAAACGGTCTCATCAGGTGTCCGATCCAGCCATAAGACCTGGTAAAACAACCTAATGTTGACAACACGGATGCCTTGCTAAATTACCTGATGGAAATTCCTTTATGTATTTTTTTGTTCGTGGGAAGAGTGCTGTGCTGTCCATTCCCAACTGCTGGAGTTAATGAGTAGTGACATTTTTGCTTTTCCAAATTTAAAAAAAAATCTACTTTCTTATCGGTGTCACAGGCATTAATATTCTACAGGTCACGCTGGAAATCGCTTTCGGCTTGAAATAGGCCCCATGTCTCCTCAGTGCTGAGCTTTGGCCACGAGACAGCCAGCCTCTGTTAGGGGAGTTAAGGAAACAGACAAAATCGGTGCTATTCTAATTCCTGTTCTGGTACCTGCAAGGTGGTGAAATGTTTATTTCTCACATGAAAAAATGAAACTACCTGTGTGTCTTCATACTATACGACTGGCCCAGTGTAAGTACGGTATGAAATAGAGGTCAGCTCAGCCAGAGGATGCATCGCATGGCAAGGTCATTGATCCATACAGTCTACAGCAGTCCGAGTTTTAAGTGTAACCTCTCAATTTATTAAAATATGGTGCTTTTTTTCTAGTTTAGAGCAGTGACTTAGGTCCTGATCTTGCAAGCTGCTCTGTATGGGCATAAGGACTCCATTAACTACCTCTAACCTAATTGTATTTCAGTGTAAATAAATTTGCCTCTTTATCTAGGCTGCCTGCTTCCAGGGTGTACTTTGGTAAAATGGCAACTGTACGAATTTTATCAATTTCAGTTCACAGACAAAACAAGCTGTGGGAGCACTTCTCCTTTGGTGCCTTTCCTGGCATCAGCAGGCCCCCTACTTTGGCTTTTTAGAACGGATTTGCTGCTAAACTTCCTTTCATTTTGGTTCCTAGCCAGCCATTTTAATCCGCAGAGTGAATAACTCTTTGAAATCAGATTATCCCGAGGTTTTGACAATTTGTGGGTATTAAAGCAGCTTTAATTTGAAGCTTGAATCTAAAGTAATGGAGCTTTGAGTTTCAAGGGTCATGATCTAGATTATTCCAGATCCTTGGGCTGGCATATGTCAGGAGTTACTCCAAATAAACTACAAACTAGTGTAAAGTTGGTGTGAATGAAAGGAGAATCAGGGCCTAAATGTTCTGAAGTGTAAACAAAAGGGGTAAATTCAGACCAGGTGTAAATAAGCACAGATTTCTTGACCCTAGCAGAGTTGTGCATGGATTTACATAAAGTATGAATTTGGTCCAAAGAACTTAACTGGTCACAAATCAAATTGCAAAGGTGTCAGTTCTCTTTTTAGGGATTATGCTACATTTTGCATGCTCAAGTGGCCAACACTGTTTTTTAAGAAAGTAAGAACTCTTGACGTTCCACCATGTCAATACCTATAGCTTTGGGGAGATTATTTGTTCATAAAAAGGGACTTTAATAACGGCATTGTGTGAACAAGAAAAGCCCTCTTGGGATAACAAGGAACATCATTGATTCACCTCAAAGACTTCATTTTACAATTTGAAATGACTCAAGTGAGAGAGAGAGAGAGAGAGTGTATGTGTTGCCCATCCAGTGTCTTAGTGTACCAGAGCTACTGACTGTAGTTAGTGTAGATCACACTGGATTACAGTTAAATTGCCTTTTGAAAAAAGAAGAAAGGAAAGGATCTAAATAAGCAAAACAGACTGTACCCAGTATGGCTTCCGCTAGAACATTAGTGAATTTTATTTATGTGTTCTTTCTAAATCCTAACTTCCACATTTAGTTTGTTGTAATTCCAAATGTGTTACTTCGTAAAAAGAACATTATCAAATGACATTCACTATGAACTACATTATACGCTTGATTTACAAGCTGTGTTTACACTCTCTCCGTATACGCTCTGATATAACATACATCCTCCGATATCAGTCATTTTAATTGTAGAGCCATGTGGTAAATGATCAGAGAACATTAACTGCCTCACCTGCACTCTGCCCATTAATCCATCTCCTGTGGGACTGACTTTCACATTTTAAACCCACGAACCGCTTCGGTCCATCATCACCTAAAAAACCCCAAACCCAAACCTAGTAACTTGCCAGAGAAATATTCCCTCCTCTCTTCTTCTTGTACAACAACAAAACACCAACCTAAAAAACCCAGAAAGTAAACCTGGCTGAAGCTGAGATGGGTGAGATTCAGATAGTTTTTAGGTCTAGAAAAGCAAGTCTGTGTCCTGTTGCCTTGCAGGGTTGGAAACAGGAGCTTTGCCCCTATTGGGAAGGGGGGATTGTCAGCATCCCAACCTAGGACACTAGGCTGTCTTGAAAATGTCAGTTACTTAAGTGTGTAATGTCATAATTGTTGCAGAAACATACTTCAGTGATGGGCAGTTCCTGGCAGGGTCACAGCCTATGTCTGTCTTTCCCTCCAACGGTCTCTGAGCAAAGCAGTTATGTCTCTTAATTGAAGTTTGATTTGGTGACATCGAGTTAGTTTAAATGGGCTCTGCATACTACTCATTTGTCCACCATGCAAAATAATCACATGGGTGGAAGCTTGGTGTGATTAGCAGCCTGTCGTCTGGAGTAGCCAACGTGTTACAAGTTCGGACTCAGGTGCAGCTGGGGAAGGTAGCAAAATGCATGATATGTCTTTGTGGACATTCTGTGCGCACCCAAGCTTTCATTATAAGGGAAATGAAAGAAAAATCCACCTTCACTCGTCTTGCATGTTTTGTGCTGCGTATGTTCAGGGGAGCATATCTGTTGCGGCTAGTTTATTTCTGGGAGGTTGTTAAATCATTGTTTTGTCCTACAAAGGAGCTTCAGGGCATGATGGGGAGACAGTATAAAGAACTGTCAGCGAAATAAGTGTAAGAGGTTTAAGCTTTTCTAATTCAGTGGCAGAACACTCTTAAGGGAGTATAAAGAAAAGGAGTACTTGTGGCACCTTAGAGACTAACCAATTTATTTGAGCATGAGCTTTCGTGAGCTACAGCTCACTTCATCAGATGTTTACCGTGGAAACTGCAGCAGACTTTATATACACACAGAAATCATGAAACAATACCTCCTCCCACCCCACTGTCCTGCTGGTAATAGCTTATCTAAAGTGATCAACAGGTGGGCCATTTCCAGCACAAATCCAGGTTTTCTCACCCTCCACCCCCCCCACACAAATTCACTCTCCTGCTGGTGCTAGCCCATCCAAAGTGACAACTCTTTACATAATCAAGTCCGACTTGATTATGTAAAGAGTTGTCACTTTGGATGGGCTAGCACCAGCAGGAGAGTGAATTTGTGTGGGGGGGGTGGAGGGTGAGAAAACCTGGATTTGTGCTGGAAATGGCCCACCTGTTGATCACTTTAGATAAGCTATTACCAGCAGGACAGTGGGGTGGGAGGAGGTATTGTTTCATGATTTCTGTGTGTATATAAAGTCTGCTGCAGTTTCCACGGTAAACATCTGATGAAGTGAGCTGTAGCTCACGAAAGCTCATGCTCAAATAAATTGGTTAGTCTCTAAGGTGCCACAAGTACTCCTTTTCTTTTTGCGAATACAGACTAACACGGCTGTTCCTCTGAAACCTGTCATTAAGGGAGTATGTTCACTAAGGTCTGAGTCCCACTGAGTCTTTTCCTGTTGATGGGTAGATTAATGGTGATAAATTCTGCCGTGTCAGGAGATGTGTGAGGCCCTGTGCGTGGCTAACTGTAGCAAATACTTCAAGTGGAAAAAGACAGCACTTCCTTGCTGTTCCTTTGGCATTCTCCTTCTACGCTTAGTAATAAATAAATAAGTGTTTGTGGGTTTTTTCCCCAGATAGTTTTGGAAAATATTTAACTAGAGACTCTAATGAGAAGCCATTATAGCTGCAAACAGAATTGTTATTGTCATTTCAGCTGTTAACAGTTTAAGGGCAGTTGCTCACAAATTGTTCGCTAATTAGGGACCAATTCACTTTTAAAAAAATGTTTAAATTGTAGTTAAGTTGCACATAGTGTACAGTACAAAAAAGAATTTGAATAGAAGTCAGCTGGTCCACGTAGGGTTGCCTACTTGGTAATATTTCATACTAGGAGTGCTGGAACCTCCCTCCCACCTCATCCCCCCTGAGGCCCCGCCTCTTCCCTGAGGCCCCTCCCCCCACCGTTCACAGTTCTTCCCTCTCCCACCCAAGTCAGGAGGGACTCACTTGCAGAGCTGGGGCTGGAAGTTGCAGCTGCCCTGGCTGGCACAGATGATAACCCGGTGCCTTCCCCATCCACAGTAACTGGACTGTGGGTGTCTGGTCAGTCGATCTGACCAGTTACTGTCAGGTGCCCTTTTCAACCAGACTTTCCAGTCAAAAATTGGGCACCTGGCCACCCTATGTGTATTGGATGTAAAATGTCTGTAGTTAGCCCTGGGCGCATGGGACCTCAGTAAGAGCGAGTGCTGAGAGAATGTGGAATCGGTCAACACTACGTTCGGCTGATGCGGCAACTCATGGTGTCAGACACCGTCAGGTGGTTGAGGGACATCTACGTAGAACACATCACTGGACATCGGCAATACCAGGAGGGATGAGCTGCACTGCTGATGAGAAGCGCAGTCGGGAAAGTAACTGAAATGCTTTTCTGAGGGTCTGTATTTTCTAAATGGAGAACCTACCCTAAATTCTCAATTACTGAGGGACAATCTTCACTCATTGATATATTTTGCTTTCCACAGCCAACTCTCTGTACAACATTTCATGAGTGATGTACCCGAATATTTGGATGCTAAATATCTAAACTGTATTCTTAAATTTATTCACCTAAATTTGGGTTATTGCTGATTATGCACTATATGTATCTTATGACTTTAAAAACCAGCTTTCTATTTGTGGATAATGTAAACACTATACCCAGATGTACAGACACTCTTTTCTTAACCTGCAGACTGTATAATTTTTTAACATTAGCTTTAATAAATTTTTTTAAAATGTATGTAACATTTACTTACTCTTCCACAGCTTGAACCCTCTTTTTCGTTCTAGATTACAAAGGTTTAAATAATAAAAAAGGTATAATTTCCTTTGGCAATCACATGATGGGTTTATTACTCATAACCAGAAATGTCAAGAGATGATTTCACAGTCCTATTTTAGGTGCGTGAACGGAAGGCTGCGCTTTTGACAGCGGTTCAGAACAGCACTTTTAAAAGTTTAAACTTAATTTCCATTTCTGGCATAGCTTGCGCGAATTACTGTGTTCTGCAACAATATCCTGTACTTCGTTATATTCATTTATTAATGGTTAAATAAGCATCCTCACCTCTTAGGAAAGTTAAACCATATAAATGGGGTAGGGTAGGAAAGACAATTTACATCTCTCGTTGATAAGGGGCAACGTTTTACTCAGTGTGATGCAAATTATTGCTCGTTAAGGGGATGTCCTAAAAATATAAGCGTGTGGAGGAGCTCTCACTATAGCTACAGTAACAATTATGCGGGTTATTTTTAATTTTATATTTTAAGCACGGACTAAGATGAAAGTATTTGTTCTCTGGGGATCTTTTAAAATAAATCTAGCTAATTCATTCAGCAGCCCTGGAGGTCTCACATGGTCCCCATCAGACAGATCATTTTTCGCCTCTGCCACTCACTTGCTGTTTGACCCAGGTAAGTCTGTTCACCTCTCTGTGCGTTATTTGTGTACATCTATAAGAAAGATCATACAAAACACATTGAGACCTTTCTGTGGAAAGTGCTTCTTGTTGTTTTGTTAAATTAAGAGTTGGACAAAGTACAGCTAAAACATGACATTCTGATTTCTTTGTGAGATAACGTTGGGGCTTTTAGTATGTTTGGTGCTAGTCTTACATCACACTCCAACCCTGCATTAGTAGTTTATTATTCTTGTATTTATTTTCTGCATTGGAAAGCAGAATACATCTCCTTTTTTAGTCCAGCAAATCCCTTTTTTGAAGTGTGAGTCTTGGAGGTGGTGCAAATGAAATGGCCTGGCGTGTGGAAAAAGGGGTTAAGAGCTTCCAGTTGAAGAGTGGACAGTACCCCCAGGTGGACTCAGTGATTGTAAAGAGGGAGTTTAGCTAGGTGCCCTCTGGGAATTTGTCTGGTACTGTGCCTAAGGCATGAGCCTCTCCTAAACCTTTTCTTATCTCCTCCTCAAAGGCCTAGGGAGGTGCTCTGTCGAGGTGCATTCAGGGGTAGTTCCTTGGACCTGAAATATAATTTTAGCCACTCAGGTCTGAGTGAAACAAACTCTTGCCAGTTGTTTACTCTTGGCCGATGAAGGGTGTAGGAACTTCTGTTAGTGATGTTGGAAGAGCAGACTCAAAATGGCTGTGAAGGATTGAATCCGTAATTAAATCCTCCTACACAGCCAGTCCCTGTTGCAGTGGGTGCTTCTGATTTCACGTGGGCAGGTAGATTACATCTGGCAGGCTTCTTAGGCAGGTTAACATAGTGGTTAGGGCACTGGAGTGGTACTCAGGAAACCTGGGCTCAGTTTCTGACTCTTCTGTAGACTTCCTATGTAACCGCGAGCAAGTCCCTTTGTTTACCCTGAGCCTTAGTTCCCTCTCTGTCCAATGGGGCTGTAGCTGCCCTGCTTCCCAGCAGTGCTTGGTGATAAAATTCATTCATAATTGTGAAGTGGCAATGCGGGGGTTCTCTCATCAGTGTAGGTAAGCCACTTACCTGAAAGGCGGTAGCTAGGCTGACCAAAGAATTCTTCCATCGACTTAGCGCTGTCTACACTGAGGGTTAGGCTGGCATAGCTATGTCTCTCAGGTAAGGTTACCACCTGGCTGGTTTTTTTATGGATTTGCCAGTTGCCAGAAAAATAATTTAATCTGCCAGGATTTTTTTTACGTGGGTCTAAAGATAAGTTTCTGTGTCCAGCTAAAGATAATGCAGTGTTCCCACTGCCGCAGTTTAAGTGATAACAGATCAAAACTGCTGAAAATACAGCAGCGCTCTGCCCACCAACACGCAAGCGCACCGTGCATGTGTGAGAGAGAGGTTTGAGTCATGCAAGAGTGAGAAGATGTGCGAGGCATATTAAATAATGGAAGATCAGGGCAATTGTGCAAGTGATCCTATTACATCCCTGAAAAAAAGCTCGCATCAGAAACTGCACATTCAATGATAACTTTGCTAAACGAAAAGACTGCAAAGACTGGCTGGCAGAATGTGCTGATAAAACAAATGCCCGTTTGTTATCAATAATGATATCAATCTTCTCTATATGTGTTATCTCACAAGATACTATTAAGTGGCTGTTGAAGGGTGGGATTTGCGTTGAAGGGTGGGATTTGTGGAGTTGCCTTATGGTTGGGGTTGCGGTGGGCTTGCCTTGTGGGTGGGGGTTGCCATTTTTTTTTGCATTTCAAAGGTGATAACCCTACTGTCAGTGGTGTGGATTTTTCACGCCCCCGAGACCTAGCTATGCCAATGCAAGTTCCCACTGTGGACCAGCCCTGAGTGTCACAGCTAAATACAAAGTGGAACAGATTGTTTAGCATAAGTAGTACATCTGTAGTATGAGAGATCTTCAAAGTAAAAAAGGCTTTTACCACTTCTACAGTCATAGGACAAAATATATATATAAAAATGGGTGGGTGTGTATTAGTGGTTTACAGATTGTTGTAATAAGCCAGCGCCTTTATTAAGGCCATGGTTTTTAGTGTCTAGCAGAGTTATTTTATGGGTTTGCCAGTTGCCAGAAAAATAATTTAATCTGCCAGGATTAATAATTTAATCTGCCAGCCTAGCTACCTCTGAAGCTCCCAGGCTCGTCATTTGAACGTGTTGTGCAGGTTTATTTTGAGGAAAAGGACTGAGAGGTCAGATATGGAGTGATCATTTTGTGAAGTGTTCGCCCCCGGACAGAGTGTTTTTTGTCTTTTATCATTTTTCTGTGTGAGTTCATTCGATGCTAAACCTGCAGATGTATCTCCATGGCTACGATGATCAATATCCCCCTCCCAACACACCTTTCAAGATCAGTAGGTCCTACACATGCCTATCGCAACATGGGATGTACCTCATCGGGTGCACTAAATGCTGTAATAACTATGTGGGTGAAACCAGACAATCCCTGCGCTCTTGAATGAACTCACACAACAAAATGAAACGAAAAAAACCACCCTGTCACCTGTGAATGAACGCTTTTCACAAGTGGAGGTAGTGATGTGATCTGGCCAACCCTCTCTTGGCCTGACTGGAGCAGGATACCTCTCAGCATCAGGATGAAGAAGGCCCAGTGGGATTACAGTGGAGTCCAGGGTCCCAGGAGACCGTGCGGGTGGCTGCCATGAGGGTGAAGCTTTCTTCTTCCCCTTTTTTCAGTCAGCAGTTGTCCCCCTTTTGCTTCCTTTCTCTTGAGTTTTCCTCTCAAAATAGTTTATTTTAAAGACCCTGAAAGGCAGCGGTGGGTGGAATAGCCTATCCCCTCATTATTTTGTCCACCAGTGAGGGCTGGTTTTGGACACACCAATTTTGGTTCATGGATTTCCAGTCTCGTGCTGTTCTTGTTTTCCAAATGTGATCTTAACACAGTCCTTGAATTATGTCAGTACTAGGCCGTTTGGTCTGTCTCCCTTTTGTGCTGCTCCCCACTGACATTTGTTGCGATAGGGTATTGTGACCTTTTATGCGCTTTCCCTCACTTTTCACAGTTGAGCTCACAGTGAGGGTAAATCTGGAGACCCAGTTATTACAGCAGAAAGTGCAGTTACTGAGCAATTCCCCCCATGCCACCGTTCGCAGCAAGGAAGAACGATGCCACGTAGGGCTCGTCGGCACTTAAAAAGCTGCAGCTGCACCACTGTAGCCCTGCAGTGAAGAGGCTGCCTATGCTGGAGGGAGGGCTACACGTTCCCCTAGAGCAAACACCTGACTCGCTCTTCCCCCCTCCCTTCCTTGGAGAGAAGCGCAGCCTGGCTTTCTGAAGATCTAGCGACTGGCCTGGGATTCGAGTTTCAATCCCCAGCTCTGCCACAAACATCCTGTGTGACCCTGGGCAAGTCACGTTATCCCTCTCTGCCTCTTTTTCCCACCTGTAAAATGGGGATAATAAACCTTCTTTTCTCCCACCCATGTCTGTTTAGGTCGCAAGCAGTTCGCAATTGGGATTTCTTGTGTATATGGAGGAACCAGACAATGGGGCCTCAGTCTGGGTTTGGGGCCTTTAGTTTCTACATATTCCAAATGGTTGCTACTGTATTCCACATAATATAAGATATTTATATGCTCGATGTTTATCTTGTTGCGTACACATCAATCTGGTAGCAAAGGAATTTATAGTCACAAAAATAGTTTTTGTGTGTGTGAAGTGCAGTAATATATAGCAATAAAACCCATAATTGCTGCAGGAATATACTATGTTATACCAAACTGTCACTTAATTATGGCTTGAATATAGTTTTGCTAGAGAGAAACTGGTGCTTTCATGTGAAAAAAATACATATTATCTCCTTTCAAACACACCTTAATTGCCTGCAATGAATTCATTAATTAAGCAATAGATCTTACAAAACAGGGCAGGCTCATCTGTGCATGCAGAGTATGAGAGAGTATATATAAAGACATAGCAAGGTTTTAGATTCAAGCAAAGAGTGGTCTCGTGGTAAAGGCTGGTGGGGAGAAGGGAGGGACAATTGTATTGGGACCTGGCCCACCCAAATTGAAATGGGAGGGGGTGGGACCCCAGCGAACATGATATACTGGGGCCCCAAATGTCTCTCGATGGGTGGGACTCCCATAGCCCCTGTAATGACCACACACAAAGGTGTGAAGCAAAAGGGCATCATGGGGTTAGGTTTTACTCAAAATGCCACTTGTTAAGGGTGAAATATGGTCATTTCTGCAGCCATTTCCGAGAAGCCGTAGTGGAGAGGAGCGATAACGAATGCTCCAACTTGTTCTGTAACAAAGGTTCCCGACTCTCAAAATATTGACTCAGCGATACCGCTTGGAACTGACCTATAGAGATGGGATGGTGAAACTTCGGACGTTAGATTACCATTGCTGCAAGGTAATGCCTGTCAGGGCAGATTAGTTCCAGACAGCACCACTGAATAGATATTTTGAGTTGGAAGCCTCTGTTATGGGGGTGATTGGAGCAGTTCCTATTGTGGTATTGTGGAGAATAAATAGTCCCGGCATGTGAAGATCTCAAATTTGTGCTCTTTTACACTTGCTTTTCCAATGGTTTGTGAAGAAACAATACATGAATCCCTTGTAAGAATTGTAGCTTGCAGAATGGTGAATGATTGGGGGGAAGGATTTGTTTTTAGATTTTGGAGTTAGGGTTGATATATGGAGCTAACTGATTTAACAAATTGAAGCAGTAACAAGTGAATTGCTTTTTCCTTGTACTGTGAAATTCTTTATAGTCCAGTTGCTTGCTACATGGATTTTTTTTTTTAACAAGAACATATCTGTGCACCTCTAGACTTATGTATCCCTACTCGTTGTGGTGGTCCCTTGGGAATCTTTACTTGTAAGTCAGTGAATTTTACCTGAGTAAGGAGTGTAAGGACCTGTAAACTCAATTTCTTTTGTGCATGGTAACTTGTTCATTAGGAGCTTGAGAAGTAAACCCTACATTCAGAGGATGATCTTAAATTAACTCAAATGTGTATCAGTCACTTTTTGTTTCCACCCTCTTTGAACAGTCTAGAGAGTCATAAATGTTAATGTGGAGAGACCTGGGAAGATGGTTGTCATGACTTGAATCAATTTGCTCTGAAATCCCAGGCTATGGATGAATTAGTCTGTGTTTAATGCCACCTACATGAAAATTTGACACTTTGATTTTATGACACTTCTCTATTTGGTAAGCTCTCTAGGGCAGGGGTACTCAAACTTTTTGTCTCTGAGGCCCCCCTCAATATGCTATAAAAACTCCAGAGCCTAGCGGGGGAGTTCGGGGCAGGGGCCTTGGGCAAAAACGTAGTTTGACTTCTGTTTGGGGCGGGCAGGGGCCAGCGGGGTTCTCCGTGGGGTGAAAGGAGGGAGTGCCACCTCCACCCCCTGACTCACCTCAGCAGGCCAACCAGCCTGTCTGGGTTGGGGGGTGGGGTGCAACCAAAAATTATAACTTAAAGGTTGGGGGCTTAGCTCAAAAAGCTTGAAAACATCTTAGAGTGCAAGGAGGGGGTAGCTGGGGGTTGTGTGTGGGCAGAGGGGTAGCTCAACTTGCAGGGAGGGGGTATTAGGGGCTGTGTGCAGGTAGGGGGGTAGCTCAGGGTGCAGGGAGCAGGGAATGAGGGGCTGTGTGCCGGGAGGGCTCCCCTGCAGTCCCTGTTCCTGGCAGGGTCTGCCAGCCACAGAGCCAGGTCTCCCCACCCGGGTGGCTCTTACTGGCTGCCTCTGTGGGAGCAAAAGGGGCTGGGAGCTGAGGAGCAGCTTCAACCTGGGGCACCATCAAGAGAAGAGGGAATGCCAGGGCTGCCTCTTCCATGGCACCAGCCAGAGCAGCAGCTGCCCCGCACTGCCCGGCTCCGGCTTCCGCCTCCGACCTGGGGCGGGGGAGGGAAGCAATGCCCTTCCTGTCCCCAACTCTGCACATGGGCTCTCGGCTTATGCCCCCCAGAGAGCACCAGGGTTCGGGGCTCCAGGATTCAAAAAGCTGACCTCCCAGCTTGAGCTACACGGGGGGCGCCGGGGATCGAGGCTTCAGCTTTGGGGCCCTGCAACCCCCTTGAAAGGGCTCGCAGACCCCTTGTTGAGAACCGCTGCTCTAGGGCACAGAAGTCATCTTCATTCTTGTTTCAGAGTAACAGCCGTGTTAGTCTGTATTCACAAAAAGAAAAGGAGGACTAGTGGCACCTTAGAGACTAACCAATTTATTTGAGCATAAGCTTTCGTGAGCTACAGCTCACTTCATCGGATGCATTCTTGTATGTGAAGTGCTTAGCCCACTTCTTGGTGCCATTAGATAATTTTGGCATAGGTGTAAATTTACAGAATGTCAAGGCAAGACAAACTATCTTTATTATAGTAAATCCTTTTCTCTGTTTTTAGCGGCGATTAGCCAGGATGGGCAGGGATGGTGTCCCTAGCCTGTTTGCCAGAAGCTGGGAATCAGCGACATGGGATGGATCACTTGATGATTCCCTGTTCTGTTCATTCCCTCTGGGGCACCTGGCATTGGCCACTGTCGGAAGAGAAGATCCTGGGCTAGATGGACTTTTGCTCTGACTCAGTCTGGCCGTTTTTCTGTTCTTATGTTTGCTGTACATTCTTACAGAGCAACATTAGCCTCCATTTTTCTCTGGCTGTGGAGGAAAATGTGCCTCTGAAGTATTAGTCTCATGAATTTGCAAAGACATTTTTATTGCCACTGGTGGATCATAAAGATGTTTATTCTCAAGTGGCGAAGGGCTTGGTTTCCATGAGGGACATTGACTGTAAAAACTAATGAAGAAACCTTTGGTTCCTGTGTGATCCCTGGAGGAGAGCGATTTTGTTCTCTACTGTGATCATATTTTAACTTGCATTGTGTTTTTATTAATTTGTTACTGTGACTCTAGATGCTAGAGTTTGGGGATCACCGGAGAGGCCAAAGTGATCATTTATCCAACAACAAAGAATTGCTTAAGGTGGGAGAGAGCACCCAGGAGCGAGCACCCCGGAGCCATTTTCTTCCTTTCAGTTTTCCTATGACTAAACAGGAGCTATTTTGTATATTTAAAAAAATAAATAAAATGGTGGTTTCACATTATAATTCTGTAAGGCCTAGGCCCCTGCATCTCTGTGTAAGTAGGAAGAATGTTCCCAGTTACACTTTTATGAGTATAGATTTTCCACTTCACATTCTTGAGAGCATGGAAACGTGATTAATGTAAAAAATTTCAAACAGCATTAATCATAGTTGATTTCTTATTGATTTTTCCTAAGAACCAGACTGCTGCTTGTGCTGGCTGGTGAACTCCTGTATAGTGAATAAAAACTAAGCTTGAGTTGGACTTTTTTTAAAACAAATAAGTTTGAAGGAAGCCTTGATAAATACGCTTGAGAGTAAGTCAGTTGCTCAGCCAGTGTTTTGTGGAAGCTTGTCATAATGGTAGGCTGAGGTGGGCTGAAGAGTGGGCAGTCAGCACATTGTATTTTATGTAATTACTACACAATTAGGTTTCCTAAACTACACCATGAAAGACAAGCAGTTTTACATCTAATATATATATTTTCAACCAGGTTGGCCTTTGCAAGACATAAATGACATAAGGTGAACAAACTGCTTATTAAGGTAAAACAATGAAGGCCCAATTTTTAAAAGGTTAAGATGTACTAGAAAGTATCAGTGCATCCTCAAAGTCATTAATGTTATACAGAATGCACAGTGTGTGGTATTTTGAAAGGCCACAGTAACCTTTTCAAGTGTGGAGCATTCTAAAAGGAATATAGTTCCACATTGTTCAGAAAAGAGAAATCAGTTTTAAAAATCTTTTTATCTGCTTAAAAATAACCCTCTTTTTGGACCCTAAAAAGAGAAAATGATCCCCCCTGAAAGCATATAATTGGGTATGGGTCCTGCTTTTGAGCAGGGGGTTGGACTAGATGACCTCCTGAGGTCCCTTCCAACCCTGATATTCTATGATTCATATTAAGAACTCAACTAAACTACCAACTACAAAAAAAATAACCAAAGACAGAAAACCTTTTGGTAATAAGAGATGTAAGCTATCCATTTTTTTAAACGTTCATTGCTTTGCCGTTTCTTACCTAAATCTTTCCCTAATCTTAAGCTTTGTAATATTTTTTTGGTCTTAAATAAAGTCACTTTTCTTTGTACCTACAGTTAGCCAAATGCTGCTATTTTCAGTGATCACCTATCGGTCCCGATAGGACTGTAAATTGAAAGTGAAGTTCAAAGCTTTTGGTGAAAATAAAAGTTAAGAATCTGATCCTGCAAACAACTGTTTATCATAATGGTCCAATTGCAAATGGGCCCAATGAGGTAGTACTCTCTATGCCTATTAATAAGTGTTGTCAGGTCCTTGGGTCCTAAATATCAAAAATATATTTATAGATTGAGTGCATTTGAATCTTCAGAGTTCAAACCCAAATATTTCAAAATCACTTCCGCCACTTGATTGCTAAAACAGAGTTCTCAGTTGTCTTCCCTCCGAAATGCTAGAAGTGTTGCAGTCCTGAACATGCATTCCTTGCACATCCAACATACATTTTAGGTAGGTGTTTTGAGGGCCCCAGGAATGCAGGAACAAGCCTGTTGTTGGTAGCCTGTTGCCCCACTTCAGCAAAGCACTCAAGCCTGTTGACTTCAATGATTTCAGCATGTCATGCTTAACTTTTCAGCATATACTTAAGAACATTACGAAAGTGGGACCTAGAGTCTAAATGTGGCTTCTTCTCTTTGCTCATGTGGTTCAACTCAAGGCTCTTCTCTTGCTGTAAGCTTGCAGTTCTCTTTTGACTGAAAGCAGGGTGAGAAGTGCATGTTTCATTAGTCCCAGTGAGTTTTCTCCTTATGTTCCCTTTGGGTAAGACAGCTTGTCTCTTAGAAATCAAAACTGAAATTATTGGTCAACCCTGCTAATAAGCAACATCTTCACTTTCCAGCTGACAGTGTTTGCTTTGGCAGTGGAGAAGTTCTTCATTTTAAACCAGTGCAGAATCTGGTTTAAACTTGCTGGGCAAAGGGAATTCGAAAGATAACTTAACACGAGAAAGTCCTGCTAAATGGGAAAATCAAGCTCCTTGCCTCCTCTCCTTCACATCTATTTGCCAAATTACCTTTTCAGAAATACACTGTAATTCTGAATTCACCATGTTGCCAGCTAAACTCTTGATGATGAGGGCTTTTCTCCCAACTATTCATGCTTTTAGCTTTAGCAATGGGTGGTGGAGTCGAAAGACCTACAAGGCAGGATTTTAAAGTCTATGTGCTTCTTTTACACTCTTGCATGCGGCGATCAGACTGTTCCTGAAAAGGAAGAGGGAGAAATAAAAATACGCCATCCACTGCTGGAGATTCAAAAGGTAACTGTTGTCTTGCTTGCATAGTGCAGCTAGTTCTGGCTGGATTATATTGTTCCAACATGCTTCCAAAGAGAACATCCCGAGCCTGTGACTCGACTGAGTGAATTTTGGAACCCAGTGCATTAGGACGCTGAGATCTGGAATGATGAACGTCTAGGTTATGTGGTCTAACAAAGAAAAGAAATTTCCTGTGAAATAAGCAACAAGAACCCAGCTGTCAATGGGATTTTTCCCCTCCCCCTTCCATCCTTCCACATCTGACAGTTCTATCTCCAATTTCCACTTTCTTGAAAAATAATCCCCATTTAAATAATAAATTTGGAGCTTTTGGAGGAGTTTTCCCCTATGTAACACCGATTCAAATATCAGATCATAAACAAGGAAATCTAGAACACGCATGCAAGGGACAAAGCAAGTATCTTGGCAACTAAACCGATTTGCTATCTTTCCTGGCTGAGGTTTGTAAGCATCAAGTTGCGCTCCTCTGTGGAGGAACAGCAGTGTAGTGTTTGATAGCAATCAGATCAGGAGCAGAGTAGAGCACCACGCATCTGACAGGTTGTCAAACCTGTCACTTTCCAGCCTTTTCTGCCCCCTGACAAGGTTAGCCGCTGACTGAGAAGGATACAGTGAGACAGAATGGCAGCGGAGCATCAAAAGTGAGGAAACCTGCTTGCACAAAATGGCTGACATGCTTCTTACTGATCATATAACATCTCTGCAAACAAAACTCATTTATTTTCAACTGGTCTCTGCAATGATTTTCCAACCCCCCCTTCGCACGTAATAACTAATAACTGCAACACTTCTTGCATGTTCTCTCTTCAGGATCCAATTGCCCGTCAGACACTGATGTAATTTTATTGGAGATCTTGTTCCCAAACTTTAAAAAAGGCTACGTCCCTCTTCTTCACCAGTGGGTTTTTTGTTTCTGAAAGAGACCTGACTTGTTTTGTTAATCCCTTCTCTATTGTTTCAGTGATAATTTGGAAAATGGCTACATAATTGAACTGGGCCACTTTGTTAAGTGGCATTTGTACCATCAGACATGTCCAGCTGTGTTGTCTTAATGCTGCGCCAAGCTATTTGCTTGTGTTGCAGAAACATCGGCTGTTTATTCCAAGATGGGAGTCCTGATGTTCGGTTTTCTCCCTCCCAACCAGGGCCAGCTCTTGGTTTTCTGCTGCCCCGAGCTCCGAGAGCGCAACTGCCCAAGCAAAAAAAAAAAAAAAAAAAAGGGGGGGGGGGGGAACATCGCCCTTGAAGTTGTGCCGGCCCAAGCCCGTGCTTGCTTTGCTGGCGCCTAGAGCCGGTCCCGCTCCCATCTTCCCCTTGCTCCACCTTGTTCTATGTCCATGTCAAAGGCCAACGCTTCTTGTTGGGCAGTGCTGGTGTGCGAGAGCAGCACTCTGCTTTGATCCCACTGATGTGCTGGTCACAAGCAGGCACCAGATGTTACCTGCTATTTTAATGCAGTTGCTTTGCTCAGTATAGATCATGCACTGCACAGTTTGGGTCCTGGACTCTGTATTGTAACCTGGTGTGTATGCATGCTATCTCCCTCTGGTACCTGGGATAAGACCTGCTCAAGAATACAGTGTCCTCATGATCCCTAATGCTGCTGCTGCTGATGGAAATACACATTTATCTCCAGTGGTGGATCTGGGTCTGGCCCCTGCAGCAGAAGGGCATTTGTTGTATCCCTTTCTTTGATCATGGAATTACCGGTTGCTCTGGGATCCAGTACAGCTTCCAGCACTTCCAAACCAACAATTGAAAGGTTCATCTTTATTTTAGATATAAAATGTTAATGTGCACTCGTTTATTTTAATTTTCTCTTAAGCTGTAACCACCTGCTTTTCTAAATGCTTGGGGTGGTGGAGGAGGGGAATGTACTACCGAGGAGCTGTGGAAACTAAGCAATAGGATTTCTCTTGCTGCTGTTCAGTTTTATTCTATTTAATTCATTCAGGAGAGAAGAAAACAAAATTGAAGGGAAAAAGCAACCAGAGTAGTAAATTCAGCTCAGAATACTCTGGATAACAGTAAAACCAAGAAACTTGTTGGCTCAGACAGCTGTGGATTTCTGTAGATCTATCCCATAATCAAGAGCTAAACTTAGAGTGCATTCAAATGAATTAAAAATTTCAAAGACCTCAACATTTCCAAAAGTTCAAAAGCTGTAACTTCTGGTGTTAGTCTCACACAAATACCTAGCTACCAACAAAGTGTGTGTGTGGGTGTGTGGGTGTGTATGCGAGTGCACACACATTCTCTCCTATAAAAAATTACTTACTCCTAAATTGAAAACTTTCATACCTTTTACAGCTTCATTTATAAGTTATGAAGCTTCCTGATAAGGATGAATTTTATCTCCTGAAGCAATGCAATGTAAGTTCATCTGTATGATACAAAATGGCACTGGGATTTACATTAATCCCATAATTGAGAAGAAGCTGCCTGTGCTTTTCACTGTGATTTGCATTTTGCCATGGTGTGTGTGTGTGTGAGAGAGGGAGAGAGGTATATACATGTACATATACACTACCATTAAACTAACACATGCTTGGAGAATCTCAAGACTTTCAATGACAGGTTTCAGAGGAACAGCCGTGTTAGTCTGTATTCGCAAAAAGAAAAGGAGTACTTGTGGCACCTTAGAGACTAACCAATTTATTTGAGCATGAGCTTTCGTGAGCTACAGCTCACTTCATCAGATGTTTACCGTGGAAAACATCTGATGAAGTGAGCTGTAGCTCACGAAAGCTCATGCTCAAATAAATTGGTTAGTCTCTAAGGTGCCACAAGTACTCCTTTTCTTTTTGCGAAGACTTTCAATGAAACTGTTTATTTCTCAGCTGAAGCATTGAGGTGGCAGAGTGGGTATATTTATGTAGAAACTTGTTTATTTAAAGGGTTCATACTTATTCACCATCAGATCCATATAGGCATAAATTCTATTTTTTTTAGGTGGGAAGGCAAGCAGCAGCCTCACTATACATTAATGCCCAAGTTGGCTGCTCTCATGTTCATCATGTCACTTCAAGCATCTGTTGACAGGCGGGGAGAGTTCTTTGTGAAGAGAAGTATCACTTTATTGCTTACCTTGGGTATCAGCTTCCTGTTAGAACACTGACAAGTTAGCTGAAAACTACTCCTCTGCACAGGACTCGGATCAATTAATATGTATTGTTATGGTCATGTCTTATGAGAGAAGAGTGGCATTTGGTAAGTGTTTTAGGTGTGAGAGCTGAGCAATTGTCATGTTAACTCTGCATGAGAGCACTGTTTAGATGTGGGAGAGCCATACGCACAATGCTGTGTGCTAACGTATTATAAGCCATTGACTTGTTTTGATATGTGCAGTTACAGCATAATGCCATTTTGATGTAAATTTTAATCTAAAATTTGAAGACAGCACCAGGCTGGTGAGCACATTGCAAATGCCCAGCTGAAATGAAGATTGAACCAGCCCTCCAGAGACGTGGTGAATATTCTGTTCCATAAGCTGTTTCTAGAAGAGCGGTCCTGCTTTTGGGTGTCGCGGGTGTTGTAAATTTGAGTGCGGCACTAGTGGCTCAGTGCTCTTCGCTGGAGTGTGTCCAGTGCAGTAGGAAAAGGTAGAAGTGCCGTTCATGATTAAATGATTTGTAACAAGCTAAACAAAAAATACCTGCTCCTTCCCCATATGTCTTCAGAATGTCTGGAAAGTTTTTGACCTATTCAAAAGATCAGAGGTCCATCTAGCTTGGTAGGGTTACGGAATAACTTACCAGAACAGCGGTTTTCATTTGTGGACCCCTAAAAATTTTTGAATGGAGGCGTGTTCCCCTTCAGAAATCTTAGACACAGTCTGTGAATGCCAGGGATCCGTGGCCCGCAGGTTGAAACCCCTTGTACTAGAACAAAAGCGGTTAGATCTATTACTATAAACAGACAGTTTGGTGATTTGCTTATTGAAGTCCATCTTCTGAACCCTCGTGCATTGGTTAAAAAAAAAAAAGTGCAATAAAATTTCTTTCATTCAAAACATACCATTCTTCACGCTGACTAATAATCAATAGTACCATAACTATTTATCTATAGATGCTGTTTTGTTGGAGTCTCTCTCAAGGAGAATAATTATATAATAAAACCCACTATACTAATTTATAACTTTTTAAATAAAGCTCCATTGCTATAGAGATTTTTGCCTTTTACTTGGGCTGCAGGCCCAAGAAGGATGTTGATTCCTCTAATTTTCCTCTGCTCCGTTTTCTGGCTTTGACAAACCCGTTTGACTAAGGAGGCCAGCTCAAGCAAGTCCTTAATTTGATCCATAAGCACCAGCTTGGAGATTACAGCATGCTTCACAAAACATGGCTTGGGTACACGGAGCTGCATTGTACTCTTGAAGATGGGTTGGACCTTCTGTAGTGGCCCCAGTGAACAGGCAGGCCAAGCTGGTTTGTCTCTCTTTCCCACAGGAGATACCCAATAGAAGGAAAATAATGTGGCACGCTGTTCCTTACGGTGTAAATTATTACACTTGGCAATATTTTTGAATTAATTTTTTTGCCTAGGTTGAGTATCCTTAATTGGTTTGGGCAACTATTTGGAAAGTATTAAAGTTTAATTCCATTTGCTGCATCTCTACTATCTTATTCCCTAGCTGTACTCTTCACCTTTCAACACCAAACACAATCTGACCAAAAGGTGCTTCTGTGCAGTGTTTTCTCTGAATGAGTTGCCACCTCCTTGGAAGCAATCTGCACAAACCAGCCCAACAGACCTTGTCTTCACCTGCTTTCACTCCCAAATCTATTTCATTAGGTGTCTCCCTCAGCTAATTTCACAAGTGTCAGGCCCCGGATGTGAGAGACCTGATTAAATTCTTGATCATGCCACACTTGTAGAAATGAACTCAAGTTTACTCATTACTTCAGCCCTTCCTTTTTCCCACGCTGTACTGCTTGCTAAGCTAGGTCAAGAATTTGAGAATTCCCATTCAAAAAGTCAGCCTGAATTGCAGAGCCAAGTCAGTTTATAGGCTTGGCTTCACAACTTATCCAGTTTCCTGTTAGAACTGGGTGAGGGCAAAACCTTTATTGTTGTGAAGATTGTTCCTTTTCCATGTGGTCTAACTGCTCCCCAATCTTAAGTGATTTTGTAGAACTCCAGTTTCCCTGGACCGTGAATATGATTTACAAAGACTCTTGGGCCATACCCTGGCCCTGCTCCATACCTTGTCCAAAGCTGTGCCAGACCTGTGTGGCCAGTCTAGGCTAAAACCAGTACAGGGATGGTATGTGGGAATTATGCACTAAAATGCAAGTACTTAGGCCTTGGCTACGCTTGCGAGTTACAGCGCAGTAAAGGAGCCCTGGGCGCACTAGCTCACTACCCATCCACGCTGGCCAGGCACGTAGAGCGCTCTGAATCTGTGGCTACAGCGCGGCTGGTCTCCACCTCGGCGAGTGGAATAACGTTTGCTGCGCCCCTGCTGAAGCACCGCGGTACCAGCGTGGACGCCCTGGTCCTATAGTGCGCTGTGATCGGCCTCCAGAAGTGTCCCACAATGCCTGTGCTAGTCACTCTGGTCATCACTTTGAACTCTACTGCCCTGCCCTCAGGTGACCAACCGTCAGATCCGCCCTTTAAATTCTCTGGGAATTTTGAAAATCCCCTTCCTGTTTGCTCACCCAGGCGTGGGGTGCTCTCAGTGAATCTTTCCAGGTGACCATGCCTCCACACACCAGGCGAGCCCCAGCATGGAGCAATAGCGAGGTGCTGGACCTCATCAGTGTTTGGGGGGAGGAAGCTGTCCAGTCCCAGCTGGAATTACGATACCTTCGGATATCAAGGGACATGATGGAAAGGGGCCATGACCGGGACACGCTGCAGTGCAGGGTTAAAGTGAAGGAGCTGCGGAATGCCTACCGCAAAGCCCGCGAGGCAAACAGCCGCTCCGGTGCTGCCCCCGCGACCTGCCGTTTCTACAAAGAGCTGGACGCGATATTTGGGGGCGACCCCACCTCCACTCAGGGGACCACCATGGACACTTCAGAGCCCAGTTCAACAAGGCGGGAGGAGGAGGAGCAGCAGCAAAGCAGGAGCGAGGGTGCTCCGGTGGAGGAAGACCCCCTGGACTCCCTAGATGCATGCAGCCAGGAGCCGTTCTCAAGCCAGGAAGAAGGTAGTCAGTTGCGGCGGCCGGTGCTTGGGGAAGGACAAACACCAGAGGAGGTTCCCGGTAAGCGGCTTTTATTTTGGGAAGGAAGTTATTCGGTGCGGGCTCTTGGGGCGAGGAGGGTTAGGCCGATGCATGCCTAGATGCAGAATAGGGCGTTGATGTGCTCTCTCACATCGCGGTAATCGGCCTCAGTGATCTCTTCAAAGTTCTCATCCAGAACTTGGGCAATGTGCTTGCGCAGATTTCTTGGGAGAGCACTGTGGTCCTTGTCCCGGTCAGGCTAACTTGTCCATGCCATTGTGCTGTGGGTGACGGGGGGACCATTGCTCCACACAGGCAAGCTGCATATGGGCCAGGGCGGAAGCTGCATTGCAGTAGAAGACCCTCCCTTGCTTCCCAGGTCACCCTCAGCAGCGAGATCTCTTCCAGGACGAACTGCTGTGGAAAATGTGGGGACAGTGTTCAGTATAGGGGCCCCCTGCCGCTGTTGGCTCTCCCCTAGGCACAGAAACCCAGAGGACAGTACAGCCGTGAAACAATCAGTCACGCTTGACCCTGTGCTTACTCACTGTTTTGGGGCTCCCGTGGGTTACGTGTGCTTGCTATGGGGCGGACAAATTATGCTATTGTGTAGACTGTGCTGGCCCTTAAGTATGGGGGAATCCTTGCTCTGTCTGGTGTGAACAATGCTGCCTCTGTTAAGTGTTGCATTTTGCCTTTACAGATGCAACCTTGAGATCTCAGCCATCAGGGTTATCACCGGCCGAAAGACTCCAAAGAATTGGAAAGAGGCCACGTAGAAGCAAGGAAGACATGTTGCATGAAGTAATGCTGCATTCAGAGAACTTTTACCGCATCGCTAATCTAGTCCTGCAAAGTTTCACTTCCAGTTTGCCACTGTTATATAATGTTATAAAATAACACCGGTAATGTTATCATCATCGACCAGGCTACTGCTGGGTTATTTCCCCAGCTCTAGGACCTGCTACACGGGCTATATACCAGGCTGTGGCTTTCCTTAATGAAAAGTGGTCCCTAGTGTGTGACTTCTAGCAGTGGAAGCATTGTGCTGCTGTTGTTGAGAATATTGAAATACTTGGTATACCTTCATTTACATATATCTCAGCTGTTTTACACCTTATTGGGCTGACAATTGACACACATGCACGTTTGTTTCCTTGTAAGAATTCTTACAAATCCATTGTAAAGAAGTGTCAATTTTGCAGCATTTTACCCTCCTTAAAAATAAGCCAATTTTGTTGCATTTAGAAAACCCCCTCCCCATTGTTTCTGTGTACAACCCTACACTGGTTTTTGTTCTATGCACTTCTTTGTGTGCCAGCATAATTGATGATGGGGAAACTTACTTGGTCATACTAACTGTGACTTACAGTAGCAGTGCAGAAATATTGTAGGTCTTGCATAAATATTTTATATCTTTGCTTTCATGGTGACATAACAGAGGAAGGTGTGCGTGTGTGTGAGAGAGAATATTCCTGTTCCAGGGTGATTTGCCCCTTTTAAGGGGAGATGGGCCCAGCCTCTCACCTGTGACAAGTCAGCTGTGGCCTAGGACCTGAAGAGCACGTGGTCCTTCTAAAGATCAGCAAGGACTCAGCTGACCTACAGAACAGCAGGGAGCAGATGGGCTGAAGCAGGCCCTAGAGCTGGGAAAAGAACCTAGGTAGTAGGTGGTTTCCAGACAGCTAGCCTGGGGAGGAGAGTGTTGCAGGAAGGAGCAGAAAGGTTTCTGCACAGTCTCAGGGCTCTGACTCTGAGTGAGGTTATACAACCACTGGGAACAAGCAATCCACATTGGGCAGAGGAACGACTTTTATTTCAATATTTTGCTGCCTTCGGTTTCTCTTGAGCTACTAAATTGTGCCCTGAGGCAAGGCCCTATCACGGACTCTGGCATGTCATGGATCCCCCCTGGGCTGGTAAGCAAGCTCACTGGCTTAGAATTCCCTGCTAGAGTCTCTCTTTCAAATAATGGGTTGTGTCATCGGCCAGGGTAATTTGCATGGCGTCTTTGACATTGTGATGCTAACGTGCAGTGGTCAAATCTCTGGTGAGAAACAGAAGAGGATCCCACACATGTAAATATGTAGGAAAGAATGTCATAGGATATTGCATGAGAAGCTACTAACTTCAGCAGGAGGTGTGGGGGCTTAACATCTGAATATCAGGCCTGCCTTCTAAGTGTCTGCACCCATGCTTGATATGTGACTGGGCCAGAATCTTCTGTGTGTAGACCGGCCTAGTGCATGCTAGTGAGGGTAGTTTGCCAGCTTAGTTCGCAGCTTAGTTCCTTAGTTTATATCCTGGATATAGTGTAGAACAGTGTTTGGGTTTACATAGCACATTTCACACACAAGAAATCTGTGTGTTGATGCTCCCTCATCCCCTTCGGAGGTAAAGGCAGTGCATTGTCCGTCACACTTAAAGGGCTTGGCCTGGATTCTGCTGCACTTAACCAGTGCAAGGTGCTGACAGGGTGACATCTTTAGCCAAGATCTCTCCTTACCGTAGTGGTTGAATTATTATCCTTGAGGGCACCATAGAGAGATTTGTTGTCAGGCTTGTTGCCAGGGGCTGAGTGGGAGCTAGTGTGCTCAGCTCTTGAGTTGGGTCTCAGACTTAATTTACGTGGCTGTAGCTATGTGGATGTTTTCTAATGCAGAAGGCTGCGGGTGAAACCTTGACTCTACTGAAATCAATAGCACTGACATCAGCGGGACCAGGATGTCATTCCTAGTGCCTTAAATAATCAACGGTGAAAATTACACCTTGTTGCTCATGATTCTAGCAGAGCAATATGTGGTCAAGGAAATATGGAGAACAATTTAATTTGGATCAGCCTTTTTTAAGCAACCCTTTGCTCATCACCTTAAGCGTCATCACTGAGTAGTAAAATATTGCTGTCAAGACCCATATGGTAGAAAAGTTATAATGATGAAAGAAAGAAAGAAAATAAATTTTCAAGTCTTGACCTTGAGAACGCCTGCAGAAGAGAGAGCTTTGTTCCTTCCATGAAACTAAAATCCTGGGTCTTCATGCCAGAAAATTGTGACCATCCTAGAATTTTAAATGCCAACGGAAGATTAGACAAGTATTTTAGGATCGATTCTAAGTTTAAGCTTAAAAGTAAAGAAATTTCTATAGCTGAATTCTGACAGGCACTATTATTGTTACAAATCCTGCAATTGCATCAGAGCCTGTGGATCCTCGTCTCCATGTGAAGTCCCATTGAATGAGCTGCCCGCTTGGATCCAACAGCAGGTTTGGGGCCATTGGAAGTTTTTCTAGTAAATTTCAATTCAGCTGAGCTAAGGAATAAGGTAAAGCCTCTTCAGTACCAGCTTTCCTGTTACCTTTGGAAGTCAGTTGTGAAGAGAAACTTTAGCACCATCAAAATAAAATAAGCATATAATCTGAGTCTTTGTCAAGACCGAATTTCCAAAAAACCAAGTAAACCAATAGTCTTTAAAACCCAGAGAGAGAAATTCTGTTCGTAAAAGCCATAATCTTTATTTCCTTAGGCTTGTCTGGTCTCTGATATAATAGGAAATATGTGAACATTTTTATTCAAAAAGAAGGGGAAACCCCTCCTTTTCCACCTTATCCAGAGCAGATTCATCAGCTTTAGTAGGTTGTGGGGAAAACCCAGTTCTGTGCATGACAGGCTTCATGGAGACCAGAAATTCAGCATCTCAGGTTACGAAGAAGGCTGTCTGTTTGCTGGGGCTGTCTGTTTGACATTGGCAGTAGAATCTTCAAAGGTTAGTTATACCATTGAAGTGAATGAACCTTGCTTCTACCCAGAAACATTTATAATCTTTAATCAAGATAAATACAAGTTTAGTGATTTTTTTTCACCCTTTGTAACTTTACGTTTTATCTGAACATAGTGCTGGTTTGACAGCTCCGCAGAGCAGGTATGGTGTGCCCACAGCAGCCATACAAGCTTAACTCATGGTCTCCCTGTATCTGGTCCTCCCAGCATCAGTGTTAGCAGTCCAATTCACAGTGAACGGCATTCGCCTCCTTTTCATTTGTACATCGACCCCCCACACCTCTCGCAAGCAGCCACTGCACAGTAGTAACTTCTAACTGTAGCTATCTAAACTGCCACGTAAGAGGTGGAGATCTCTAGCCTTCAGAGCTTTCCTTCTGCTGGCCGATACGCTGTACAAGGAATCAAAACCATTTGCTTAACCTAAGGGTTAGGCTCCATTAAAGTCAATGGCAAAACTCCCCCTGACTTCAACAGCATCGGTATTTTGCGTAAGATATCTTAGCTGTGCAATTTCTAGGCTTCTCTCCCCTATGGACCACAGACTTCTCACCTAAAATGTAGACAAAATCTGTTTAATTGCTACTCCGAGGCCTGTACCAAAGCCTGTTGAAGTCAAAGAGAAGACTCCCACTGAGTTCTCATTGGCCTTTGAGCCGGGTCAGAGGTGCGCCATCCATGTTTTGTTTGCTGATTTTGGAAGTACAGTGTCACCAGCCAGTTTTAAAACCTGGACTACACAGAGCAACTAGGAAGCGTCATGTTACAACTATGGTTTGACTTGGGCTCCGGTACAGGTGTTACTCACCCTGGACATCTGTTTCTCCTGTAGCAATGGCCTTTATTTCACCTCTTGCTTGGTGCTGTCTAAATTGAGACTTGTGTAAGGTGTGTGGGAAAAGATGTTACTGTCATGAAATATAAAATGTGGCTGTGGTTTCCAAGTAGAAGCCTTTTAGATGCATGGTTGGATTCCTGCGAGAATGCTCTGTCCTAGCAGGCAGGTTTTTGAATTTGTATCTGAGTGCTAAGACACAACGGGACACAGATGAGGAAGAAAGTCTGAGAGTAACATCAGATGCTCTAACATCCTACCTTTGACTGAAACAACCTCCCTGTGTGGGAGGAGATAAACATTTTTCTTCTCTTAAGGGAAAATCCTGCATAGACAGAGACAAGCACATATAAATAATTTACAAAGCTGTAATACACTGTAAATAACAAGCCCACTGAATAATGAATTAACCCAACTGCTGATTTATAGGTAAATATTTCTTGTAAAGCTGATATTTTTTAATGGATTTTACAGCTTAGTTAATGTCCAATCCTGTTTTGTTAAGGCTGTTCGGGTGAATTATTCTGGTAATAATATGTATCTCTTTGGAAGTGACGTGGGGTGTTTTTAGCCCACTGCTGAAAATCTCTCCTCTTAGCACCCCCGGTACATAAAGACTTCTGTGGCCTGGATAAGCAATTTGCTTTTGTGGGGGAGTTTTTCTTGTCTTCTGAAGAAGGCAACAGTGATTAAGTAGGAAGAATTTTGATGTGGGCAAAGAATTAGAGATCTACAGGGAGAAACAAGTCTCTGAGCATCTTTTTCTAAGCTTCTGATGATAAATAATGTATTTAGTCTACTTCGAATGTCTTCTAGTCATCGTGAGATTTTCTGTGTCTTCAAGGCCATGGTGTTTGAAAAGTGCCTTGAGAATGGGGGGCGGGAGGGGGGGGAGTTGCTACCTGCTGATTTTCAATGTTTGTGCCTGTGGCCTGGCATAGAGAGTCCTCCCTGGTCATAATTATTGTCATTAGCCCCTCCCATCAGTGGAGTGAAAAGAAACACAACATGACAGCCACTTCCACAAAGCTCTCCCCACCCTCCCTGCCCCCCCCACCCCGAAAAGCCTTAAGAGTTAAAAACAGTTGCTAAGCTACAGGATAGGGGACATCACAATGTTGTGTTGAAATTCCAGTATTAAATAGCATTTACTGGCGACTCAGCAGATCAACAACAGAGAGATGGCAAGAGTTGTTTAGTACCTTGACTTGCTTGCCAGTTAAAGTACCCAACTTCTAATGCAGCTGATACGGAATATGTCAATCGAATGTACGTCTGAGGAGACCCTTTCTTCTGGGTCCATTGCTGGCTAGTGGGATCGGTATCATCCCCATTATATTCTACGAGGTTGAAGACATGTCTCTTGTCAGATATGCCACTGCTTTGTTTTATTTCTCAAAACTTAAATGATTGCTTTCATACAACAGCTAGGTTGCGTTCGTCTGTCAGTGCATTTGTTGTAAATGTATAGGTGTCAACACTGATTTTCATGGGCAACTTACAATGCTTTCCATGGAAAGATTTTGTTGCAAAAGTGTCTTTAAGAAACTACATGATTAAAATTATTTTTGAACGTCATAATAAATGTTCCTCTGATGAATAAAGTGGTCACTGTGGAATTCCCTGAATTAAACAAGCACATGATCTAAGTTTAAATTTGTTATTAAAAATGAGTCTTTCACCGAGTGTGTAAGTTTTTAAATTAAATAAAATTCTGCACCCACTTCAATCAGTGTGGAATATGCGGCTTTGAATATATTGGCTCCTCTTTAAAGCAGCCTTAAGCTTCAGTTTTGATTGCGAGACCTTTTTTCAAGCACTGCATCCCATAAAAGGGACGTGAACACAGTCTACAGTATTCATTACAGATGAATTGGCTGTTTGCATGTCTCTTGTAGCTATCTAGGTCAGTGGTTCTCAAAGCCGATCTGCTGCTTATTCAGGGAAAGCCCCTGGCGGGCCCCACCACTTTGTTTACCTGCCGCTTCTGCAGGTTCGGCCGATCGCGGCTCCTACTGGCCACGGTTCGCTGCTCCAGGCCAATGGGGGCTGCTGGAAGGGCAGCCAGCATGTCTCTTGGCCCGCTCCACTTTCCACTGATCTAGGTGATGGAATTATTCCTGAGTTTAGTCCTGTTTTCTATTAACTTGGTTGTTCCCTGTGCAGTTTCTTTATCTATATTTTTAAAAAAACCATTGATATCACAGGGCACATTTTGTGCAGAATGCAATGAAAGTAAATCTGAAATGAGAACCTCAAAAATTGTGCAGTGTTCCCTTTTGCCTGTCTGAATACCCCAGAGAATTCTCTCCACTATTCAGGGGCCTATTTAATTCAGCGACCTGTCAATTCAGTGTGGTGTGGATGGGCTGACAGTGCACTCACCGTCTGTGTGGCTTACAGCGGAAGTGGCAACATTATCAACACTCTGAGGGAACAGGGGGAAATGCTAATTGGTCACACCTGCGTTTCTTTTAGCAGGTTGCGTTAGCTGTGTGAGGTGATGGATCCCAATTAATTTCGAAGGTCGGCGTGTACACATCTCTTGTTTTCTTGCCCTTCAACTGAAATCAGCCACTTGATTTTTGTGCTCAAAATGTCGCTTCCTATTTTCGTCAATCTAATGGGAAATTTTTAAACTTCAGCTTGAAAGAACCAGCATGCAGAGAGTTGTTATAAGAAAGAAGCTCAAGTGTAGATTTTGGTCCTAAAAGAACAACAGTTATTTCAGTCTAATTAGCTGGAGAATGTCACTATCTACTTGTTGATGCTTCTTGCTGGAGCAGTGAATGTATTTTACAATGCAAAATACCTTTTTATTTTTTTTCTCCTTTCTAGAGATTAGCAGAGCCTAATCGTTGGAGAAGAGGAATGCATGAAATTGGTTCTTAAAATAAATGTTTCTAGCATCAAGTTGAAGCTTAATTTAAAAAATACAGAACCTCCCAAGTAGCTATAAAAGCTTCTGTAGCATTCCACCTTTCTGCCCATGAAGCATTTTTCTTGTAATTGTTGTGCATGGGGAATTTCATGGAGACTCAGGCAAGCTGCCTCTTATAGCAACAAGGGAAATAAGAATAAATTGTGAAGGGTTTAGAATTACTAAGCAATATAAGAGCAAAATACCACCTCAAAGAAATCCGTATGTATATTTTATATGAGAAGTTTGAAAATAATACATTTAGGTGCTTTAAAATAAGGCAGTCTGTGGTGTTACAATAGTGCCTGGTCATCCCAACCAAGATCAGAGCTCCATGGCACTGCACGATGGACAAACACCATGGTGCTGTACAGTCCTTGGCCTGAAGAACTTGCAGTCCGTCAATTACATGGACTCTAGCTTGAGTTTGTGTCTCTACAGAGAGGGAAGTAACAAAATCCAAGTAATCACCTAAAACCCTCTTTAGAAAACTCATGCTCCCACCACAAAACATTTACTAAACTTATTTATATAAATAACATAACCCTAGGCTGCAAGCAACTAAACTGGGAGGTTGTCCGGAGTAACACGAGCTGATTCAAGCTGAGTATGTCTGTCTGTCTCCATTCGGGGACAAATGGGGGGACATGAATTTCTTACTCTTCTGTTAATTTTCAAAATATTTTCAGTCCTAACCTTAAAACACCCATCCCTAGTTGAAGTACTGAGGATATGTTTAAAATAGGTTGGACAAACACCTCCTCCAGGATGGTCTAGGTTTACTTAGTCCTACCTCAGCCCAGGGGGCTGGATTTGCTGACCTGTGCTCCTCTGTTATGCTCCGCTGTACAGCATCGTTTTGCATTGCATATGGTTTGTCCTGATGGGGCCCAACCCTGCGCTCTCCACTTGGGCAAAACTGCCATGAAACCAGTGTGAGTTCTGCCTGGGTTAGAGGGTGCAGGATTGGGTCCATGATCTACTAATTTTGGAGTGAAATTCTCCTGAAAACAGGCCCTACTCAAGAGCCTTTGCTCGGCCTGAGCTCTTCTCTAATCGTGTCCAGGATCGGAGTTGGGCAGTCCTCTGTCCTCCAGTGAATGTCACCCACTCAGACTGAGCCAGGTTTAATGGTGGAGTAGCTCCCCTTTGTAAGAAGCACAGCTTTGCTAGGTAACAATAGGAAATCCAATTTCTTCTTTGTTCCTCTTGGAAGATAGTTTGTGGATTTTATGTCTCAGAAGAGATAAGATTCTTAATAGTAAACAGCTTGGAGCAGAACAACATCACTGCCTCTCCTTCCTCAAAGCTTTGCTGATAGCTCTTTAAGTCCTGTCTTTGTGCCTGCATTACAGGGCTAAGATAAGGGAAGATAAACAAGGTTTCCTCTTTCATAGCTTAATTTGTTTTTGCATCTAGCCATTGCCAGCATACAGTATGTTCATGGTTCCTTGCTTGTGAGGGGGGAATTTTAAAAAATCCCACCCATATTTCCTGCCTCCTAGCAGGGGTTCAGTACCCTCCTCCATGCAGCGCCAGTCACCCTCACATAAGTCACAATAGCTGCTATATTTGAGTGGTAGCCATGTTAGTCTGCATCAGCAAAAACAACAAGGAGTCTTTGTGGCATCTTAGAGACTAATGTTTATTTGGGTATAAGCTTTCATGGGCTAAAGCCCATTTCATCAGATGCATGGAGTGAAAAGTACAGTAAGCAGTATATATATGAAAAGATGGGAGTTGCCTTACCAAATGGGGAGTCATGCTAACAAGGCCAGTGCAGTCAAGGTGGATGTTGCCCATTTCCAACAGTTAATAAGAAGATGTGAGTATCAGCAGAAGGAAAATTACTTTTTGTAGTGACCCAGCCACTCCCAGTCTTTATTCAGGCCTAATTTGATGGTGTCCAGTTTGCAAATTAATTTCAGTTCTGCAGTTTCTCATTGAAGTCTGTTTTTTGTTGAAGAATTGCCACTTTTAAGTCTAAAGAAAAAAGAAAAGGAGTACTTGTGGCACCTTAGAGACTAACCAATTTATTTGAGCATGAGCTTTCGTGAGCTACAGCTCACTTCATCGGATGCATACTGTGGAAACTGCAGAAGACATTATATACACACAGAGACTATGAAACAATATTGTTTATATGTGTTTATATGTGTATATTGTTTATATGTGGATATGTGTATACAGTTTCCACAGTATGCATCCGATGAAGTGAGCTGTAGCTCACGAAAGCTCATGCTCAAAAAATTGGTTAGTCTCTAAGGTGCCACAAGTACTCCTTTTCTTTTTGCGAATACAGACTAACACGGCTGTTACTCTGAAACCACTTTTAAGTCTGTTATTGAATGTCCAGGGAGACTGAAGTGCTCTCCTACTGGTTTTTTAATGTTACAATTCTTGATGTCTGATTTGTGTCCATTTATTCTTTTGCGTAGAGACTGTCCAGTTTTGCCAATGTACGTGGCAGAGGGGCATTGCTGGCACATGATGGCATATATCACATTAGTAGATGTGCAGGTGAACAAGCCCCTGATGGTGTGGCTGATGTGGTTAGATCCTATGACGGTGTCCCTTGAATAGATATGCGGACAGAGTTGGAAGGGACAAGCTTTCAAGCTCCACAGAGAACCTTCTTCACATCGAGGTTAATCTTTGTGTGTGTGTGAGAGAGAGAGGTAGTAGACCAAAGAAATCAAATCCAGCTTGTGACTGAGTCGGAATGCCACCCTGTATTGCAGGGGCACCCTCTGAATGTGGCAATGGTTGGGCAATGGGCTTCTGCTGTATTGAGGGTTCTGGCTGATGTCTGCTGCAATTTAGGGGCACAACAGCCCTGTGTGTATTTGGAGTGAGTTATTTTTATGCTCTTGCTCTCTGTTCACCTCCATTTGGACTCATGAATTTCTGATTTCACTTAGCCTAATCTATTCTTTTAAAAAGAAATGGCCTCCTCTCCACCTTACCTGAACATTCCCACAGAAAACAGAGGCTATTTGTCTATATACCAGAGCCTCCCCGTTAGATCTTTCATTTAGCTGGAGGTTCTCAAGTAGATACTTCACTTGAGTACCAGAAGCTGGAGTGGCTTAATCCCCAAGGTCTCAGGGTAACCTGGCAATTTAACTACAAAAAAGCCACGAATCTTAATTCCACATCAGTTGGGTGCAAAATCAAGAGCTTGATCCTGCTCTCAGCTTTTCTTTGCAGATCTCAGAATATAGACAGACCAAGTTGTACATTTGAGGGGGAGAAAGAAGAGTCACGGTCCACTGATGTGCTGGCATCTTCCAAAATCCATAGCTGCGTATGATACTAGCTCTCCAAACAGAATTGGTTACTATCTGAAGCAAAATTTAAACCAGTTTAATTACCTTAAATTGCAGTTGACTTCAGAAGGATTAATTTATTCTCCTGAGCTGCCTCATATAGGCAAGAGAGCTGTCTAGCTACTTGGGAGTTGGTATGTTCCAGTGATACCAAAGCTCCAAATGCAAAATCTAATGCTTCTGGACAGGATATGGGTTTATGTCACTCCATAGAAAGCTTGAGGTCCTGAAACCAACGAACGGATTACACTGATTCTTAAGTGCATTGAAGTTTCTCTACTTAGGCAGGTGTAATAATATTGATAACAATTCCCCATTTTATCGAACAGCTTCAGTTTACCACGTACCAGAATATCATACTCAGGCACCATGCTGTTGAGTATCGTTATGAAAGCTTAGAGAGAATTAAGTGGTGATTCCTTAAGGGATTTGCTGCTTCCCTTAAGTGAAGTAAAAAGCATGGTACACACTATTTTGACTGGCATGCCACAGATGACAAGGCAGTGGGAGATGTGCCTTTCATGTCACTGGGAGACATGCTAGCTAATACTATGATCCCTGTGGCTAAATGTTGCGATGTGTATTGTTGACGTGTGCAGCACTGCTGTACCATATTTATCTTGTGAAGGTAAAAGTGATGAGTTTGGAGGCATTTTATATGCAGTATCGTTATTGTATTCTCTGGCCATAACTATTTGGCCAGATCGTTTTGTTGCCTATGTTGTCAGAAGATTATTACTTCGATAATGCTCATGTCTCTCAGTAATTGGTCCCAGACTCTTTATTTTCAAACTCTTCAAGTGTTTCTTTCCTTTGAAGCCCAGTATTCTCAGTATGGGTTCTGTAGGCCGCACACTGCTACATTTATGGCTGACTTTCATGTAGCCAGGTGGGGCAACAAGAGCGGCATCAAACTTCTGTGTTCGGTGATTATTGGAGTCTGACTTTCAAACACAGCTTATCTCCCAGTCCGTCTTGCCTTGAGCACAGGTGTTTCAGTGCTCGTTGTCTCGTCACAGGGCCTCGTGTGACACTTTCTGAACGAAATTGCTCCAACCCCTCAGACAGGACAAACACCTACAAGATCTCTGTCAAGCTTTCTTACAACTACAATACCCACCTGCAGAAGTAAAGAAACAGATTGATAGAGCCAGAAGAGTTCCCAGAAGTCACCTACTACAGGACAGGCCTAACAAAGAAAATAACAGAACGCCGCTAGCTGTCACCTTCAGCCCCCAACTAAAACCCCTCCAACGCATTATTAAGGATCTACAACCTATCCTAAAGGATGACCCAACACTCTCACAAGTCTTGGGAGACAGGCCAGTCCTTGCCTACAGACAGCCCCGCAACCTGAAGCAAATACTCACCAACAACCACACATCACACAACAGAACCACTAACCCAGGAACTTATCCTTGCAACAAAGCCCGTTGCCAATTGTGCCCACATATCTATTCAGGGGACACCATCACAGGGCCTAATAACATCAGCCACACTATCAGAGGCTCGTTCACCTGCACATCCACCAATGTGATAGATGCCATCATGGGCCAGCAATGCCCCTCTGCCATGTACATTGGTCAAACTGGACAGTCTCTACGTAAAAGAATAAATGGACACAAATCAGATGTCAAGAATTATAACATTCATAAACCAGTCGGAGAACACTTCAATCTCTCTGGTCACGCAATCACAGACATGAAGGTCGCTATCTTAAAACAAAAAAACTTCAAATCCAGACTCCAGCGAGAAACTGCTGAATTGGAATTCATTTGCAAATTGGATACTATTAATTTAGGCTTAAATAGAGACTGGGAGTGGCTAAGTCATTATGCAAGGTAGCCTGTTTCCTCTTGTTTTTTCCTACCCCCCCCCCCAGATGTTCTGGTTTAACTTGGATTTAAACTTGGAGAGTGGTCAGTTTAGATGAGCTATTACCAGCAGGAGAGTGAGTTTGTGTGTGTATGGGGGTGGGGGGGGATGTGAGAAAACCTGGATTTGTGCAGGAAATAGCCCGACTTGATTATGTAAAGAGTTGTCACTTTGGATGGGCTAGCACCAGCAGGAGAGTGAATTTGTGTGGGGGGGTGGAGGGTGAGAAAACCTGGATTTGTGCTGGAAATGGCCCACCTGATGATCACTTTAGATAAGCTATTACCAGCAGGACAGTGGGGTGGGAGAAGGTATTGTTTCATATTCTCTGTGTATATATGAAGTCTGCTGCAGTTTCCACGGTATGCATCCGATGAAGTGAGCTGTAGCTCACGAAAGCTCATGCTCAAATAAATTGGTTAGTCTCTAAGGTGCCACAAGTACTCCTTCACATCAAATTGGGCATTCGTGTGGAATCACCTCCACTCTTTTATCTTCAAACTCTCTTACCATTAAACAACTTACCTTGGACCCACTGCAGAGTAAGCAGAGCACTTTCACTTGCTCTGTCTCCCATGTCAGACATGCCAGTTTGCTGTGCTACCCTGCACCCTTTGGGCAGAGATGTAGGCTGTCGCTGCCTTGAACTGGCTCTTGTCTTCCTTTGGTGGTGCTTTGATTTTCAGTGTACCTCCCCTCCCTCCACCTGCCCCACAGGGGCATTCTAACACCGAAGCCAGCGCTCCATCCCGTTCGTGTTGTGAGATTGGCACCTGTGCAGTTCAGGTCACCAGCTCTTTGACACACTCTTTCAGCCTGCACCCCACCATCCCTTGCCTTCCAGCTTTGTCATGTCCTTCTCTCATTACATGTCAGGATGGGCTAATGTCTTTGGAGCCAGCATGGTGATCACTCCCCTGATGTGCCGCCTTGTTCTCCTTAGACAGCACACTGTTATGGAAACCTCTTTGTAGTACTGGTTCAAGTTACCAAGACACAAGCCTCGCAGGAATCTCTGCATGGAAAACCAGAGCATTCCCTCATCCCTAGAGCTGCTCAACGTAACAGACTTATAGGGCAGTATGTGCCAACTCCTGGGCGCATGTATATAATGTAGCTATTTAAATGCTAAGCGTTTCTGTGAGGGATCAAGTAGTTTCATTATGAATCAAGGGGTTTTGGTAAAGGGACTATTTTCAGTAACACTTTCTATTTTTATATATAATAAAAATTAGGGGGGAGGAAATTGCTGGAAAATTTTTGGAGGGAAAAAAAAGAAAAGTGGGTCTGTTTTGAATGCTTCACAAAAAGAATCTGAAAACTCAGAAAACCTTCGCTCAAATAGCTTTCTGGGTTTTCTGAGACTCCAAATAAAGGACCGTAAGCTACCCTGGTAAGATGGAAGCCTCTTAGTTATAGGAAGCTCTCGAAGAGACATACGCGATAGAGCAACCTTAGCTTCTCCAGTGTCATCTGCAAATGGCAGAGCACTGCTGTGTAGGAGGCGAGTGACACGTTCAGTCACTACCCAGGCTTGTAGGTGAATTCACAGGTAACGTTTTAGTCCCCAAGGATTTTACTGGGGTTATTTGCAAATTCAGAGAACTTGTGTATTTAACATACTGTATGTCACACCTGCAGTCTCTCAAGGCACTGCTGCTTAGAGGACATCTACCCAAATTATTCTTTCCTCCTTATGCCTCAGTCCAGCTCCCACTGAAGTCCATGATATAGCTGCTGTGGATTTCAGCGGGAAGGCGCTTGCAGGAGATGAGATTCTAGTCTTGGCCTGAAAATTGGAATTTCGCTAAGTGAAGGCACTAGCCTCAAAGCCTTCGCAGTTAGGCGCTCTCCCTCCAACACTCTAGGATTTCTTAGCATATGGCTATATTATGCATTTTTATAATAGTTAAAATGCAGCAACCACCCACTCTCTCACAGCGCTTCCTGCCTTAATAATGATCACCTCTGTAACACCTACCTTGGTTTTGGCTGCTATGTAAATAATAGTTTCTAAGGCAGCAGTGACTAGCTGATTCTGTGTGATGCAGCGAAGAAAGCGAGGACATGCCCTATGGTAAATCCATCTGATTGTCAGCTGGGGTCAGTTCTTCATGTTGGTGTGATGAGGGTTTTCCCAGTTAGGATTGTTGCGTTAATTTCAATGGAATATATGGGCCAAAAGAGTCAATGGTGGTAACATAACCCTGTCATTGTCCAACATTAAACAGCGTTAAACAAGATTCGGGGTTTGGTAAACAGACCTCAGCCTGTCTAGTACCATGGCAAGCTCGCCATTAAAAATCTTTAACCTGCTATTAAAGATAGAGAAAAGACAGAGAAACAGATCAATCATTGGAAGTGCAAAGAAAGTAAGGCTTTCATTGTAACAGCCTCCCTTGTTCCCGCTCCCTTTGACTGGAGATAGCTTGAAGAAAGTTAAACAAGGGGTTTTCTTCTATCTTAGATGGTCTCAAAGATGGCAGTAACTGTCCTTTGTGGGGAAAAGAGAAGAGGTTAGTTAAGCTGGGCTGGAGTTGCAGGTGGCAGCCACGATTGTGAAGCTCAGTCCAGTACCCAATTTTTCTCCCCAAAGTCTCTGTCTTTAAGGACCCAGAAAAGGCAGTTGGGGGTGGAATAGCCCCATCGCCTCACTCTTTTGTTTTCTTGTTTACCAGACATGGTCTTAACACAGTCCTTGAATTATGTCAGTAGGCATTTTTGTTTGGACTAATTGCATCTCTCTGTCTCCTTTTTGCATCTTTTCCCATCAACATTTCTTATAGGTTATTGTAACATCTTCTGGACTTACTGACTTTTTACAGTTGAACTCACAGTTCAGGTCAATATGTAGACCCAATTATCCCAACGTTATTAAACTTTTCCTTATTTCTATGACGAGTTAAGTGTGTGTGTGTGTGTGTGTGTGTGTGGCTAAAAACACACGTTCATTTGAATAACAAGATGGATCTGCTTTTGGTTTTAATCATTTTTATTGGAAGTTATGAGGTTTTTTTAATTTTTTTATGTTGTTCATGACTTTTTCGCTAATTTGACACTCTGGGATGTTGTTTTACATTTCATTTTAGTCTGTAATCACTGAAAATTATTGCCAGCCGTACATGCTGGCTTTGCATTCTTGCATCTTTTTTATGTTCATTTGTACTAAGGGAGAGCTCTCCCTGTGTCTGCCCAATTTATTTTTCTCCACAGCAGCATGAATTTCCAATACTCTGGAGTTTCATTACTCTGTGTAAGAAGCTAAGTCCAAGGTTACCTACTTTGAACTTCATGACTTCCTGGTGTACAATGTTTTTATTTATTGATTGATTGATTGATTTAGACTTATTAAACTTTTCTTTTAAAAATCGCATTCACTTTTAGAAATAGTATCTGGTCTGTAGTTGATTAAGCAGAGGGTTCTTTTCATTTGGGATTTAAACAACTTCAATTTTGAATGTTCCAAATAGTTGATTTCTGTCCTGACAAACATGGAGGAGAGATATGAGCCATTTAGAACAGTCCCTCAGAAGGTTCGATGTCTCAGGGGCAGAGCATTTTCAGAGAGGGATGGATGCATGTTGACACCATGTTGACCATTAGGACTTACACAACATTCTGTCTACTTGCTTTTTTTATTAAGGGTTAGAATGGTGGGATTTTAAAAAGATTGATTAATAACTACTGACTGTTTTTGGCTGCTTGTTTGTGTTCCCAGTTACCAGACATATTTGTCATTCTTAAAATGCTGGTGGCAATAAAATCTGCATGTGTCTTATGGGGCATGCAGCAAAAGTAATAAAACAATGGGTGCTGCTTTGTTCAAACCTTTCCCCGAATAAAAATCCCTAGGCTCAAAGGAGCTAATTAGGTCAGAATCCATCAGCAGGAGATGGCATCCAGTCACTTCATCACCTTCTTGAAAAGCTTACTGAATCTCTACATCTTCCAGTAGCTATCCCGTCTGTTGTTCCCTAACATATGTGAGGACTGGTTTTCAATATGTGTAGGAAATGCAACCCAATGGCCACCTCAGTAATTGCTTTCGGATTTTCTTGCTTGTAGAAGGGTGTGAATTAACGGCCTGATGGAGGCGTCCTTACTCAGGCAAAACTCCCATATGTGTAAGTGCCATTTAAGCAGAGTAGCTGCCTGCTGCTTTGGCTGATCTTCCTTATTTAAAAATGTAAGCAGAGCAGTCTCAAAAGGAGCCGATGAGGGGAGTTCTTTGATTGTGAGAATCCCAGTTCCAAAGTGAGAGCTGCTACTTATGTCTTGAGTTGGCATTTTGGAAATCCTCTTTCCTTGAGAACGTACAGCTCTTTTCCAGTGTCATTGTCGCTTCAGATGTGCTTCTTGTGTTTGCCCTGCAGTCGCACGGGTTCTGAAGGATTTCATGCTTTGATCCGGAGGCCTGTTATACATCTTTGTCTCCCTAGTGTTTCATCATCTAACTGAGAAATAATATCGAGAGGACTGAATAATGCTATTTGCAAAGAATATGGGCCCTCGCCCCATCCTTTCCTCTTGGTGCGGAAAATGCTGTTAACTGTCCCCATCAGTGAGTGGATTTTTGTTGTTTGGGTGAGATGTTGTGTTTTTCCTGAGTGCTTGTGAATGCTGCCATATTGACAGCCCTGAGAGTGTAGCGCTCTCTGTGCCCAGCGAACAAGTACAGCACTGGCTACAGGGGTGCCACTCTTTCACTCGGTCCTGTCAAAGTGCCTCAGTCCTGCTCAGTGGGGACTGCTCTGAGGGAGTGGATGGCTAGTTGTCTCCTTGTCTCTCCACTCTACATTGTCTGCACGAAAGGGAGGAAGGTTGGTTTAGTGGATAGAGCTCAAGGCTAGGACTCTGGAGACCCAGAGGGAGGGAGAGATAGCTCAGTGGTTTGAGCATTGGCCTGCTAAACCCAGGGTTGTGAGTTCAATCCCTGAGGGGGCCATTTAGGGATCTGGGGCAAAAATTGGGGATTGGTCCTGCTTGGGGTTGGACTAGATGACTTCCTGAGGTCCCTTCCAACCCTGATATTCTATGATTCTATGACCCAAGTTCAGTTCACACCTCAGCTATATGCTTCCTGTCTGACATTGGGCAAGGCATAGAATTGTAGACTCATAGGGTTAGAAGGGACCACAAGGGTCATCTGATCTAACCCTTTGCCAACATGTGGGTGTGTCTGAACCATCCAAGACAGGGGGCTCTCCAGCCTCCTTTTGAAAACCCCCAGTGAAGGAGCTTCCACAATCTCCCAAGGCGTCTGTTCCATTGTCCTGCTGTTATTACAGTGAGGACGTTTTTTTCTGAGCGTTAATCTAAATCTGCTGTGCTGTAGTTTGAACCAGTTGCCTCTTGTCCTACCCTCTGTGGCAAGAGAGAACAACTTTTCTTCATCTTTTTTATGGCAGCCTTTCAAGTATTTGAAGACCGCTCTCATATCTCCCCTTAATTTCCTTTTTTCCAAACTAAATATACCCAGTTCCTTCAGCCTTTGTTCAGATGGCTGCATTCCATCTCTCAGGTCACTCAATCCACACTGGGCTTCTGTCCCCCATCTGTAACTGGGGGGTAAATACTGCCCTCCCTTGCAAGGGCATTGGGAGGATAAGCATGCTCAGATGCTATATGGAGGAGGTATGCAGAGGTACACAAATATGTTATCAAGTGCTAATTGGTGATTTTCAATGTGGACACTTGCTTCAAGTGAGCTGCACTTGGACCCCAGTCAAAGCTTTACGTTTTTGTTGCTATATCTTTATTTTGTGGCTTGCACAGAGTAACAATGTGAATTTGTCCATGGTAACATAGCTAAAAAGCAATATTTCTCCCCTCCCCAGGGTATAGCTCACCATGCGTGGGCATGCTGTCTGCGCCTTTGATTTCCCATGCGCACATCGGGCTGCACTCACTCCATGTGCAACTACCATGGTCCGTGCATGTTATCTACCTTAAAATAACAACTAACGGGCCTGGATTACGTTTGTCGTCTTTTCTTGGTTCAGTTCCCCCTCATGAGCTGCTTGGGCCTCCCTGATGAAAACAATTCATGTATGATCTTTTAGTCTTCAATTTCCAAAATGAGCTGCATCTTGCTATTAAGCTGTAGCACTTTAGTGGGCGGGGGGAGCTGTAGGTTGGTAACTGCCTGCTCTAGGGTAAGCATGACTGTATCTGGACCCTATAGTTATTGTCTCCACTGGTGTTTTGCTCCCTCCTGTACGTGCAGCACTTCCAGATTCCTCAGTGGGATTCCACAGTTGTAGGAAAAAGCAAACTATCAAATCGGCTGGGCAGATTAGAGTGGAGAATCAGCCCATTCTTCCAAGACTATATGAATATGGGAAACAGATTGAAATGTCTTGTAACGAACCTCGTGTGCGCATGCAAATGTGCACTGCTACCCTTTGGAAAGAATCAGGATTGCCCAATTGTTTGTCGCAGAAACTTTTCTGCTACCAGCTGGTGGAGAGTCTCCTTTAACTCAAGCTTTCGAATCTTGAGTCTCTTCCTGCGGTGGGGAGCTGAGCGGGTGGGGGCGTGCAGCAGAGCCGTGTCTGTCCAGTCCTCGCTAGGCACAGACGGGTTCCTATATTACGTGTGTGGCAGGGACGGATCCCGGAAGACTTTCTGGTCCAATGTAATACTGGAATCGAGCAGCCTCCTCCCTTAAAGCGCCAGAGATGCTTTGCCCATTTCTTGTGAAACTGAACTAAACACGGTGAGGACTTTAGGCAGACAAGGTTGGAGGAGGGCAGCCTTTCGCCTCTACCAGACAGAGGTTGGAAACCTTAGCGCGTTGCTGAGAGCAACCCTCCATGGGCCTGGGCTCAGAGGGCATACACGTGCCAGAGCCCATGGCTGGCTGTGAGCAAAAAGCCTTCCCCTCAAATCTTGCACGAGGGTCTCCCACGGCAGCAGTGCCTGTGTTCTGGGAAGCTAGGGACTGCATGCTCACTCTCCAGGAAGCAAATTGCCCAAATGAGGGAGGAGGTAGAGCCATGTCCCATCCCCACTGCCTGCAGAGCTGGTCCAGTACCCCGGAGTGCCTGATCCTGGGTGCACGTATAGAACGGCCACAGTTGAGATTGTGTCAGCATGAGGCATAGTCTCCCTGCTGGTCTTTCTAGAGGAGGGGTGGTGTCACGACCCTCGTGTGAAGGGCTGTGACATAAACACCATGGTGTAGCCCCAGAAGCTGCCAGAGCTTCACAGGCTTCTTGCCTTTAGAGAGGAGAGGCAGCTACCACCTACCCTCTCATGGATTACAGTTGAACTAGTGTTGGCATATTCGCTTAGCCTCTGCTACCTGGTGTGTGTTGCATTGCATGGGGTCTGGAGCAGAATGGCGCCTGTCCAGGGGAGCTGCACGTTTGTTGTGTTAAAATATTAGTTAGCCTGCAGCCCATCTGCAACCGGTTTCTGTGGCGAGGAAAGTTGTCCCTATTTTTCATGCTCTGAACTGCCCAGGGTTTGCTGTAACCTCAGCGGCTGGCGAGGGATTAAAAATAGGATGTTTAGCAAAGACGGATGGCAGCGCGTGCATGAAAGCAGGTCAGCCTTTGGGGACATGGCTTTTGTCAAAGGTTTTACAAGGCTTCTTCACAAAGGGCTTCAGGTAGTTTAAATATATGGATCAATTAAATAACTCCACTGCGAAACAACCAGGCATTGATCAAAGGAATATTGATTTTAATTTAGCACAGAACATTGAATGAAACTGGAATTTGGCTCCCACTAGTTTTAAAGGTGCAAATACACAGGGCTCATTTTGCACCTGCAGGTAACTGAACCCATGTTCTTGTAATTGCAGTTCACTGTGGCTACAAATACCAGTGGATATTTAAATGCTTATTTGTACCTACGAATATCGGGTAGTTAGATGTGACTAATCACACTTCTCTTTAGGATTTATAGGATTTATTTAGATAGGTCCATCAATGGCTATCTTCCATGAATCTATTAGCCAGAATGGGCAGGGATGGTGTCCCTAGCCTCTGTTTGCCAGAAGCTGGGAATGGGTGACAGGGCATGGATCACTTAATGATAACCTGTCTGTTCATTGCCTTTGGGGCACCTGCCATTGGCCACTGTCAGAGGACAGGATACTGGGCTAGATGGCCCTTTGGTCTGACCCAGTCTGGCTGTTCTTATGTTCTTATAACTTGGAGGAATTCTTCCTCTCCATTCTAACCCCAATTATCTCCGAAGGCCTTGCTGTGTGCCTTGTCTGTCATAGGGTGCTTAATATATTTATGCCTTAGGCTATAAACTCTCTAGATTGAGAATGTGTCCTGCTCTATAAAGTGCCATGTCCATTTCTGGTACTATGAACGATGCAGGCAATTTTAATCGAGGAAGAGTGAGCAAGGCTGGAAGGTGAGATGGCAGGCATGTGGCAAGACTATAAATAGTTTAACGGGGAGTGTGTGTCAGAAGCAAAGGAAACGTGTATCATTTATTATTGGTATTGGAGTAGCACTAGGAGCCCCAGTCAAAGACCAGGACACCATTGTTCTAGGTGCTGTACAAACACAGGACAATCTGTTTTTTGTAGCTTGAGAGAGCGAGTAGATTCACAAGGAATTCAGTGGTTGAAATCCCATTTCTCTATGTACCCAGAATCCTTCCCCTCCTAAAACCAGGGACCAAACCTCCCCTGAGAGGCAGATCTCTGCTAAAAACAAATCCTAGTGCTCTGAAACCCAATGGTCACGTTCCTCCACGTCATGCAGAATTGCTATTTAAAGATGCAATCTTTCGCACACCAACCCATCCATGAAATGCCACCAGGCTACTTCATTTCTTTTAAGTAGCTTCCAAGAAGTGCCTGGAAAATTCTTATTAGCAGTGTGACATTAGTCCTAGGGATAGATTTTTACAACTGGTGCTTTGTTAAAGCATTTAGCATGTGGAAGATCTTCATTTTTATCTTCGTCTGATGTGCCTGTTCATATGATTTTTCTCTTCTTCATTATTTCTGTTTAAGGGTTTATGAACTGATCCCTTTATTTTCAGAAGAGAATAGGAAAGCCACAGTAATTAGCATGAAATGCGACTCATGGCTTCCTAAAGAATGTGCTTGTAACTTGTAAACAGTTGTAATTGCTATAAGATGAAAGTAGTAAATTGAATACATTCTCCAATTATTATAAAGAGAGAGACTATTTATGGTCACAAATCATATTGCAATGCTATAAGATTCAGTTTGCCTTCCAGAGGATGATCTGTGTAAAAGATAAATACATTATAAGCTATGGTTCTAAATCATCAGGTCAAACAAAATCTGTTTCTATAGTGTCTAGGAAAGCAGCATTTGTATACCATGTTTTGCTCTGTGCAAAGAAATGCATGCAATTTTCCAAAGCCAGGCTCTATTACTTTGAAGTAGAGAAATTCCTTTGGTGAACTGGTACCAAAGTGCCAGGATTTTATAGACACAAGATACTTTATTTAATTGGACAATGAGGAAAATCCTAAAAAGTGGATGAAGAACTTGATCCTGATAGACCGGACCTTTATACGAGGCACAGTAGATGTAGATGTGTTTGAAACTTAACTAATTTAACTTCATTAAAGAATCATAAGGCATCTTTAATAAGAATAGTACTTACTGTATAATTAATACAGAGATCATTACTTCAGATATGCTTCCTGCAGATAAATCCTAGAAAATATACTTTATTTTCAATCCAATAAACCCATTATGGAAAATCCTATAGGATTTAATGTAGTATAATAACCTCTCTGGAGTATCTTTTTACTGACTTACAGAGTTCTATAGCAGCGAAATGATTCTCTATTAAATTTTATAGATTGGTTTTAAAATTCCATAGACAAGATACTCTTTAAATAGGGGCCCACAAAAGTTGAACCACTTCGATAGAGTCCCATTGGTTTCATCCCTGTTAAATTCTATCGGGCTACTTAATAAGGTCTTAACATAGCTTAACTCTGATCACAATTTGTTGTGTGATAGCTGGTGGTTATCAGCTGGTGGTTATCATAGCTGGTTGACTTGACACAATAGGATGGAAAATATCTCAGCAAGAGAATATTGCCCCTGAAGACTGAGAGCGTAATTTGGAATCGTTATGCGACAGCTAGAGGAAGTGGGTTTCCTGGAAGCTTTTACTACTATTCCAATTTGTCAGGTAACTAAAATGACCTCTCAGCCACAGGGAAGTGGATTTCAGTTCGTTTGGGTTGCCCAGCAGTAAATCACTGTGTCAGAATCAGGCAGGTAGCAGCATGACCCTCTCTAGCTACTTTACCAAACACCAGGAGCAGGAGGAGTGGTGTGTTGGGCTTTCCTTGCACAGCACTTCAGCCTGGAAAGGAAAGCAATAGGGTGCAAATGGGCTGCTGCTTTCTCGTCAGGTCAATGCCAGCACAATTTGTTTTCTGTCTTCCTAAATTCACCCCGAAGACTTGGGTGGCATTTTTTCCCTCCGTTTTCTATTCTGGTCTAAGTTTTACAAGTGTTTTGGAAAGTTGCCGAAGGAGGACGATGATTATCCTTGTGGGATTAGGTTGTAAATATTTCATTGTGCATGAAGTCTGAGCACAGCTTCCATGAATGTCAGTGGGAGCTGTGCAGGTATTGCCCTGGAAAACACAGGAGTAAGCCTGATGGCTGATGTTCCAGGTGTATACACCAGGATTAACAATCAGAGCCCCCGTTGTTACACGAACATGTGTTGTACGGTGTAGCTATGGGGAGCACAAGAACAGAGACTTCGGAGCTGAAACCCACAGCAGCCAGGATTCCCAGGCCTCACGTTCCAGCTGTACCCAGCACCTGGGCTGAGCTCTGGTAGGGATATTTGAGCTCAGAGCAGGGGGAGGGATCTAGGAGAAGTTGTTGCTGATTAAAAATCAATAGGCAAGCACGCTGTAGAAAGGGACAGCTCCCCAGGTCCCCTCCCTTCGTGTCCCAGCTTGGGAGCCATGGTGCTCAGGACTGGCTGGGGATGGGGAGGGCAGGATGTGGCAGGTGTGCAATGGGCTGGTGCATTGCTCCCCTCCATATGCCATGCGGACCTGAGCTCTTTATGTGACAAGCATATGCTGGATGCTACATCTTAGGCCTGGTGCAATCAGTTATTTTAAATTAATGAGAAAATTAATTTAAGAGAGTCAGTTTTGTAGCTAAACTTAAGACGCCGTTGGATACTGTCCAAACCTCCATGGTGATAATGCAGTGAATAGAACTGTTTTGAAAGGCATTAAATAGGCAGGTTGTCTTACTGTAGCTAAGCCCCTGCAGATAAAGAATCCGTGAAAACCAATAATTTTCATTATGTGCAAATATAATACGGTTAAATTCTTTGCAAATAAACTTCCAAGTGGGGCTCGGGGAGAAATAGTAGAAAATGCCATCACATTGTAATGTTACAGGAACCTGTTCTTGGCAACAGTTCTTTCATTTTAAACCAAGTCCTTATTAAAAAAAAGACGGAGCAGCAGAATATACTGGAGTTAAAAAGAAATATAAGCAGAACCCGTTTTAGTTCTGTAAAAGCAATGGATTCAGCATTTGCTAGGAGCAGTGTTTTGAAGAGGAACTCTGAAACTAGCACAGGAATCCTAATTAGCTCCTTCTTCCGAACAATAGCATTGTCTCTCCAACCGAACAGAAAAGTACAATAGTGGGATTTTTAGCAGAGGCACCATTTGATGAATTTGCAATTACGGGGTTCTTAAAGTTTTTTTTGTCCTGACGCAACTTTTCTGAGGTTTCACCCTTAAATAAGCACATAAGCATCGATTCACCTGTGAGTTTAAAAATAACGAGGCCCTAGCTCCAAATGCCAGTAGCCAGAAAGATTCAGAGTCAAGGGGCTATTTCTATCCAGAGTAGATAAAAATTGATTTAAAAATAATAATTAAACAATGGATATTTTTATTTAAATTGCAGTTTTTATTTAGATACATTTTTCATTTTTACAAAAGAAACCTGTTTAAAATGTCATGTTATGACAACCTATATCAAGGCCTAAACTACTGTAATCTATTAAACTAATTTAAATTTCATAAAGTGCATCCATGAGTCCTCCTCAAAAAGGACACACCTTTAACTCATTAACATTTAACTATATACAGAATCAGGAGGAAAGCATCTTTAACTTTTGAGGTCAACTCAAGCTTAATACATAGGTCACAATATCCTGTACTGCATCAAGTATCTGTATGATTTTCAGTCTTTACAATGGAGTAAATGCTGCTATGTACATTTTTCCAGATGTAAGTGCTTTCAGTTGTTGTGGAGAAGAAAAGTTTTTGCCTTAGTTACCTGTGGTTTCAGCTTAGCTAACAGGTCCAGAGACAATATTTTCTTCATTTGGACTAGTTCATTCAAAGCTTGCTTCTTTCAATCGATGAATAAAAAGCAACTTGGAGAGGGTAAGAGATCTACTAAATACAAAAACTTGAAGACCATGGGGCCAGATTTTCAAAGGTATATAGGTGCCTAAAGATGCAGATTGGTGCCTCTGTTGTGGAGCATTTAACCTGGCATTATATATTGCAAAGATAGTTAGACTATTAGAAACCTTCACTGGAGCGGGGCCTCTTAATTACTGCGTAATGGTGTAATTAAAAATAACACAATGGAAGGGTTATTTGCTGCTGGCTTCTTTTTCAATATTGTGTTCTAGCAGCATGTTGTGTTCTGGCAGCTGGTCACAGTATTGGACAAGGTCAATCCAGATAAGGGTGGACCCTCCTGGGTCGGCTATAAAGCACACCCATCGGAAATGTAGTCTGAACATCTCTTTCTGACCACACTGAGCTGAGATCTGGGTTATTTCTTCTTTACCCAGTAATTCTGTATGCAGAGGGAGAATGTACACCAAAGCTTTTAAGTTAAACTCTTCTATTTTAAGCAAAACCCCATTTGTTCTTGTTGAGCACAAGGTTTCTATTCCCAGGGGAATGCATATTATCTGGTTGCGAGACAGTGCTTAGTTGAGACAAGCTAAAGAGTGGTAATACATTAAATGCTGCAGCTGTAACTGAATCGCACCAAACATCATCTGGCTTTAAGTTATTTATGAGTTTGAACTATTTATAAACAGAGACCACTGCAAACAGGTTAGACTTGCTTCAAGCCCTTGCTGACAGTAGAGACTTTTCTGTATTGCGTTCAGGCGTTTATCGTATGTGTTTTAATAATCATAGAATCCTAGAATCTCAGGGTTGGAAAGGACCTTGGGAGGTCATCTAGTCCAACCCCCTGCTCAAAGCAGGACCCATCCCCAACTGTGTCTTTTAAATAATCAAAGCACAATTGTTACAGCGCCAGAGATATGTCACTTTCATCTCGCAGAGACGGGGCTAACACGATCCAATGGTTGGAAGTTGCAGCTAGACAAATTCAGCCTGGGAACAAGGCATACATTTTTAACAGAGTAATTAACCATTGGAACAATTTACTGAGGGTCTTGGTGGAGTCTCCATCATGGACGATTTTTGAATCAAGACTGGATGTTCTTCTAAAAGAGCTGCTCTAGGCGTTAGCTTGGGGTAGTTCTCTGGCCTGTGTCATACAGGAGGTATGATGATCACAATGGTCCCTTCTGGGAATCTGGGGGCTTCTCTACACTGGCAAGTTTCTGCGCTGGAAAGCAGCTGTTTGCGCTCATGCTGCAGACATGCACACGCGGCCAAGCCACTTCGTGCGGAGAAACTCCTCAGTGGCAGTGCTGCAAAACCCCACCTCGACGAGAGTCGTGAGGCTATTTGTGCAGAGGGTCCAGCACTCTATTGTCAGGGTAGAAACTTGATTGCTTTCTGGGCTGTAACTGGCCTCCGGAGCTGTCCCATAAGGCCTCAAGTGACCGCTCTGCTCATGGTTTTGAACTCAGCTGCCCTGGGGACGTGTGTCCCCCCCCTTTCAAAGCACCATTTCTCACAGCCCTTGTGTGCTGTGCTGATCTGCTCTGGGACACAAAGCAAACCATTAATGTGGGATGCTCATGCTGTTGAACACAGAGTGGTGTGTGTGTGTGAGAGAGAGATTGCTGTGCAGAGAGCCCAGAGAGGGAGGCGGGGGCTGATGTCAGGGTATACCCGTCCCCCTGCCTCAGGACTGGTTGCTTCCTGCTGCTGTCTGAACTTACAAGGCAGCATGCTCACACACACTCTGTCCCCCAAAACAGTCTTTCTCCCCATCTCCATACACACACACACACACACACACTCCCCCCCCCCCCCGCTCAGTTGAAAAGCAGTTGGCAATGTAGTAGGATGCCCATGGAAACAAGGGGATTGGGAAACCTGCATCATGTGACGCTTTGCCTGCCCCATGAGGCATTGCAAACCCTTCCCAAAGCACCCTGTGGCCAGTTGCACAGTGGGATAGCTACCCACAGTGCACTGCTCTCTGTGTTGATGCAAGAGCTGCTAATGTGGATGCGCTCCAGCATCACAAGGTACATAGTGTGGACACGCAACAGAGGTTTAATTCCAGCGGTTTAATAAAAGTGATATAATTTGTGACGCAGAAACTTGCCCATGTAGACATACCCTGAGTCTATTACAATGCTGCGTGTAAGCGGCTGGAATTATTTCTGTCTCCTCAGCAAAGCACCCAACTCTGGCGCTAACTTTCCGTCTCCAACCATCATCCCAGGTGTTCTGCCCCTGCAGAGCCCAGCCCAGAAAGGGGTTTACTGGGTATCTGCCTCCTCGCCATGCCTTCCCATAGAATTGTTGACCTACAAAGTTATTCAGATGCAGTTGGAGTGAGTGAGATATCACGGCTGATTGCAGTTCAGTGCCAACGGAATTATGCGATGGTTGATAGGCCACCATTCCTCCCTTCCTCATTTGAATGGGCCCCTGCATACAGTAGCCCTGCAAAGTGTCTCTGAAGAGTAAACCATGGCATTTCATTCTTCAGCGCTGCAGGTGGAAGTTAACCTGATATCTTCCCTTGCGTTGCAAGAAGGATTGGCAAGCTGGCCAGGGACATTTTGGTTCAGTGAAAGGCTTGAGGTAACGTTATACTGTACTACAGTGCCTACTTCTGAACAGGAAATTAAGGGAATGAGAAACAATGGTACAGGTCAGGTTTCAGGGGCGCTTTACAGACCTGCTGTCAGTATTTTCAGATGTGATTTGATCTTGGGGGGAAAAAACAATGGATCTTCCCTTTACCATTTTAAACCAATTTCACTCTTCAGGAGTTTTTCCCGCTTCTGTCACCTCAACGCTACCGGTCAAAAGTGGGACCCTTGCAGCAGATTGAGGCCTAACTGAACAACCAGAAACTTCCTGCTCTCAGAGGGAAAAGGCCATACACAGTTTCTTTTAAGAGCCCCAAAACTTAAGCATTTAAAAAATTGTTTTAAAAAATTGCCGTATTTATAAACCGTATAGTGAAACAAAAAACTCTCCTTGACTGCAAGGATTTAACTACAAGGCTGTGACCTGATTGGAGATTTTTAAGAGCAGGTTAGACAAACCCCTGTCAGGGATGGTCTAGATAATACTTAGTCCTGCCACGAGTGCAGGGGACTGGACTAGACGACCTCTCTAGGTCCCTTCCAGGCCTGTGATTCTGTGACCTCTAGAATGAACCCAGCACAGGTAGGCAGCCTAAAAATAAACACGTCTTTTCATTTGTTCTTTGCTTATCCTTCATTTCTAGACATTTGTCCCTGGGGCTTTGTATTTCCTTTAATTTTTGGTGAGTGCTTCCTTCACATGTAATTTTCTTTAAAAATTTGAAACATAATTAAAAGTCTGTAAATTTCTCGCTTTTTGCGAGAGAGTTGACAGAATATACTTGCTGTGAAGGTCACTTCTACAGCTGTACTCAGAAAATGAGCGTCATGATTAGGATTTGTCTTCAGTAATATTTCAACATGAATTGATTTAGTATGTTTGTGTGAACACGTATGTTAATTGGACTCTTACGTAACCTCAGCCACTGCACCTCAGCCATTTGAGGGCAGGAATGAGGCAACGGTTGTGTCATTCGTGTATCACAATGGGGAAGTGAACAGTAGCTTCTCCGACTAGAATCATCCTGACTGATGCTGCTTAGGTTGGAAGATCTGATGGAAGCACAGAGGATGCTGATTTGACCACCAATTTTGTTGCAGACTACGAGCTCTGACGATTTTAAATTATGTTAAAAAGAGAGTTTGTATCGTTTATCTGTGAGGTGCCATGTCCAGCCACCCTGTTATGGAATTAACAGCATGGCTCCAGAATAGGCAAATGTGGGATAATACGCCCTCCTGTGAAGGTCTCACCCTAATCCCTCATATTGTTTTAAGACCTAAAACATGAAGTTTTATCTTGCCTCCAAAACTTGTTAACATTAACTTCAGATATTCACATAAATGTCCCGTCCTGTTCACATAAATGTCCCGTCCCTCTTTTGAATCTTGCTAAATTCTCTGCCTTAAAACATGTAGCAGTGAGTTCCACAGTCTAATCATATGTTGTGTGGAAAAAATATTTCCTTTGATTGGATTTGAATTTCTCACCTTTTAACTCCATTGAACGTCTCCTTGCCCTGGTGCTACGAGGCAGGAAGAGCACGAGGTCCTGATCTATCTTCTCCATACCATTCATTATTGCAAAGTCTCAAAGCATATCCCTCTTTTTGAAGTGGTCCTATCCAGGACAAATGACTACTTTAAAACTCTGTCCCCAAGAGAGTTGGCTCAGTGACTCAGGCTCATTCTGTTTTCCCTGATTTAGTCTTAAAGAAGCAGGGTCCCAGTTGGCTGACTCGGGGAGGAGCAGAACTCATGGGAAAGCTGCAGGGGACTGAGGCACAGAGTAGCGTATTCTCCACCCTGTTCGTCCTGGTGAGCCTCCCCATTGCCTTCTGCCAAATGGAAGGGCAGCGCAGAGAAAGCGAACGGGGCAGGGGGATTTGGGACGAGCTGGGTACATGAAAATGGCGTGGCTTTTCCTAAACCATGCAAGTTGCTGGTCATGATAATTGAAGAGAAGTTGCTCCTCCTGCACTTAACAGCTTTTATATCATGGTTTTCAGCTCATTGTGCCTTTCACGCACGTGCTTGTTACATACGCAGAGGTCCAGTCGACCAGGAGAGGTTAATCAGTAAATCAAAGCACTGTGGATGTGCACAGGATGGTTTGGGGAAGCATATTAATGAGATAAGAATCCCAACAGATTATTTTTCTTAGACACCCCCTGCCTTGTGCCGCAGGGACTTACTTAAGCACCAACTTGAGGTTCTTGTTTTTATGGATGCTAATTGAACGCTGGGTGGTAGGATACAATGGGGGCTTTCTCTATCTAGAAAATGCCATAAAATGAAAGATGCCTCCTCCTTTTTTTAAATGTCCTTCATGTTAATATTGGAAGTCTAGCACTCTGCTTGTGTGTGTGTGTGTGTGTGTGTGTGTGTATAAAATGAAACATTGTACACCTGATGCAAAATGCTTCCACGACAGGTAATTAATTACATTAGAAACTAATTAACTGGAAGCCCCACGTAGCCCATGATGAATACGTGAGCAGACTTGATTTGGAAATCACTTTGGGTGTTGGGTAGTGCTCTCTCTCTCTCTCAGTCATCACGTCTCGGCTCCAGCAGGTGAAAGCCTCAGACCAGGCCCCCTTCTGTCTGTCTCTCTCTCTTTGGAGTTCCGTCATGTGCAATGCATTTAAACCAAATGCCCAGTGCAGCTGTGTGCATTCACCCCCTCATGGCATGAATCGGTGCAGTAATGACTCTGCCTCAGTTTCCCCACAGGCCTCCACTTGTTCTGCCCAACTCCAACACCTTCTGGGTAGCCTTTTGGTGAGGGTTGCCTAACAGTTCCAGCCTTCTGGGGTGCCCAGACTCCAAAATCAACATGAAGAAAGGTAAACTCTTCCCTCACCGAGGCTCTGATAGGCAGCCTTTTGCCCTGGCTCCTGGTCCAAACCACCTTCTCTCCTGCAATGAGAGCTCAAGGTCTACTCTCCCTTTTTAGCTCCTCCCTCAAAGACTGACACCTGCTTCAGCTGTGTGTGGGGCGGGGGAGGTGATTGGGCCCCCAGCACCTTGTTTACCCTTTCCTGTCTTGTTTGGGGTTTGTACCCCCCATCACATCACGACTCTGTCTGGAAGGTTTAATGACCCTCCAGCTAACGGTGCTGATTTGCATGTGGAGAGGTTAAGACATGGATGAGCAAATAATCTAACAAATAAATGCGTCCATGTCGTCCCTTTTAGTGACCAGAATTGGCTGGAAGCTAGGATCCAGCATCTGGGTAACTGTATCTCTTAATAGATGAGCAGGGGAGAATGGCTTGTTAACATACAGGACTTGTTCTTTGTTCTGTTAATGAGACAATCCCAGAGAGAAGCCTCCACATCAGTTAGCTTGAATCCAAACCTTCCTTACGCTTTTCCACAGCTTGATTTACCGTGTACCCATCCCCTGCTCCCCAAGCAACCTTCCTTATGACGTCTGCAAGGGCTCGAGCGCAGTTCAAGTTACACTGCCATCGGTCTTGTTTAATTACCACTGAAGTATCTTCCAGGTGCTTCCTTATTGAGCTGTCTTTCCCCAATCAGCCTGTATTAAGCTGTCTAGCATCATTTCATCAAGAACCAGATGAATGTCTCAGTGCAGAACCCATGATTTTGCAGTTTCACGACTAGCTTTTCTTAAATTTCATGCTGCTTGTTGCAGAAGTAAAATGCCAACAGCTGGTAAGAGGTGTAGGGGTGTGTGTGTGTGTGTTCAGATTGTTCATCTGTAGTGTGTGCCTGTGACGTCTTGTTTTTATTTTTAATAGCATCCCTTTTTTTTGTTGCAAATGGCACGCAAAATGTGTGTATGTATAGATGACTTCGGGCTTGTACTTAGCTTTCATCTTTCCAATGTAGAGGCATTGAGTCCAATGCCCTTCCATTCCAGACCTTCCTGTTTGGTGTGAACGTTGAGAATCCGTGACATTTTTAACATGTTCACCTGGTCTCCTTGGCCAGATTTTCCCTCCTTCACCCCCAAAGTGTGGTGCAGCGTCGTTTTCCACCTGTAAGCTGCCTCGCCCTGCAGAGCCAGCTGCATTTTGCTGGCACTAGGGTCTAGTTTGTAAAGCCTCTTGGCGTGAGAAGTGCTTTGAAAATGTCTGTCTGTCAGCCGGAGAAGAGGCTTCTGAGAGAGAGCTGTGGTGAAAGGGAGAGGTGATAGACTGATGGGGCTGGTGGTGATTAATGGGTCAGATCAACCTCCCTAGAGACCGTCACCAAAGGGACCCTCCACGCTTAGGTTGCCCCCTCAATCAGCCTCTTCCCCAGTACTCTCTCTGTCGCCCCAGACTCTACAGAGACCATGGTGGGCCAAGGGAGGGGCCAGAGCTGAGGTGGGCCATGGGTTGGATGCATCTGGGGATGGTGTATATCGTCCCTCCTCCCCAGTCTTGTGCAAACACAGCCTGGGCTGTTACCGTATGCATGGAACCCTGCCCCTCAACCTATGGAGTTGCAGGGCCAGGGAGCTAAAGGGGAGCCTATTGACCAAGGATATTATGGAGGGCAAGCTCCATGGCTGTGTTTGCCCCTGTCTCTCTCGCTGGGTTGGTGTGGGGCTGTCTCCCCATAGGCAGCCTGGCAGAGCAGTCCTCTGTTCTGCAGGAGGAGATGTAATCCCATGACCCTGCAGTCTGATTGCAGACGGACAAAGATCTTGAGAATGGATTGGTGAATCCAGAACACTATTTCCTTGTATGTGGTGTTTTTCAGGTGGGCACCTCCAAGCAGTGTATAAAGACATGCATTACGGCCATTTCACGGGTGGGGGAACTGAGTCATGGTAGGTTTAAGAGACTTGTCCAAGATCACACAGGAAATCAGTGGCAGAGCTGAGAACAGAACCCAGGTGTCCAGATTCCTGATTCTGTGTCCTGCCTACTAGACCAGGCTATCCTGGAATTTGTTCCCCAGTTCAAGGCAGGTCTCACTCTGGTATCAGGCCACTGTCAATGTAAAATGTCTTCTTGTAAGAGCTGAGAGCAAATGACAACAGTTTGTTACTAGCCTGACAGATAGTGAGCAGTGCTCTCATTCTCATTATTACTAAATCAAAATCCTATTGATTCCCTGTGTGTGAAAATCCAGCACAACATAAAACGTTTGATTTACACTTTTAACCGGGCCTTGTAATAAAAAAACCTGCTGTTTTCATAAGTAAACAAGGTAAAATTCACTGCTGGGCTGCAGGTTTTCCAGCCAGCCTGCATCTCTCTGAACTCTCTGGACAGAGTCACTCTGAGCCATGTTAGTCTGCGCAGAGCTATTGGGGGTGCAGAAAGAGCAGTGGTGGTCTGCTCCTGCCCTGCGCTTGTGGACTAGCCAGCTTCTCAGACAGATGAAAGTACTCACCCACCTAGCAGGGGGCAGGCTCAAGCCAGAAGAGTTTGTGTTACTGCCTGTTCCCCGTCCCTGTGCCTTTCCCAGGAGTCTGAAAATTATTGCAGGCCCAAAACGATAACAACCAAAGTCTGCCCCCGCTCCTCTCGCCTGAGTGCTGGAGGCAGGAGACACGATTTAAAAGTAAAACACTAGCCAGCAACAGTTCCCTCCCCATTTGGTTATTAGGTATGCTGGAAAATGCATGATAAAAGTGGAAATGTAACAGTGTGCGTCACTGCCCCTTAATGGATAAGAACCTACTACTGCTCCTCGCTAACGGGCCTGCTATTAGTGTTGCTAGCTTGGCTGAGGCTTGTGCTGAAGCCCTGCTCAGACCTACCCTGGGGGTCATGGCACCAAGCTCTGTAGATAGATGCTCTGTTGCTGCATGTAATATGGTGCTTTGCCCGTCAGCGCAGCATTAATTGTAATTGTTTATTGCGGTGATTAGCGTTGTTGGTTCAGATGTCTAATGCAGCAATTAGCTGCGGCAGGGTGTGCATTGATAGTTTGCTGGCGCACACTTCATGCCAAGGGTGCTGCTCCTCCCCTCCCCTCCCTGCTTGGGTGGCCTGATCCCATCTCCCCTCCTCACCTGTCGAACAGGAGAGGGCATATGTGTTTAAGTGCTAAGGTCCCCCTTTGGAATGGGGGCACTGATCTGACATCCTCCAAAAAGCCCTAGCAGCTGATGAGAATCTTGCTTTGGACAAACAATGTCTCCAGCCAATCTCTGGTTGTGGAATGGTCTGGATCGGTGTGCAGAGAAAGCTTGGCACAATTGAAACCCTACTTAAATCTAGGCTCTTTGCCTGGGGATGACTTTTGCCTTCGGAGTGCAGAAGGAGAAGTGGTGTCTGGTTAAAAGCCAGGTGTCCTTAGCTGCTGCAGAATCTGCATAAATACAAAAAGAAAAGGAGGACTTGTGGCACCTTAGCGACTAACCAATTTATTTGAGCATAAGCTTTCGTGAGCTACAGCTCACTTCACGAAAGCTTATGCTCAAATAAATGGGTTAGTCTCTAAGGTGCCACAAGTCCTCCTTTTCTTTTTGCGAATACAGACTAACACGGCTGTTACTCTGAAACCTGCATAAATACAGTATCTGAGAACATGCACCCAGCAGGAGGCAAAATGCACCCTGTGTTAGTGAAATAAAAATCTGTTGATTCTCCTCCACCAGGTGAGATCGCGCTCTGGGTTTTGATGGATGACAAGTTGAAATGTAATATAATCTCCAGACTGGGGGTGGGGATTGCACTCCCAGGTGCTGCTGCGGGCGTGCCCCCAAAGCTATTCGCTGTGGCAGGCTGCTCTATCCTTTAATAGCGCTGTCTTCGCTCATCGAGAGCAGAAGTGAGAGAGAGGTGTCACAGCAGCAGGGAAACTTTAAAATAGATTGTTTAATTAGCAGAACACTTACACTCAGATGGCAGATTAGAACATGTGGTGAGGGATGGGGAGGGCTGAAGTTCTCAAGGGAAGGCAGAGCAGATTTATGCAAATTGACTTCAGAGCATAACTGTGTTTTAGGTTTGATCCCTACCCGCAGTATTGTCCATCACATAAGACCCCTCGTGTAAAGATGCTCCACACAGTTTCTGCAACACCTGCGCCTTCTATAAGTACAGAAGTTCTGTTCTCAACCTTCCAGAGTTATGCAAGGAGGAAGGATAAGGATTTATGTCCTAGCAACTCCATCCAAAATCTTCCCCATGCTCACAGGGACCAGCCAGAGTTGGGAGTAGGAGCCATCCCAACAAAATGAGAATTGACCTGGAACTGGTGAAAATGTTCCATATTTTATCACAAACCTGAAAATGGGGCCTTAGACCAGAGAATGTGCTGGACGTGGTGGGTTTTTATCCTGACAGCGGGGCCCCATCTATTTAAAAATAGATGCTTAGGAAAATCATGCCCATTCTGACTGAAAGGCAGCGGCCAGATATCGCAGAAAGGAGAGAGTGCCACACCTCTTTTACCCACTAATAGGCCGCTGTGCCATCAGACATGGTGTGGCCTGGTGTGTTTGACTTAGCAGCTGGTACGCAGGTGCCGATAACAAGTGAAAAGGGGCGACTGGCCCCTCACGCCCACTGAACCCCTCTGTACCTCTGACGATTTTATCAGCTTAGCAGCAAAAGTGCCGATGCGGAGAAGTTATGACAGTCTGAATCCAAGTTTAGAGGGCGAGGCCAAATTCAGCTGCACTTATTGACTCTTCTTGCCCAAAGGCTGGGAACTTCAAAGTAGCGGATGTAGGTAAAGTGCTTAGATGTCAGGAGGGTACTGTTGGCAACAGCCTTCTCTCGTCACCTTCCGCAGGTGAGCCCAAGGCAACGTTCCCATTAGCTGCAGAGGGAGAGCTAGCCGAGTGGTCTAGGGGAGTCACGCTGCCCCTGGCCAGGCCTGTCGGACTCTGCAAATGGAAATGCTAAAAAGAAAAACAGTTGTGCGTCTTCTGTAGAGTTTGCTCAGTCTCTTCCTTGGGTGTTGTCCCTGACACCCCTCCCAGCCATGCACACAAACCACTCAGGGTGAGCTGGCTCGGCTGTGTGTGGTGCAGTGGTCAGACCTGGTAAGGGAGCAACTCAGCCGCATGGCAGGGATGACGCAGGCCAAGTCGCTGAGGGATGATAGTTTGTCAGTGCCTTCCAACAATTCCCCTGTGTACCTAGGACAGGCAAGATCACCCACAATTCCCTGGGAGAGAATTAGTGAGCAGCTCCACTTCCTGCAGCGCAGAGAACCATGGGATGTGTCCTTGGAAGCCTTAGCAACGCACACGGTGAGCGCAGTGCCCATGAGGACGCAGTAACTGTGGCAGGGCTTCACCGTGTGCCCGCTCGCACCTGGGCTAGGCTAACCCAGTGCTGATCGTCTGAGTTAACTGCAGTGAAGACATTCCCTTGAGGGATTTTGAACACCATGCGTGGCAGAAATTTTGCGTAGACTCGGGCTCTAGCTCCGCTAGAGAACATACAGCGGAACCAATGCAGCTGCGGTGCTCGAAGCTCTCTCGTGTAGCCGCTCTAAGCTGACGGGAGAGACTCTCCCTTCAACTTCATTAACCCACCCGCGACGAGCGCTGGCAGCTGGGCTGGTAGGAGAAGCTCTCCTGCCGACAGCGCTCTCCACACTGGTGCTTAGGTCGGTGTAACTTGCATTGCTCAGGGGGGTGGTTTATTCACACTTCTGAGCGACATAAATTATACCGAAATAAGTGGTGGTGTGGACATCGCCTAAGATAACACGCCAGCCCCTCTGCACTGGCTGAGATCACTAGTGCTTGTTGTTTTCATTCCCACTGAGCACTTCCTAGAGTGTTTTATGCCTGCGTTTATGGTCTGTGCGAAGGCTGAGCTGAGTCAGCTGCAAAAGAAAGCCGTGTCGTTGTTCTCGGGTGCACCGGGGATCATTTGTGATCGAGCTACTGTGTCCTGGAGAAACAATGGTCCTATCTGAGGGTGCAGGGCTGTTGCTGCACCGTGTTTAATGCCAGGGCTCTGCTGCAGGCTGTGCTGTGTGCCTGGCCGTGTCCCTTGACTGACTTTACTGCCCGGTTCTTTGACCTTATGTGACCCACCCACTTCAAGCTGCGATTTTTCTGTCTAAGATCTCGTGCTGTCTCTGTAAGACACTGTTTTGTCTAATAAATGTTCCTGTTTAACTTGCACCAACAACGTCCTGTTTTCCCAGCATTGTCCTTTTCCTGAAAAAATCAGTTATTGGTTAAAAGATTGGCCCTTGGGCATATGATTGGGGGGCTGCAGAGAATATTTGGAGAAGTTAGCAGCAGTCAGGTTCTAGCTATGTAGGTACGTTCCTGGCCCCCACCACCTCAGCACCTGGACTCCTCCCGAGAGTTTACGGATTTCTCTTCCAAATACCCCTGTCAGGTAAAGGGGCCATTATCTCCCGGGCGAACTGTGACACTGGGAGATTAAATGTCTCTGCCCACGGTCACTCACTGAGGCTGTGGCAGAGCTGAGGACAGAACCGGGATCCCAAATCCCCCTCCAGTGCCTTAACCGTAGCCTTTCTCTCCCAGGGCATCCTTCCTAACAGTGCTGGAACCCATGAGCTCTTCAGCCTAAGCCTCGTCGGGTTGCTCTGCAGAGCCCGGCTAGCAAGCACAGGCAATTCTGAAGGCTGCACCGAGGTTTTTTCCTTGCTCCCCATGCCTTGGCAGAGCCACTCTCTGGTGTGTGCATTCGTTCTGGGCTGTAGTTCTCAGGCCAGGCTCTGCCCCTCTCCCACCGGGCATGTTGGCCCTTGCTGTGGAAGTGGGGTTCACTCTGGGTAAAGGGTGGGTGTTATTACCCCCACTGCCACCCTACCTCCGGGCTTTCTCCAGGGGGCTGCTTTAAAATGTGCTCTGGGCTCCTGAGGTGCCCTACTGAAGGAGCTGCTGGCTGGCTGGACCCTGGGAGGTGAATCTGGCACATCATCTCTTTGCCACCTGTTGTTTGATAAAAGTAGGCAGCATGGTCGAGGACAGGGCACAAGACTGGGAGTCAGGAGGCCTGGGTTCTGCTCCCAGTGTCTCCCTTGTCCCGCTGGTTGGCTTTGGGTGAGTCACTTCAGCTCTGAGTGCCTTTGTTTTCCCTCCACCTCACTGCCCAGGGCTCGCTCTCACGAGGTGTGTGCAGTGCCCAGTGTGATGTGGGAGGCCTCTCGGCGCGACTGCAATACAAATAATAAAGGTACAGCTGAGAGTCCTGGGGTGATACTGGATTTTGCCTGGATCCCCAGCACAATGGGGATCAAGTCTGGTTTTCTTTGTGAGTTATGTAAAATGCAGAACATGGCGAACTGCAGCATCTGTGTTTCCATTGTGGGTACCAACAGGATCAGAGCAGGACGCTTCTTCATTACAATAAACTCAATTGTATATTTTTTCCATTGATAAGCGATCTTGATTGTCGTGCTGGTGGGTGGCTGAGCTTTGCCAAGAACGCGTGTGGCTGCCCAAGGATGCCGACTGGCATTTTTAAAAAAGACAGGATGTGCATTTCTGAGTAACCGAGATGAATGCCTGATGACGGTTTCATTCATCTGCGGATGCTTTGTGGAGGAGGGCTGTATTTATTTAGGGAGCAGGTGGAATAAAGTCAGGCTTAGCTCAGTGGAAAGCTGCTCATTGGGCAAACGAAAGTACTCACCTGCAGTACCTATGGCAAGAGAGGAAGCTGCAGATAAAAGATTGCTCCTGGTGAGGGATGTCTGTCTTGAAGCGTAACAGTGTATCACTTCTCATGGGCTGCAAAAAATGAGGCTATTCCTTCTTGTAATTAACCAGGTAAATGCAGGATTTCTGTTAAGTGGGGCAGGCTGTCCGGCTATGACTAGATATTAGTGTCTGGAAAAAAAGATTATCCTTTTAAGGGTTATAAAGGGAAAAAACCCCACATGCTTTCCGGACCGACCATGCCTCTCTACATAACCGAGGCAGACAGCAGGGAGCCCTTTGAATCATAGAATCGTAGAATATCAGGGTTGGAAGGGACCTCAGGAGGTCATCTAGTCCAACCCCCTCCTCAAAGCAGGACCAATCCCCAACTAAATCATCCTTAGGTTTTGCTGCAGAATAAACCTCAGACATACTTGATCAAATTCAATGGTTGAGTATGTTACCATTACGCTGATTTTATGTTCAGAGATTTATTCCAATAAAGTGTTCCTTGCCTATATATTTGAAAAGGTTGTGTTATATTTAGTTGAACCCTTGGGCTGGTCATAAAGATTTATTTTTAATTATTTAGGACTCAGGATGAAATTGCACCAGTAACAGATATGAATAATAAATTTACACAGCGATGCCACACCCAAACATTGAAAAATCCTGAGTCAGGTCCGTCGAAACCATGAGACTGACATAAAAAATCGTGAGGGTTTTTTTAAAAAATTATTCCTTTTGTCTCCTAGTTTTTGAACTTTTAAGGTGCACTTGGGTCACGTTTTCAGGCTTTTCTTTGCACTCATGATGGCTTGAAACCTATTTTTTAAATTAAAACTTGGTCACATATTCTCATGACTCCAGGAAGTGGGACTTCTTGTGATATTTTATGTTTTTCTTAGAGTTGTCAGCCCTGCTGATGAGGCCTGATTCTGCTCTCCCTGGCAATTTTTGAATGCAAATTAACTCCAAATCAATGGAATTACACTAAGTGGAAAACCAGCATGACATCAGAATTGGAGAATTTTGGGTTGATAACTGTTTGAAATTCAGGTTGATTGGCTTACAGTTATGTGCAGGTGGTTTAAAAGTTGACTGACTTGCATGTTCTGTTATCAATGGGTTATTATTAATCTTATACATTAACATTTTTCTTTGAGATGACAGCATACAAATTAATCTCATGGTATTGCTACAGCGGGCTTTCCAATACAGGAACAACCACCAAGTATGTTAAATGGAGCTTCCTTTTTGTTTCATCCAGTGTAAAAAATCTGTGTTAATTTGCATTTGCACTTAAGGTTTCAGATTAGTTAGACGCGTGCTCAAAAGACCAGAGGCTCAAGATCAGCTTTAGTGATAGTTTTATTATGTGAATGGGATGTTGTCAGCCCTTATGTCTGGATTCTTTTAACCTACTATTGTTGCAGTAATGTGTAAGATTACTGCAATGGAAAGAAATTAGAGAATATTTTCTCTCTCTTTTTTTCTGTTGGTTTATTGTTTGCATTTTGTGTTTCTTCTGTATCGTGACTTCTTCGGTCCTCCTTTCTTTTGTTTGGAATTTTCAGCAGACAGAGGAGCTATTATTAAGATCTGTAAAGGGAAAACTTGGCAGTAAACTCCCAAAACATTGGCAAGGGAATTCAAGGACAGGGGTAGTACCTGAAATCTAGTCAACTAAAAAAATTATTTAAAAGCAGTTTCAAGTTGTTGTTCCTTTAAAGGTGGGCGAGTTGAAGCCAAGAAACATGGAATTCATTTCTGCTGCTGATAGGATTGTTTGGGAGAAGAGGGTTTCTAAAGGTTTTCTATGGATGTAGGTCAAGTGCCGGGGGGCTAAGGGACAGTAACTGATTACACTAACTTAGTAAGCTTTGTATCACTTTTCTGGCTGGTACGTTCTAAGGCTGATGCTTCAAAGTCCACCTTATCTTTTATTCACAAATGCTGATGTGTTTCAGTGAATGGCGCAGTACAGTTGCTATAAATAAATGTGTTCAATACCAGGCATTAACACATGAAAGGCTCATTGATGGGAACCAGCAGTGATAATGGCTCGGTGGGTTCCTTCAGAAGTCAGCAGGACACAGGGAGAAGAATCGGTTTTGAGATCTGTTGCAATAACATTTTGATCTCGGTGGTGGTTCTTGCTTTGTTCTGAATGGGAAATGGAAAAAAATAACCGTGAAACCATAGATGATGATTCTTGTGAGAATGCTGGAGGAGACAGAATCAAAATGGGTGGCTTTTATAAACTGATCTTTTATGCAAAATGCTTCTCTGGACATCTCTCTTCTTGTGATTGCTGGGATGAGTGAGTTTATGATCCGTGCAGGAATCAATCTCTGTGTATCTTGGGTTGTTTTTTTTTAAGATCATCTATTTGGCATCCTGAGTCCAGAATCAATTTTTCTATTTGTAAAAGTGAAATATCAGTGACCTATTCTCCCCCACTCGCCCCAATCACTGTAGCCTGCAGGTTGACAAGCGTAGCTCCCTTGCACACAGTGATGTGTGTATTAACCATGGCAGCTGTGCATCCAGATCTCCAAGCACCACACTGAAACTCTGCTGGGTTTAATCAAAACTGCCCATCCTCCTGCTCCTCTGGGTAGTGCTGCTGGGACCTGTAGGGCAAAAACACCGCTGCAAACCCTGAAGTGAGCGAGTGAGGCTATGCCTACCCTGCGAGCTAGCTGTGTGATTCCCCAGCTCGCATACGCACACTCACACTCGCTCTTCGCGAGCTAGCACAAGTATCAATAGCAGTGTAGCTGCGGTAGCATGGACAGCACGCGGAGACACGGCTTCGCTGTGCCGAGTACAAACCCGCCCAGAACTGCGGTGTGTGTGACAGTTCTCGGGGTGCCTGGGACTCTGTCATCTTGTTCCCCCCACCCCCGCTTCCAGTGGGAGGGAGACTTGCATGTGCTGACGTTGGTGCCAACTCCCTGACACCTTCAGCCTGTCAGCCACCCCAGCACTCTCCTCGGGGCTATGCCAGCCCTTCCTTTGCCTTGCAGGTTAACAATAGGTGCACCCCAGACCCTAAGCCTCTTTGAAGCCTCCCCCAGAGCATACAGCTCCTTATTTGCTGGACAGCCCCAGAAATACCAGAGCTGCTGTCCCAAAGGGAACCCTGTACACACCAGTGTGAAGGATTTAGCTCAGACTCGGCTCCTTGGACAGTACTGCAGCACTGAGATATACTTTGGGTGAATAACGCAGCTGAAGTCGATGTACTTAGATCCACTCACTGCGGGGTCCATGCTACGCGACGGGAGACACTCTCCCGTCAACTCCCCTTGCGCTTTTCGTTCAGGTGGAGTACAGGAGTCGATGGGAGAGCGATCTGTAGTTGATTTAGCGGGTCTTTGCTAGACTCACTAAATCAACCGCTGATGCATCGATTGCCACGCATCGATCCCCTGGTAAGTGTAGACAGGCCCTAAAACCCTGCTTGAATTGCAGACTGATGTTAAAACAATTGCAGCTGAGTTGCAGACAAGAAACGGAAAATCATGGAAAAGTAATAATAGACCTTTATTAGTAGTGATAATTTGGAAAAGCCAGAGTGGATCTACTTGCTTAAGAAAATGTTGCTAGAACAATATAAACACTCAAGTACTATGTCATGCCTGCTAATTTTTTTGATAACTAGACATTTTGCTGCAACTATATTGCAGTCATTAAAAAAAGAAGTGACTGATGTCAAATTGTGCCAAAAGAAATCTGATGAGGTTCAACAAGGACAAGTGCAGAGTCCTGCACTTAGGACGGAAGAACCCCATGCACCGCTACAGACTAGGGACCGAATGGCTAGGCAGCAGTTCTGCAGAAAAGGACCTAGGGTTTACAGTGGACAAGCAGGGATATGAGCCAACAGTGTGCCCTTGTTGCCAAGAAGGCTAACGGCATTTTGGGCTGTATAAGTAGGGGCATTACCAGCAGATTGAGGGACGTGATCATTCCCCTCTATTCGGCATTGGTGAGGCCTCATCTGGAGTACTGTGTCCAGTTTTGGGCCCCACACTACAAGAAGGATGTGGAAAAATTGGAAAGAGTCCAGCGAAGGGCAACAAACATGATTAGGGGTCTAGAACACATGACTTATGAGGAGAGGCTGAGGGAGCTGGGATTGTTTAGTCTGCAGAAGAGAAGAATGAGGGGGGATTTGATAGCTGCTTTCAACTATCTGAAAGAGGGTTCCAAAGAGGATGGATCTAGACTGTTCTCAGTGGTAGCAGATGACAGAACGAGGAGTTATGGTCTCAAGTTGCAGTGGGGGAGGTTTAGATTGGATATTAGGAAAAACTTTTTCACTAGGAGGGTGGCGAAGCACTGGAATGGGTTACCTAGGGAGGTGGGGGAATGTCCTTTCTTTGAGGTTTTTAAGGTCAGGCTTGACAAAGCCCTGGCTGGGATGATTTAGTTGGGGATTGGTCCTGCTTTGAGCAGGGGGTTGGACTAGATGACCTCCTGAGGTCCCTTCCAACCCTGATATTCTATGAAATTCAGAAGACTAAAAGACTTCACACAGCTGTTGTAGAAATTGAGTCCAGTCACTTTTGCCTTTTACTTTTTCCAGGCATTAAATGTTAGTGCAGTACTAATTGCACACTCAAAATGTATGCAAAATTGTGGACTGTGCAAAGTAAGCTAATTAAAACCAAAATTGCAGTGGAAGCCTACTATTGCGGGATCCGCAATATTGCAAATGAAGTGGGGCCTTAGTCATCAGTTTATTATGATCAAGGTTCAGGAGCTACTGAGCCAGGATAATGGAAACAGAAAGGTTCCATAAAAGCTAAAATCAATACACATTTTCTAGAGACTAAACTTAGCAGGCTAACCTCCTGCCTAGAATGGTCTTATCTCATCCAAAGCCTTTTGTAGCGTTTCCAGCCAAGGCTGGCTGTGATCCTGTTTTCAAGAACGTAAGTGTACTGTCACATTACTTCCTAGGTACAGCATAAAAGGGTGCTTTCTTTCTCCCCCAGTTACAGTCCAGTGAACCTTTGATGGACACCCCCAGATAAGACCCTTTCCGCCTGCTGCTGTTCTCTTAAATTTCACAGTCCTTCATCTGCACTTAGCTCAGATGGGTGATTGGGAATGAGACAATGCTCCATTTACATTTCAGGAGCCAGATGGAAAAACGTCTCTGGTCTAGCCAGGAACCAGTTTGTCACCTCTGCTGAGGATTTACACCTTGATACAAACTATATGAACATATTTCCATTAATTAGATACATAACTCCTTACATAGCAGCAGAACATATTTTACAAAGATATTCATGACTAGTGTGGCACCAGCTTTCCTTTTATACTTTGTGTGACGTTCTTTGGTGACCCAGGATGCACGTATCAGAATCGGGATGTTTTCGTAGCCCCTTTGCCAGCTGGAATTGAGAGGTTCTTGGGTCACAGGACGTACTTCGTGCGGCTGTCAGTGCTGCTGCGGCTGCACGGCTACTTGCGCTGTACCGTATAAATATACGATATTTAACAACTGGCTAGATGGCAGCCCTCCTGGGGTACCAGTTTGCAGCCCAAGGGAAACAGAGGTGCTAGAAGCATTGTTCCCTGCCAATTCCTTTTCCTAGGGAATGTTAAAGAAAGGTTCTTTAACTGGACGCTTCTTTGTTTAAGGCTGGGAGTGAGTGGGAAAGGGTTGCACCGACAAAGCCTTAACTAATTAAGACTTTTTTTTTGGTGGAACTATAGAATATATATATATATAGTGTGTCAGAGTAGCAGCCGTGTTAGTCTGTATTTGCCAAAAGAAAAGGAGGACTTTTGGCACCTTAGAGACTAACCAATTTATTTGAGCATAAGCTTTCGTGAGCTACAGGTTAGGGTATGCACTGAATGCACCCGATGAAGTGAGCTGTAGCTCACGAAAGCTTATGCTCAGATAAATTGGTTAGTCTCTAAGGTGCCACAAGTACTCCTTTTCTGTAGTGTGTGTGTGTGCACGTGTATGTCAAATTCCCCAACTTCCAACTGAAATATCCCCTTGAAAACTATCACCATGTTGTTTTGCATGCTGAAGCAAGTGGTCATGTATTCCACACCGGTATTGCATACGCAAACAGTCACTCAAATGATGCACTTGAAAATGTTGCCAGGTGCACGAACATGTGGGGTGTAGTTTTGTAAAGTGCCAAGCCCATTAGGCCTCTTGCATGGTAGAACATGTTTTGGGCCCCTGCCTACTCTAGTAATTGGAGCTTCAGAAATACTTAATAGACAGGTCTATGCCCTTTTGCCTTATCCTCTAATGTTTTTATTAATTAAATGTTATGATCCGTTTTGGTTGCATCAGTAGTGGCAAGGCACAGTAACTGAAATCAAAATGAACTGGCTGATCTGAGCCCCCGCATGCAGCTGATTAGCCTTTGATTGTTGCTGGAGTGGCTCCCATTAATTCTGCAGTGCAGTGGTCGAGATTGGGTCAAGCGTTCCCATTTCATACACAAAGATGTATGTCTGAGTTCCTGTCAGTCTGTGTCCTCTTTTGGTCTCTCTGAATGGGATGTGATTGGGATAATGTTCACGGCAAACTTTAGAATGTAATATTTGAGTGCGCGGAGCCGCTGCTTAGCGCGCACATCCCAGCCAGCGCTCTCGCTCTTGCCCATAAACCCCTTGCCTCTGGGGTCTGTGGCAGGCAACGGATACCTACGCTGTAAGTTTTTTGGGGCAGGGGCCAGCTATCATTGTGGATGCATGTGCTGTAGCTCAGCGGAGCTCTGATCCCTGATTGGGGCCTGTAAGTGCTACCGCAAACCAATTAGTAATGAGGGTGTGAAATCGGATGATTGAGTTCGCAGAGACTATCTACTTCTGTGTGTCCAGCACCTAACACAACGGTGCCCTGACTGTGGCCTCCAAAGCCATTCTAATACATGTTTATTAATAGTTAGCACAGCCATCCCATGGCTAATCACCGTTGTTTGCATCTCCTAACCCAGAAGGCCTGATGCATACCTGTAGCTTTTAACTGAGGTTTGATGTCACCGCGAACAGGTGCTAGCAAAAGACAGCCCCTAAAGAGCTGGAAACATGTTAACCGGCATTAGGGCCAACATCTTACAGAGCACATTGCCCCAGCCGCCACGTTTTATGCTTGCAGGTTTGCACATCCAGATAGCAGAACGTGCACTCGCTAATGGAAATGGAGCAATTCCACCCCTACACAGTCTGCTTGCAAAAGTGTTGTTTGTGTGTGCACGTTTTTTGCACACATAGGTGCCTGCATGCATACATGTGGAGCCTGCATTTGCCCTTAAAATTTCCATTTTTCACAGGTGACTACAGAGGATGTCAAACCTCCGCTGATTTGTTTTTTACCAAGATATGGGGCGAGGAAGGAGAGCAACAAAGGCAAGCCAGAGTATGAAACACTCCAGCAGGTCGGGATCTTGTGTCCTGGCGATACATCGAAGCTCTTGTAGTGTTAAGGGACGTAATTCTTGTAAGTTTTGAGTCACATTGAAGTGTGAAGCGAGGGCAGGGATGGGATGTTGGTTTTATTTATCTGTAGTCCTTTTGATGCTTGGCTCAGGTGAAGTGGAAATTTACTGAGTTCTGGAGATGATGAAAATGCTTACAAGGAAGTTGAGAAACCAGTGAAACTGAGTGAAGGATAACAACAACAACAAAATAACCCTGAAGAAACCAGAGCCCTTCAAAGTCAATGCAATATACGTTCTAGTGGTTATAGGATTCTGGGTTTCTTTTTCTTGATTGGCAGTTTTTAATTGTGGCTTTGTAGTGATAAGCTAATGCTGATGGGTATTTCTTCCCCTTAATGCTGCTATTGATGGTTCACTCTTTCTTTCCACAGAGAAAGCTGTTTAGCAATCAAATATTATGCTTCTTAATAAGTAATGTACATGCACATTGCAGAGGGAAGTGCATCACTGAAGAGACTTGACTATTTCATTTTACAATTGTTCTTCTGGCACAGAGATGGATCTGATTCCTCTCCTGATAGTTGAGGTTTGCTGAGCCTTCATGTTGTTTGCTTATGAACTTTTTCCTATCCTTGCTTTTGTCCTGCAGTACAAGATGAGCAAATTAGCATTCGTTCCATAGGAAGCATGTCTTCAAAGAGAGGCACACAGTTTTCTCTCTGCAGTGCAAAATACCAGAATAAAGGACAGCATAGCGTGCATTCCGCCTAGCCCCACTAAACTTGAGTTCTGACAATAGATATGCAATAAATACAGTGACATTCAGTGATGAAATGGGGCTTAGAGGGGACAGGTCATCCTGGCATCAGTACTATCCATTCCATTGACAAACGCAGCAGGATTCTGGAGAAGGCAAACGCCTTTGTAGGAGAAGGCTTTATTCATTAAAGCCTTGTCTGAGATAAAGAATCAAACCCAAATTTAACTTGAAAATTGAATTATCAAGAAGCGTGGGGGCTAGGCTTTTCAAGTGATGCTGCATAATTTAGCACCGATCTTTATCACATCCTAAAAAATTGCCACAATAACATCAAAGGGTCAGCCTGACAAAGTCAATTTACTGACAAAGTCCCCATTCTTCTCTTGTCTCACCTTCTGTTACATTAAAAAAAAAAAAAAAAACCAAGCAAGCTGCATCCTGTGGGTGAAGTGATCAGAGCCTGGCTTGTCATAAAACCTGACGTAAAACAAAACAGTCTGGGTTTGTTCAGCAGGCTCCATTGGCTGGTGGCTACTGCTGTTGCACCAGTCATCTTGAATGCTATTTGTCTTAATCAGTCGCTTCATTTAGGTTGTGTCACTGCACAGTCACAGGGAATTCAGAGTTCTGCAATAGCATAGAGATTCACTTGATCTTACCATGAAGAGGAAGCCAAGGCTTTTAGGAACTTGCAAGCGCATGTTCTGCGTTGGGTGTTAGGGTGACTGGAAGGGCAAGAGTAAGCCAGAAGTCAAGCCTGGCCTTTAGTTTAGACTCGACTCGTGTCTTGGGGGTGGTGGTGCTAGTTACTTGGTGGTAATGCTCCAGGACCCCAAACAGAGATCAGGACCCTGTTGCATTTTGTATTCTACAAGAAAGTAACAACACCACTCCCTGCCCTGGAGAGCTCACGGCCTAGGGTAATCTACAGCCAATTCCTGAGGCCTGTACTCAATTGTTATTCGACTTTACTCCGTCCTTACTCAAACCAGCATCTGTTGATGTCAGTGGGGATTTTGGGGAGTAAAGTGGAATAAGAACTGAGTACGCCCCCACAGGCTACCTGCCTGATCTATTCATACTGCATTTCTGAATGGAGCTGAAATTTATGAAGCTCGATATTAACTCGCCGTTGTCTTCTAAGTGTTTGGGTCTGTTAACTCAGATGCAAGAACGATTCAGCTAACTCCTCACCTGCTGATGTTACCTTTGTAGTGCATAAACCATTCCTGTTTTGGGTTGACGCCTTAAAAACGTTAAGCAGATAAGAAAATTTTGAACAAAGACTTTTTTTCCAGGATAGACAAGCTTGAAAATCCTCTATCAAAGGGAGATTTCTTTTTTTCTGTTTGGAAACAGTTCCCACCTTTGATCCATCAGCTTCATATTCTTAACCCATCTGTCTCTGCAGCCAATCAGATTTAATAAATCAAGGAATTCAAGGGTATGTAACTGGACAGGCAGAGTTTTTAGGGATGATGCTTCACAACAGCTATAAGAGCCTGATTTAACGCCCTTTAAGTGTCCTTTCATTGAGCTCAGTGGATGTTGACTGAAACCTTAATACACTCACTCTGTTCAGAAGTCGAATTATGGTAGATTCCATGGCACTAATGATAGATTGAGATAGCAGTGAGCATGGATGGAACTTCATTAGGGATCTGCAATAGCAAGGAGAAAAACATCTGAAAATGAAATTTAAGACATTACCAATACTCTTCTTAATTCTTGCTGTCAGAGGATCCTCGGTTCTCTCCTGTAACCCAAAGAACTACAGAATTTGGTTAGTTAGATGTGCTAAAAACCATAGTCCTTTCAACTGACCATCCCAGATAACTTACATTTGGTGGGCCTCTGTTGTGAGGAATTGTCTTTCATAAACTCAAATATTTTTCTCCTTAAGCTCCAAGGTCACTCAGGGATTTATATTTACCTTCCGATCCCAGTGATGTTTAGGTGAAGCTGTCCCTCACCATAAAACTCTATTTTAATGTAATCGTGTATTAACATTCTGAATAGTTCTTTCTCCCAAATTTCCTTTTTGACCAGAATTTATTTAAAACATGTGCAAACATGTTCAGAATAAGTATTGACTACTAAATTCTGTTCTTTCTCTTACATCATTTTTTCAGAGATCCAATTAAAAGGTTTTTTAATACCCTGAAATGCCCTAGAATATCTGTTTAAATTACATAGTGTTTGTTTTTGTGTTGAGCTGTAGAGTGGTTATGGGAAGCGGGCGGGGAGGGAATATTTGCTTGGTTAATAAGCATTTGGCCCTGACTCAGATGGAACCGGAGCTAATGTACTCTGATTCACTGGGATTTAACTTCAAGAAAGAGATTGGAATGTTAGAAATAGATTTTCTAATAGTAGTGCTGTATGCTGCCAGGCAAGAATCCTGCTATCATGAGTAAAGTCCCAGTTTTTTCCACAGGCACTGATAGCAGCTCCATTGCTTGTCTTTGAAAACCGGACTGGACAATTAATTCCATGTGGTTCTGCAGGGAGCGATCCTGAACTGGCCCAAGGGGAATGGAATAGGTGGCCTAATACATAATTTCCATCTCTGTTTTGTCAGGTTTGTGTGATTCCCTTGAGGTCTTCCTTGGAAAACAACCACCCTTCTGTGTACTGCTATGGCTCAAATGTAACTCCAGTGCAAACTTCTGTCTGTACTTGTTAATTACTAATTATATCTAGCCTGCCTCCACTGGCTATGAGGATGTTTTTCCATTTTTTTTAAAAATCACTAATTAGATGTCTGTACAGTAAAGATATTCCCAGCCCCTCCTCAGTATTTGACTGCAAATTGATCTTTCCAGGCTTATGCCATTATACGTCACCTTGTCTCAAACAAGGAGAGAGAATCCCCTCTTCTGGAATACATGCTTCCCTCTTCTTTGCCCATCAGCCAGTCTCAGTGCATAGGTTAGTACTTGCTCCTTCCCTCTGGGCTGCCAGAAAGCTGCTGGCTGTGCTGTCCAATGGATCATCAGACATGAAGGTGAACAAAGCAACCTCCACTCTACAAAGCACGTTCCGTTCACGCCTCACTCAGGGCTTGATTCTGCAATGTGGTGTTCACCTCTTCAGTCACTACTCTTGCTCTTCTCTGTACCCCCTTCAATTTGGTATTTCTTTCTTTCAATCAATCACATTCCCATAGCTATAGTACAACACAACCAGAAGATGGAGTGCCCTCTGAAAGGATGTGAGACAAGTTTAGTCAACCCAATGATTTTTTTTTTGTCTGTTATTGGAAATGATGGAAATGTCTAGTGGGAAGCCTGGAACTATATTTATAAAACTTTGTTTTCATAAACTGCTGGCTGTTCAGTAGGGCATAAAACAGCCAGTATAAGATAGTTATTTGGTCTGCAAAATCATTTTGCTCCCCAGCTCCAATTTCACAGCAGTTACTGCATTTCATTTAGTTCTCTAAGAAATGTGACACAGTAGATTAACTATTGATATCGAAATATGGTGTTTCCCATGTGGCTGTCAGTTATCTTGTTCCTTTCTCTACTTCCCAACCCCCAGATGATCAGGTAATGGCAAGCCACGCCACTTGCCGAGAAGATAGATTCTCAAATGCATCAGTAAAGAGAAGCTTTATGAAAACGTGACTCAAACATTTCATGCCGATTCCCTGATCACCTCCGTGTTAGTGTGCGGACTGCTGGAAGTCTTTGTGCATGTAAAGCATTTTGGTCAGACCTGTTGTAGATGGTGGCTGTTTTCCTAGTGACTAGTCAGCACATGTAACCACCTCAGCACAAAAAATATTGCACTTGTCAACATAAGTTACTGGGTATTAAGTCAATAGTATATAATTGGTAAGATGACAAATAGTTGATGGTGCGGACAATTGGAAAAACACTCACTGTGAAAAGAAGTAAGACTGTGAAAGCTTCTTTGGGGCAAGTTGATTTTTCCATCTATAAAGGTGTGTTATTGTACAGCATTCTGCATCCCAGGAGTTACACCTTGAATTCCAACCGCTTCGAGGCTAACCTCCAAAATGTTCCCAGTTGCCTTTGCCTGTAATAATTGTGGTTCTCAACAAAGCATCTGGAGTCCCAGCATTGTCTACTGCAACTTACTGGGTTTTGCTGGGTACACAGAGGGCTGGCATTTGGGATCTGTGTCTGGGAAAGATGTCTGCCTGAGTCACAGGGCTAGATTGTGTCCTTGTCACAGTTGGCCGAACAAGAGAGGTGTGGGAAGCCTTCCTGTGCCACTCTGCCAGAGCTTCTGCACATCGGCTAACTCTCCTCTTGACAGTGGGCAAGCAGGGGTGGAGTCAGGCAGAGCAGCTGGCCTGGTGCCCGTGGAAGTCATCTGTGCCCTTTTGAAGGCTGAACACAGTGCAGGAGGGTGTAGCTCAGTTCTGCTCCTGATTCAGGTGTAGAGGCTCAGTCTGGCCCGTAGTAAATTAAACTTAGCATGACCTTGATTTTTTTGAGCACACTCATGGGGTCAAACTGCTCTTTCCACACCTACTTGATTAGGACATCTGGGGCCTCATCTGCCCAGGCCGTCCCCTGCATTTTCAAAGGAGCACTACCGTTAACAGAAATGTGCATCATGCCTGGATGCTGGGTTTAAGCACGCTCTTGCAGCGTTGGAGCCCAAGGATCGCTGCTTTGTGCTACGTGGGAGAACCAGAAAGGGAAGTTCGTTAGAAATGTATTTTTAATCATTTCATCCCATTTGGTCCATCTTTAATCAAATAGTTACCTGGTTAATTATTTGTAGCCTGACATTGTCACTTTGACTCTCTTGCACTTGCACACAAAATAAGCAGCAGATATCCTCAAGTATATACATTTTACATATGCTGCATATTGTCAAAATAAGTTTGTGACAAAATCATCCCAAAAAGGAAGCCTCAGTAATGTAGGGGTAAGCTGCTGCTTCTGAAGTGCCAGGGGCACTCTGCAAAGCTGATTTGCTTGTACGTTAAAATGTGTGTAATGTGGTGCAGCAGTGTAATTTATGCAGAACAGGAATTAACTAACAGAGGTTGTCCGCAGTGCTGTTTGTGGGCAATAGTTTGTCACTTCACCAATTCGAAGGGGTTAATTTGTGAGCCATATAATTCCCAAAGACTCTGGTGGTTGCTTTCTTGTTTGCTTGTTCTCTCAGGGTTATATATTATTGGGTCATTTCTTCATATACACATATTCATAAATGATCTGGAAAAGAGGTTAAACAGTGAGGTGGCAAATTTGCAGATGATAGCTATCTTGAGTAATTTTGTAAGTCCAGAGCTGACTGTGAAGGCTTACAAAGGGATCTCGCAAAATTGGGTGATTGGGCAACAAAATGGCAGATGAAATTCCAATGTTGATAAATGCAGAGTAATGCATGTTGGAAAACATAATCCCAGCTCTACACACAAAATGTTGGGGTCTAAATTAGTTGTACCACTCAAGAAAGAGATCTTGGAATCATCATGGATAGTTCTCTGAAAACATCCACTCAACGTGTAGCAGCAGTCAAAAAAGCTTAACAGAATGGTAGGAACCATTAGGAAAGGGATAGATAATAAGTTAGAAAATATCCTAATGCCACTATATAAATCCATGGTACACCCGCACCTTGAATACTGCTTGCAGTTCTGGTTGCCCCATCTCAAAAAAGATACATTAGAATTGGAAAAAGCACAGAGAAGGGGTTTGGAACAGCTTCCATATGAGGAGAGATTAAGAAGACGAAATAATTCTTCACACAGTGCACAGCATGGTATCAGCCTGTGGAATTCATTTTCATGGGATGTTGTGAAGGCCAAAAGTATAACAGGGTTCAAAAAAGCATTAGATAAGTTCATAGACGATAGGTCCATCAGTGGCTATTAGACAAGATGGTCACGAATGCAAACCCACTCTCTGGGTGTCCCTAAACTTTCAACTGCCAGAAGCTGGGACTGGAAGACGGGGTGAATAACTCAGTAATTACCCTCTTCTGTTCGTTCCCTCTGAAGCATCTGGCACCAGCCACTGTCGGAAGACAGGGTACTGGGCTAGCTGGACCATCAATCTGATCCAGTGTGGTCATTCTTATGTGCTTACAGATGTATTTGTCACAAAGTTATTTATTAAATCTGGAAGCTATATTTGCAGCAAAGCATTCTTTAAAATCAAAATGTACCTGATTTTTCAAGCTTGCAAAACATTAATGAAATTGAATGAAACAGTGTCAGGAAATGTGGAGGCTTTTGATACAATTTACCACACAACTTCCTTTTTTTGTTTTTGGCATTGGCATGTAAAATGTGGCATATTTTACATTTTCAGATTTCTCTTGGGTTGATTTGCTGGGATCAGTCACCTTATTCATCCTGTTTCCTTAATTGGCGGAGCCTACCGTGTTGTTTTCATGTATTTCCACCCCATTCTGTACCTTTATGGAGCTGCGCAGGCAAATGAAAAATGTTTAACATAAGCTATTTGGACTCATTTTCTCCGAGAGGAGCTACATTTGTATGGTCTGTCAGCCATGCAGAAAATGACTGTAGAGAGCAGGTCTGTGCTTCAGTGTGAGGGATGCCCTGCTACACAACATCTCTTTGGGATAAAACAAAATGTAAATCAGGCCCAGATAACTTGCACCTGAGAATCCTAAGAGGGTTGGCTGAGGAGAGCCATGGTCCTCTGAGTCTTGGGATACTAGAGCAATTCCAGAAGACTGGAAGGGAGCTGATGTTGTGCTGATATTTCAAAGGGCATGTGGCATGTCCTGGTAACTATAGGCTGGTTAATCATACATCTGTCTTCAGCAAAATAATGGAAAAGCTGAGACAGGAGTCAATTGATGAAGAATTTAAAAAACAAAACAGGAATATAACCAGTAGCCCTGAGAAGCCCCTTGGACTGCATGGTCCAGCCACTGTCCACACTTGCAGGTGGTCTACTTCTTGAGGGGTGATTTTCCATTCTTTCAGCTATACAAAGGGGCATTTTATCTGTTCCCTTAGACAGCTGCTTTCCATTCAGGCTATCTCACTCAACAGCTTCAGCAAGGTGCTCACCGAACTCCTAGCATAACAATGTAATCCCACCGTTGATAACATTTGTGGATAACAAAAAGATGGCCAGAAAAGTGAATAATGTGGGGTCAGACCCGTTATACAGCGAGATCTGGATCACTTGGCAGCCTGGACCTATTCTAACAAAGTGCCAGGTGCAAAGTTCCATATCTAGGCGCAAGGAATGCAGGCCAGACCTACAGAAAGGGGGACTGTATCCTGGAAAGCAGGGACTCGGGAAAGGATTTAGGGGTCATAGAGGACAAACAACTGAACATAATCTTAAAGAGCTCAATCTGTTTATTTTATGAAAAAGAGCATTGAGAGGTGACTTGATTATGGTGCATGAGCACCTTCATGGGGAGAAAATATTTGGTACTAAAGCTTCCTTTAATTTAGCTTAGAAAGGCAATACAAGGGCTGGACACCTAACCCAGACAAAGTCCCAGATTTTTCACAGTGAAGGTGATTAAACACCTTAGAACAAACAACCAAGGGGAATGGTGGATTCTGCATCTCTTGATGTCTCCAAATCCAGACTGGCTGGTTTTCCGGAGATTTGGCTTTAGCCAAATTTAAGTTACTGGGCTCAAGACAGTGGTAACTGGGTAAAAATGTAATGGCCTTGATGTACAGGAGGTCAGACTAGGTGATCTAATGGTCCCTTTCAGCCTTTAGGTCTCTGAATTACTGTGCAGCTAGGGTAAAAGGTTCACTTTTCACAAAGGCTTGTACAGCTCCCTGTTTTGGCCCAAACTAAGAGATTCCCTGTCAGTGAAATTCATATGAGTATGAATTTGTGTAAAACTCCTTTCTTGCACGCCTGAGCATGCTTTCTCTCTCTCTCTCTGATTAATGCAGTGTACCCAGTGCATTCTGGAAGGCAAGTAGGGAAAGGAAAAACCTGCAAGATATGTGTACATCCAGAAAGTGTTTGCAGCAGTCAAACTGAAGAGTTCCTCTCTTCTCAGTTTTTCCTCAAGGTTTCCCAAGAAGAGAGATATTGATGGCTCTTAACTCGCCTTCAGCAATGGGATTTCCTTTTAGTACTTCAAGATGCAAACGGTGAAATTCAAAGAAGCATGTTGAGTATGACAGCAGTCGGTTGTTCTTGCCTTGCATAGTCCCCTGCTGCTCAGGCAATCGTACTCACTTTTCAGGGCCTAACACATTGTCTAAAAATGTTGCAGTATCAAAGAAGGGTGGGTTGGGGGAGGAGAATTACGCATACAGTATTATGTTAAAGGGAAAAATCAATCTCTCTTGCGATTGTGCGGTTGTGCATGGAAAGGGGCTAGAAGGCAGTAAGTAATGAGAAAAATGCTGCAATCTTTCATTCCCAATTGCACTAACTACTCGGCAAGATGCAAACTGGTGTAGTATTCCTCAGATGGCTTTTGTTTCTCAAACTGTTAGTAATTGCACAGCGAGAGACTCGGCAGAACAGGGAGAGGCACCTGGACTGGGTAGAGAGAGCATCTTCTCGAGCATCCAAAGATGGCACTCTAGGCAGGCTCACTAGTCTAGAACTTGTTAGGTGACTAATCAGAAGCTCTATTCTGTTAAAATTCAGTTAAAATCTGGCTCTAATCTGGAGAATGACCATGTAGAAATGACACCCACACCTTTCACAGGTGATCTGCTCCACAGGTACAGTCACGATCATGTTTGTTTTCTTAAGTAAAAACTAGTAAGACTTTACTACTTTTATTACTGCCAGCCATGCAGAAGCTAGGGAGAGTGAAATGTCCAGTGAGGACAATATCTTGAGTATGATCAAGTTGTACAAGTGTAATGCAATACAGCATTTAACCTGTAGAACCTTTATTATTAGTGATGATGCTAAATAAATAAATAAGTGCAGGCTAGGCTATGTTTTCAGAGCTGTCTGGATAAAATGAATAAAATCTCTTTACTTGTAAACCAAGCAAATTCCACAGGAAGTTACTCTGAGGCAATAAACCAGAACCCTCATGAGGCTGTTTTTACAGAGTAAGTCTTCAGAGTAAAGCAGTACATCTAACGCGGAAGGAAGTAGCTGTCACTTCTGTTGGCTGAAAACGTTTGAATGAACTCCCAGAAGTTGGGAGTTGAATACGCTTATGTGAACTTCCTGGGGTGTGTCTCCCCCAAATCTAATCAAATCCTGGCCTTTTCCTCCACCTAAATTTGCCTAAATTCCTATTCCCCACCCCCAAGCATTGACCTATGTTAGAGATATTCCACCAAGAGAGGGAATGTTTTTATGGAGTCTGAGTCTATCCCATTGGCCTTTCCTGACTTCTCTATATAGATCCCATAGGTGCCAAGTCTTCATGACCTATGAGGGAAGATTGAAAAAATTGGGTTTGTTTAGTCTGGAAAAGAGAAGACTGAGAGGGGACATAAGTTTTCAAGTTCATAAAAGGTTGTTACAAGGAGGAGGGAGAAAAATTGTTCTTGTTAACCTCTGAGGATAGGACAAAAAGCAATGGGTTTAGCAAGGGCGGTTTAGGTTGGATATTAGGAAGACCTTCCTAACTGTCAGGGTGGTTAAGCACTAGAATAAATTGCCTACGGAGGTTGTGGAATCTCCACCATTGGAGATTTTTAAGAGCAGGTTAGACAAACACCTGTCAGGGATGGTCTAGATAATACTTAGTCCTGCCATGAGTGCAGGGGACTGGACTAGATGACCTCTTGAGGTCCCTTCCAGTCCTATGATTCTATGATTCATAACCTCGCAGAATCATCTAATGACCTTAAGTAAACAAGGGCCTTCTAAGGTTTATGAGAGAGGAATTATTTGCACTTTTCCTAATCTAAAAACAAAAGTGGTCTTGGATTGAGGTTTAGGCTGGTGCTTATGTTTTACTAACCAGTTCACTGGCCTGTGCTAGTAATTGCCAATTGATGTCCACGTGGTCTTGTTATCCCTTGAGGAGAGTCAGAGAACTGTCAGTCAACGAGCTGTGGGAGAATGGTAAAGAGGGTTCCGCTTGGGTTATCCACATCATCATAATAAGCGAACCTTGTCTGTCTGTCCTGCCAAGCTGCTGTCTACTTGATGGACATGCCATTGTCAGACATCGTGGGTATGCTCAATCATAGCGCCATCTACTGGTGGAGAAGCCTTCAGAGGACAGAGGTCCTCAGGGCTCTAAGAGGAGAGGTGAGGTGAGTTGGGGAAGTAGAAGAGAAAGGGGGGAAGGCATTACTCCTCAGTGTGCAGTTCCACAATCTGAATTCGTCACAAGTTACCAGTTGGTGATTTTAATAAGCTGCAGTTTGGAAATCACTTTGACACAAATAAATTAGGAAGAGGGGATGTTTATTTTGCAGCTGTTTTAGTGGTCTCTCCTGGCCTCAGGGTCTCAATCAATGTCACTTTAAATGACCTCTTGGGATTGTAATTCCAAATTTTTAGATTAATTGCCCCATCAAATGTGCATACGATGCATTAACTTTGTTAGGCCACTTTCCACAGCATGAACTGACAGAAATGAATCTGGGAGTTTTTGTGATTGTGTTTATATCTCAACCTTCATTAGGAGGCTTTGGGACTTCAGGGATGTGTGGATTTTAAGTGAAGGAAAATCAATCTTGCTTGCTTCCTTCCTTCCTTCCTTCCTTCCTTCCACTATATTGTAGTCTTTGGTCTTCTTTCCTTGACCTTTTCTCTTTGATAAAGGCAACATTTATACATGATGCATGAGCCTGGTTCTTTGAAACCTGCAAGAAATGGTTTGTTCATTGAACATGCAAACAAATTACTTTTTTGTGGACTGGAATTTAAACTGACATTAAGCTTGGAGAACTTCTGTATTTAATTATGTATAAGGGCCAGAAAACCATTTGTAACCTTAAAACAGTTTAATTAAAAGTGAAGTCCTTCCTGTGGATGGGATTTATTCTAATAAAACTCTGGCCCTTTGGTGTGGTTTTTGCTTGTGTATTTCGTAGAACCGACCTTTGCAAAACAGCAGACTCCTTACCGGGTTTCTGACATTAGTTTTGGATTTGAAAATAAATTACCAAAGTATTCACAGATGGTGCAACAGTAGCCACTGAAATTGGTGACCACATGACCCCTGCTATGTGGTGGGGTATTAACCCTTCGGAATCCAGACCTGTGTCTGGTAACTGGAGCCAGGAAATACAGTTCAGCGTCTTTCCAGCACGATTTTCAAATGGGAAGCAAAAGTCCTGAGTGGAGCTGATGCTGTTGTGTAAGACTCCCATGGCCCTGGCAAGCAGTTGCCCCTTAGGGTAGGAAGAACTAGGAATTGCAATTATTCCTCTCCTTTGAATCATGTACTCTGCTGCTTGCAGAGCAGTTTGATATGCACAAGCAGTGATTAAGCTGACAGGATTTCCAGCCTGTCTCCTTTCATCGAAGTCTTTACAAAGCAGAAGGGGGGATAAACATCGAGTCCATGAATGTGCACTTACAAAATGGCAAGCTGCCGAGGCATTACTTTTGACTTCGCTGCTCCCCATGCTGGGCTTTCTTGCACTGCAATGGAATCCATTTAAATTAATTGATTCCTTGCACTTTAAAAACAAAAAAAAGTGTCCTGTCTGTTTGATCTTGCAGTTGCATTGTTTTATCCAGGGGCTTTAGGGCAAATAGCTGCCAAGTTAAATTGTTTTGCTTTTTTGATTGATTAGATTGTCTTACGTGTGTGGGTTTGGGGCTTTTTTTTTTGGTAATTTTGAACATTTACAGGACATTCCTAATATCTTTAATGAAAACTGTAAAAATGGGAACAAAATAGGTTTGCAATTGGCATTTCCAGGATGCCTTCTTCCCAAAGAGAGAAACTAAAGCAGGTTCTCGGGGAGGGAAAAATCCTCCTCCTATCTCGATGCAGGCTTTTAAATCACTGATGTGAGCTGCCAGAGCACTTGCTGTTGCAAAGAGAAAAGATATCAATGGGTTCACCCCGGTATATTGCCTGATGCATCGTTTACTGACACGGGTGAGGCCTTGTACATTGAGGAGGGCCATCCGCTGACATAGCCATCAGATACCGCAGTACTGGGCACAGTATAAAACCAAAGTACAATAGACTAGACATTGGAGAAAATAGAAACCAAGCTGTCCGAAGAACAATTAATAAAAGTACATGTTCCCTTCGCTACATACTGATACAAGAACACTTGCCATTAATGGTCCATTAAGTAAGTGTGTGTGTGTGTAATACTTGGAATAAACATGTCTCTGCTAACTTCTTTACTATAGAGAAAAATGCTTTAGCTTTGTGGCAGGGGGGAAGAGTGCCAAATTCTGGCTGATGCGAGGGAAGCAATGTAATACCTTTCAACAAACCCAGGCGTGGTTTGGAATTGCAAAAGTAGTGTTAAACCCTGAGACCTTCCCTATGCATATACCCACATGCATTTACAGTCCCCTTCCATGTTATATTTCTGCTAAATAGTTCCTTCTAGCCAGCCACAACTGAACCCTGCCCTCTTCCCCTGTGCTCACATCCCAGCATGCTCCATTGAGAGGTCAATTGCCACGGCCTTGAAAAGCAGTCGCTCCATCACTTCAGAGGTGGCTAACTTCCATCCTGTGCCTCTGCTCCAGGAACTGCTCTGGCAAACAAGCATCAGAAGTCAGAATTTGGCCCTCGGGACTTTGATTCAGAACAGGATTGCACCAGAATGATGTGCGTTATGTCAACTATGGTTAGAACAGCTCTGTAATATAGGTTACCCATCTCTCTTCTGCACTTGCCCTGATTTCCCTTTAACATCCGTCAGAGCCACCTGACTTCTAGGCATCAAAAAGCTACACGTTTAAACAGGTGCAGAAGAAAAGGCCAGAAGTGACAAGGGCCAAGTTGCAGTCATTGCTTTAATGGATCTGAAGTATCATATGCAGAGTCTCAAGGTCAGATTTCTCATTAGGTCAGAGGAGCTTCACTTAGCTCCCCTTGCCAGTTGGAGAGGTGAGTTGCGTCTGTGACTCATTGTTCTGCATGTCAGTGCTTTCTGTCTGTGTGTCTAGCAATGTCACTGGCAGAAAACATCTGTCAGCTTTGCGGAGCCCCACTCTTTGTTGCTGGTTTCTTTCTCCCTATATAGCAGGAGTCTAGAGCTTTAGGAGTTGCTCTTGGCATATATTAACATATTCATCTGTTTCTGCCTCCAAGTCGCAAACTTCTGGAGGATGACATTGGAGCGATGAAATAATTGCTGGTTTCTCTCTTTGGTGGTTTGTTTTTGGTGACTGGCACTTTTAAAGCCATTTGATACTTACCCCTCAGAGGCAGGGAATCAGTGTTATTCTTCTGAACCTTCCAAGTCCTCTTTAAAGCACCTCTTTCAGATGTAAATGCACCGAGTGCTTCTGTAGTATCTTAGTTCGACAGCAGTAGCTGCCACATTGTGTGGACAACTTTTTCTCACTTGGATTGTAAACCAGCTCTGAAATCACTGCACACTGGTGAATGACGTTTCTATTTCCCCATCCCCCACCCCGCATTTTTGAGCTGATGATTGGGGAACAAAGCCAGTGGTGATGTTTGCTCTCATTCTCCATGCAAAGCCCATACCTCAAGTCCCATGTTGTGAGCAAGACTGAATGTGAGCAAGATTGAAGATGACGGTTTCTGTAGTTCAGTGCTTAAACCCAAGCAAGCTAAGCCTTTTAGGCTTTCCTGGAATTTGAAAGCTATTGTGTGTAGGGGGTTTTCCCTAATGTTTAGAAGTAAATTTACTAGTTTAAACCTGTGAAAGTGAAGATTTGCATAAGCAATGTTTTATACTTGTCCTGCAGAAAGTCCTAGAGATTTGATGCTCCACAGTATTTGTGCTGTGAGTGAGGAGGAGGTGGCAGTCAGGCAGTTACTTCCTTCCCCTTAAGCCTTGATGCCAGAGAGGGGAGATAAAGTAAGTTGCCAAGCCAGTGTTGGACCGTAGGGGACCAATTGCTTGCATGTCTTCAGTATTACAGTTCTGGGCATGCATCTAGGTCCTGATTCAATGCTCACTGAGGTCAATGAGCTCAATGACTGCAGTGGGGTTTGGCCTAAGCCTGGAGTAAATTCAGCACCCCTTGATGAAAATTTAAAATTTACTTTAGCTTATGTACACAAACAGGGCAATAAAAGCTGATCAGTCGTGTTAATAGCAGCAGTGTTCTAGTTGTGACTTATTATAGAAGCAACAAGCTAAAAGGTGAGTCTTTGGCTTCCAAGGAACTACTAGAAGCAATAATGCAAATGGAATAATTGTATGACTTCAGAAGTGCAAGTTAAATCTATCTTCCTGGAAAATTTCCTCCTTAAAGCTATAGGCATTTTGAATCTATGGTCTGGCAAATACATCTGAATCAGCTTTGTGCTTATCTCCAAGTCAGCACTGACCAAAACACCTGAAAACCATTTTTCCCTTGGGAATGGGAAGGGAGCATGCTTGTGTGTCTGCCATATTTTAACAAAGAAGATAAAAACCTTATCTGAGTTGGTCAATATTTACGCCAGAAAGTATGTCCTTTAGCGATTCTCAGGTTCTTCTCCATTCTGGAAAGGGATGATAGCAGAATATTCACTGTGAATGATTTTGATCATTGAACATTCGTCTGACCTTGGATTTATTTAGTTGTGCAAATAATCTCAGGCTGGATTTGGCAACTTGAATAAAGCTGGGTTTTTAAAAGGGCGGGTAGGGTTAGAGTAATAGTTTATTCTTCTTTACAGGCATGGCCAGAACATCCACATTTTCTCCTCTTATGTTTAAAAACACATGTTGTCCCTTCCCCACCCCCCAATCGTTAACATTTCGGAGAAGCAGTTGTATCCAGCATTGGCAGTTTGCCATCTGCTGTCAAAAGTGTCAGCATAAAAAATTATAGATGCAAGCTGGCGGTAGCCCCTTTGCAAAGCTGAGTGTAGCAGCTGAACCTTGTCTTCCTTTCAGAAACAACGTGGGGCTATTAACACAAAATACTGTGCATGAGAATAACGTGAATGGGCTGGACGAAAAAAGCCACCTGGAATGTTGCAAAATCCAAGTCAAAGGGGAAGGCTCATATCTCTGTCCACTCGCTCACTGTTTCCTTGCGTGAGATTCCTCCCATTTCTCAAACCCCTGCAGCAGCGTGGGTATTAGACAGAGGTAAACATAGCTTGAAATCCGTTCAGTTTTTAAAAGGTAGTTTTGGATATCGCACATTCCCTGAGACTTCCTGCTAGTTGCTCTGGTGCTTACCTTCAGATTTTCTTTGTTTTCTCCTTCCTTGCTGTGTGAAAGATCCACACCACAGAGGAATGGGAAAGAGTGAAAGTGACTGAACACAAAGTGCTGTCAAAATAAACTGTAAAAATACGGGGAGAAGGGAAAAAACTCATCTCTCTCCATTGTAGTCATCTTGGGTGTTATCACAGGAGATTTTTTAAAAAATGTGTCAAACAGAAATGTGATTTGTTTAAATTGATCCTGTCCTTTAAACTTTCCTGGTTCTTATAGGATTCAAATATTTTAGGTTTTGATGTTTGTTTTTCTTTAGAGAATTCCTGGTAGTATTAAGGGAAGATTTAGCCTATGTAATATTCTTATACAATCCATCTTTCATAGACATTATTACAGTGTGTACTGTGTGTCTGGATTATCTGTGTAACCTATAACAAACCTCAAAAGACATAATGCTTAGTGCATAATAAAACCAATTTGAAAAGTGCCCCCCTGGCTAACGTAAGTGCAAGTTCTTGTTTGGGTGTTTTAAATACCAAATATGATAGGGGAAATCACATATTCATCACTTATGAAATTTCTTTTTTAGATGGCAGATTATCTAAAGTTTTGTACCTCAGAAATGGCCAAATGGATATTTTTCCTTAAATAAATAAATAAAATAAATAAAAAGCTCATAAGATGAGGCTTTCTAATCTTTGCAAAGCTTCATGTAAGAATGTTTTTTTTATATATATAACCAAGGTATGTGAATATCAGTGCCTGTAATGCAAATGCTGATAGACCCTTAACTAGAACAGCGCTAGAGGGTGCCATTATAGTATTGAAATGGCCAGATTTTCTTGAGCTAATTCACAATTGCGGATAGAATGACTAAACCTATACATACAGAGAGCAAAGTGCTCTGAGAATTGTATATCAGCCAGTGTGGCATGGTAAACATTTACCTAATATTGTTCAGCAGTTCTCATCAAAAAAATCCACAGAGTTTTAAAAGATGTGATTGGTGCATTTGTTTGAATACATTTCTGGGTGAATGTACATCCATTCCTGATGTAAATGGAAGGAATATCAGAACCACTGATGTTTATCACTGAAATCAAGCAGTAAAAACAACATTTGTTCAGGAAAACGCATGAGAAATGAGCTTTAGCAAATTTATGTTTACAATTTAAGAGCTACTAGAAAGTAAGCATTGTAAATACTTTAGTTTTGTTAATGGTCCTTTAAGTATCTCTTCTGTCCTAGTTATGATTGCAACTTCCAGGATAAATATACATAGGCAGTAGAAGAGGTTCAATGTACTTCAGTTATCGTCACAGACCTGTTTTAGGATGCTTTACCGATATAATTTTGTTCAGTCTTTTTCCTCCCCTCCTTTTAGTTTTATGTGGTGTCAGTTTCATTATTTTTCTTACAGCCTCTTTCATTTGATCCACTAAGAACTGCATGTCTCTTTCAATTTTAAAAGTAGTCTTCCCAACAAGGTGGGGTCTGTGGGTGAGGGAAAAGTGCTCTTTACCTTTGCAGTACCCTCATGATCACAGCTCTTTGCTTCCAGCAGACCGTTCTGTCCCCATCTTGCTGGTTCATACTTTTTTTTTTTTTTTTTTTGAAATCGAGTATGTCATTGATTTTTCTATTGTCGGTTGTCCACTTGAAATGACTCTCTGGATATGAAAAACCAGTGAGCAGTCATCAAAAGCCTGTCAGTATGTAATGTTCTTCATACGAAAAGAAATAAGCTATGTTTATTAATGAGATCCCAAAGTATTCACATACTATTTGGTCTTATTAACAAGTGAGGATACATGTGTTCATTAAAACATTATTGGAGCTTTTCTGCCTTTCTGCATGGCAGACCATTGGATTCTTTTTATAAGTTAAATCCTTTTAATTATTCTCCTTGGCCAAGTTAGGGACTGCTACCAATATTGTTCTTTGAAAGGTTACAGTTCTTCTTAGCATGTGCACAACATGCCGCAGGTGGCATGTGACCAGGATTCATCACTGAATCCACTGGTTAAATCTTTAGCTTCCCAGGCCTAGGCTGGCTACTGATGGGGGGTGCGACGTGAAGGCTGATCCACATCCCCAACGTTACAGTAAGAAGCTCTAATAGTTTAGGAATAAAGTACAGAAGCATAAATATATATTTCATGTTGATGTTAGGGAGTTCAAGTATGGAATTAGTGTTCTCTTCAAGCTCTGCAGCTTTTCAAAAGCTGGATGTGATCAGAAGTAATTTTCAGTTTAAGAAGAAGAAGAAGAGAAGGAGGCAGCATCTTTTGGCAGGAGTGGGGTATATTTTTAAACTTTCCAATGCTGTGTTGGAAACTCCGACCGAACCACCGCAAGTGGGGATGTTTCAGCGAATGCTCCAGTCTGACTGTGCAAAGAGGCTGATTCTGCGAAGCACGGAGCACTGCCAACCCTCTGATTTCAATGGTAGATGAGGGACATCAGCACCTCACTAGATCGGGACCAAAGTCAACAAAGCAGATGGGATTTTCAGAAGCGCCCTGTATTAACCCACCTGTGCTCCCACCAAAGTCGGTGGAAGTCTTGCCACTGACTTCCATGGGAACAGAATTAAGCCAGCAGCATGCTGCTTTGAGACTGTCACCTGTAGCCTGCAAACGGTGGGAAAGTTGGGAAGGGCACCAAGGTCAGAGCCATTGATTTGCCAACTCCAGAAGGGAGTATCGCTGGTAGGGATATATTGGGGGGGAGACGCATGGGTCACTGGTTTTACAGGCCATGTTATACTCCCATAGTCCTGCTGGCAGAAGAGGTGACTCTAGGTGTCACTGTAACTTGGAGTCTGGAGCACATACAAGTCTTACTCTTCCATTGGTGGGGCCAAATCTATGCAGAAAGTGCAATTTTGCTGACTTCATTGATGTTACACCATGAACGAATGTGGCCCACAGCAGCCCTTATGGGAAAGGTCTGTAGATTTTAGGCAAGAAATCTGGCCTCTGTTTGCCAGAAATCCCTAGCCTCTGTTTGCCAGAAGCTGGGAATGGATCACTTGATGATTACCTGTTCATTCCCTCTGGGGCCCCTGGCATTGGCCACTGTCGGTAGACAGGAATCATAGAATCATAGAATATCAGGGTTGGAAGGGACCCCAGAAGGTCATCTAGTCCAACCCCCTGCTCGAAGCAGGACCAATTCCCAGTTAAATCATCCCAGCCAGGGCTTTGTCAAGCCTGACCTTAAAAACCTCTAAGGAAGGAGATTCTACCACCTCCCTAGGTAACGCATTCCAGTGTTTCACCACCCTCATAGTGAAAAAGTTTTTCCTAATATCCAATCTAAACCTCCCCCACTGCAACTTGAGACCATTACTCCTCGTTCTGTCATCTGCTACCATTGAGAACAGTCTAGAGCCATCCTCTTTGGAACCTCCTTTCAGGTAGTTGAAAGCAGCTATCAAATCCCCCCTCATTCTTCTCTTCTGCAGACTAAACAATCCCAGCTCCCTCAGCCTCTCCTCATAACTCATGTGTTCTAGACCCCTAATCATTTTTGTTGCCCTTCGCTGGACTCTCTCCAATTTATCCACATCCTTCTTGTAGTGTGGGGCCCAAAACTGGACACAGTACTCCAGATGAGGCCTCACCAATGTCGAATAGAGGGGAAGGATCACGTCCCTCGATCTGCTCGCTATGCCCCTACTTATACATCCCAAAATGCCATTGGCCTTCTTGGCAACAAGGGCACACTGCTGACTCATATCCAGCTTCTCGTCCACTGTCACCCCTAGGTCCTTTTCCGCAGAACTGCTGCCTAGCCATTCGGCCCCTAGTCTGTAGCGGTGCATTGGATTCTTCTGTCCTAAGTGCAGGACCCTGCACTTATCCTTATTGAACCTCATCAGATTTCTTTTGGCCCAATCCTCCAATTTGTCTAGGTCCTTCTGTATCCTATCCCTCCCCTCCAGCGTATCTACCACTCCTCCCAGTTTAGTATCATCCGCAAATTTGCTGAGAGTGCAATCCACACCATCCTCCAGATCATTTATGAAGATATTGAACAAAACCGGCCCCAGGACCGACCCCTGGGGCACTCCACTTGACACCGGCTGCCAACTAGACATGGAGCCATTGATCACTACCCGTTGAGCCCGACAATCTAGGCAGCTTTCTACCCACCTTATAGTGCATTCATCCAGCCCATACTTCCTTAACTTGCTGACAAGAATACTGTGGGAGACCGTGTCAAAAGCTTTGCTAAAGTCAAGAAACAATACATCCACTGCTTTCCCTTCATCCACAGAACCAGTAATCTCATCATAAAAGGCGATTAGATTAGTCAGGCATGACCTTCCCTTGGTGAATCCATGCTGGCTGTTCCCGATCACTTTCCTCTCATGCAAGTGCTTCAGGATTGATTCTTTGAGGACCTGCTCCATGATTTTTCCAGGGACTGAGGTGAGGCTGATTGGCCTGTAGTTCCCAGGATCCTCCTTCTTCCCTTTTTTAAAGATTTTTAAAGACACTGGGTGAGAGGGACCTTTGGTCTGACCCCGTATGGCCGTTCTTAAGAAACCCATGGGATTCTATGGAAAATAGTCTAAAGCCAGCCAAGGTGGTAATCCTCCGATTTTTTTCAGCATCCCATAGATTAGCAAGACTACAGGTCTCTATTCTTTCTGGAAGAAAGGTCATTATTCTCTATTAAATTCATTATTTGTTTTTTTTCCCCAATGCTAGGAGGGGGGAAAAGAATATCTATAAATCAGTATATGACCATACGTTTTTCTAGTTACGAGTTGCAGAAGTTGGCTACAATGACTGCGTGATGGCAAAAGCTTGGATGGTTTATTAGGTATTCCGTTACTCTTTTATAGCACCTCGAGGTGAGCTAGGTGCTCTAACAAAAGCCCTGGAAAGATACGTCCGCTCCCCAAACCACATGCCAGCTAAATACTCGTTGCTAAGCACAATGCTGCCGACCTCATGCATTAAAAAAATCACAAGTAAGACTCAGGAAAAAAACATTAGATTGGCTTCGTAAAGGTCCTAATTCAGTAATGTGCCAAAGCATGTACTGATCTTTAAGCTCACAATTAGTTCCACCGATTTCTTAAAGTTAAGCTTGTGCTTAAGTGCTTTGTTCAATCAGATCCAAATTTGGGGTGCTTTTTATTTACCTTTTGGGTTTTGACGTTGAGCCTTGATGTGCAAACATTTCTCGGTAATGATAAGGCTAGAAATGTACTGCTTTTGTAACGGTAGCCCAGAGTCTGACGTAATCACATGATTTTGCGAGCAGTGGCTTTAAGAAAAATGCCAAATATCTTGAGACTTGCAGTAAAATTGTGAGAGATGGCAACACTATAAGGAACTGCCTGTGTATTTATGGGGGTGATCCTTTTCTCTTTATACGTTCATTTCACTGCAATGTCTTTAGTTTTTGAAAGATAAAGAGGAATAAAAATCAGGAATTAAAAAAAAAACAAACCACCATATAAAACCCCCCAATTCCAGGCAGACATTTGAAAAACCAAAGGAGCCATTATCTAGGATTCATTGCAAAGGAATATTCCTCTTATTACTCCAAGCACAATAGCTCCTTATCTGTTGGCTAGGTAATGCTTATATTAACTGCCCTGAGAGCTCCCAACTCACCTCTGGGGAGCAATGTGAGTCACAAAGGGGCTGTGAAAGCTGTCTCAGATTTTCAGCCTCTAGGAATAGATGGGAAAACACTGTGCTCCATTCCGTTAGAGAAACTCCTCAGCTGTTTAAATGTGTATTCAAGTATTATAAAACAATGCTTTACAGAGTTCTTTTTATTACAGTTATGTGAAGCTTGATCACATAAAGTTATATGGCCAACAAACAGACCAGTGCTGAAATGAAGTTCTTACGGCTTTGTTTTGATTTCCACAAGGAAAAAGAATGAATTTGAAATGCACCTTCTAGCTGCAGACAGAAATCTTGTTAAAAGCAAAGCAAACTCTGCTTGCTAGAGGGTATAAATTACAGTTGTAGTCTTAATGGTTCTTTCTTGGAATTATTCTCAGCTATTGGACCTGATCCAGCAGACAAAACACCCATGGACTTATTCACGTTTCTGTTGACTTGAACGGTAATTTTGCCTGAGTTATGACTGCAAGATGAGGCCCGGTCTTATGAAAAAAAATTTATAAATCAATATTTTCATTTTAAAGTGAAACCTATATACATTTAAGAAATTAGAATGAAAAATATTAGCCCTTAGAGTAATGGAGCTAAGAGTAATAAAATTATGTTCCAAAAAATGTATTCATTTTGCCAATCAGTCTCTCATTTGTTTCTCTCCCAATACTCCTTGCTCACTTGTGATGACCGGCCATGCCTCAATTGTTGGACTTCTGGTATCTTCAGTTTTTTATCACGATTCCATAATTTTCTGGAAATATCAACTTGAAAGTAAGCAAATTATTGCCGACAGTGCCTTAACCTGTGTCTTTGGACCAGCTCTAATAAAGGAGTTCAGAGAATAGGAAAAATGTATCTCCCCTGGGAGAAGGCTGGAGTTGATCAATCCATGATATACAGGAGAACCTCAGAGTTACGAGGTGTCTGTAAACTTTGAAATGTTCGTAACTCTGAACAAAGTGCAGTTTTGGCTTCAGATCCAGCAGCTGACACTCCAGGCCAGGTTTAAGTAGCAACTCATCTCCCTTCTTAAAAAGAAAAGGAGTACTTGTGGCACCTTAGAGACTAACCAATTTATTTGAGCATGAGCTTTCGTGAGCCACAGCTCACTTCATCAGATGTGTACCGTGGAAACTGCAGCAGACTTTATATACACACAGAGAATATGAAACAATACCTCCTCCCACCCCACTGTCCTGCTGGTAATAGCTTATCTAAAGTGATCAACAGGTGGGCCATTTCCAGCACAAATCCAGGTTTTCTCACCCTCCACCCCCCCACACAAATTCACTCTCCTGCTGGTGCTAGCCCATCCAAAGTGACAACTCTTTACATAATCAAGTCGGGCTATTTCCTGCATAGATCCAGGTTTTCTCACTTCCCCCCCACCCCCATACACACACAAACTCACTCTCCTGCTGGTAATAGCTCATCTAAACTGACCACTCTCCAAGTTTAAATCCAAGTTAAACCAGAATATCTGGGGGGGGGGGGTAGGAAAAAACAAGAGGAAACAGGCTACCTTGCATAATGACTTAGCCACTCCCAGTCTCTATTTAAGCCTAAATTAATAGTATCCAATTTGCAAATGAATTCCAATTCAGCAGTTTCTCGCTGGAGTCTGGATTTGAAGTTTTTTTGTTTTAAGATAGCGACCTTCATGTCTGTGATTGCGTGACCAGAGAGATTGAAGTGTTCTCCGACTGGTTTATGAATGTTATAATTCTTGACATCTGATTTGTGTCCATTTATTCTTTTACGTAGAGACTGTCCAGTTTGACCAATGTACATGGCAGAGGGGCATTGCTGGCACATGATGGCATATATCACATTGGTGGATGTGCAGGTGAACGAGCCTCTGATAGTGTGGCTGATGTTATTAGGCCCTGTGATGGTGTCCCCTGAATAGATATGTGGGCACAATTGGCAACGGGCTTTGTTGCAAGGATAAGTTCCTGGGTTAGTGGTTCTGTTGTGTGGTATGTGGTTGTTGGTGAGTATTTGCTTCAGGTTGCGGGGCTGTCTGTAGGCAAGGACTGGCCTGTCTCCCAAGACTTGTGAGAGTGTTGGGTCATCCTTTAGGATAGGTTGTAGATCCTTAATAATGCGTTGGAGGGGTTTTAGTTGGGGGCTGAAGGTGACCGCTAGTGGCGTTCTG